>NC_056734.1:636743721-637068721 GCF_019279795.1 Protopterus annectens | reverse complement strand
AATGAAATTAGCTAAATACGTCCATTTATATAAAAAATACATTAAAACAGAATGGTAGTACAAGCTTAATCTTTACCAGTTTGGTATAACTATCAAACATATTAAAATCTGAATATCAATGAGCTGTCCATTTAGATTTGACATACATGAACATACAAACCTAACATGACAGTTATCATGTTGTTGCTTGAATCATCATTCTATGTAGCGCAGTTTTCAGTAACGATGTACGTGATATGAAATTCAAAGCTAAATGTACAAATAAAATGTGCAACCAACTTCTGTGAAAAAAGAGCCATAGCGACATTAGGTGAATGAATGAGATAACTAATAAACATGGAAATTCAACCCGAAGGAGTTACTGACAAGGCCTGCATGGACAATAAGACTCAGTGACCTTGGAATATCTAAGAAACTGCAAAATCTATGAGTAATGAAAACTGCTGAAAGTCATTGTTCAGCTACAGATAAACTGCTCATTCATTTCTTCATACATCTTTTATACATTTAGGGGGAACCAGCATGTACCCCAGTAACTAATGGGTGTAATGCCTAGAAATAATCACACACACACATGCACACACGCACGTACACATGCATACATGCACAGACACACACACACGCACAAACACACACACACACACACACACACACACACACACACACACACACACACACACACACACACACACACACACACACACACACACACACACACACACACACACACACACACACACACACACACACACACATACACACAAGACATGCTGACACAATTATGAGCAAATTAATGGGTCAGTAGTTCAGCAACTGGCATGTCTTTGAGACATGATAATAAACCAGAGCTCCTGGAGGGAAAGATATTCAAACATTATACTGAAGGCATTCCAGCCAGGAGCAGAACCGGATAACTATATTCTATGAAGCAACTTCTAACTACTGAATCACCGTATTCAATAGACTGCTGTTATACACAGTATAGCTTTTTCATTAAACTTAAGGTAGTACCTGTGAAAGACATTAAAGGAGTGGCTAGCCAATATCATGCACTCTGATTGGTACCTAATGGTACTCAATGTTTTACAAATTTTCTGCTGAAAAAACATAGTAGCACAGATTCTGTTACCAGCACTGCTTTAACCAGTGTTGTTACACAAATGTATATCTCAATATTCCCCAGGTCATTCTGATCTCAGTCAGTTTATTATTTGGTTATCTATAACCTTGACACCAAAGAACCCAAAGTTGTAGCCTTTTAGCTTGGTAATTTTCCATCTAGGAAACAAGTAAAGGTAATCTATGTTTTACTTATTTTAGGGAAGACTCTTAATGACATCTGGGGTGGTGCAGCGGTAGCGTTGTTGCCTCACAGCAAGAGGTACTCCTGTTCTATTCGCAGCTGGAGTGTGGGAGTGCCTTCTGTGTGGAATCTGCATGTCCTCCCCACGGTTGGGTGGCCATTCAAAAGACATGCGTAAATGGGCGTGCCTTCGTTGAAGGTTGAATGTCGAGCTGGCACCTCGGCGTTCATGAAAATCTACCGCCAATCATTAGCGGACCGGAGTTCTGCTGTGGCGACCCCTAACTGGGTAAAGCCAAAAGACAACAACAGGGAAGACTCTTAATACCTCTATTTAGGGAGGTGACAGTAACTATTAAGACCTGCTTGAGTTCTGAATTCGAAAAAAAAGATTACTGGTAATTTATTTCAGAATCTGTGTTAAGGTGGACAAAACCATTTTAGTCTGTTCTGGCTCTAGTAAACTTATTATATTAGTCTTTCGGCCTTCCTGCCTATTACCCACTACTTTTCCTGGTATGTGAGACTGCTGTTTAGAAATGTTTAGGTTTATGGTTGCACAGATTCATATAATATATTGATTTAACTTTGACATAAGGTTGATAAATTTTTGATTCTCCACATGTGGAATTTGAATTTTTTTTTAAGAAATATGAGACTTTTAGCTGCCTCATTGTACAGGGGGGATAAAGACATTACTGTATCACAGAAGACCCAAGTGTGACAAAAGTCACAGGTGTCAGAGTTGCCACATGTCTGGGATGATGAGATTGAGCGGCCAATATCATCTCAGCCATCCGGGGTGGGAGCCTAAGTTTACTTTTATAGCAACACTAAGAGCTTGCCAAGCTCCATGCAGAGAGCTGTATACTGGTTGATGGGGGAGTCTGTGCATACACAGAAACACACATGCACCTCCTAAAGACAGCAATTGCAGAACTTGCAAAGCTGTCACAGTGTGGTGGAGGTTAGAGCATACACGCTGGCAGCAGTATTATGCTACAATAGTGTCCTTGACCTCCTCACTGGCCCAGAGGTGGTTGGGATTGAGCCTAGGGCTGGTTAAAAGGGGTCCAGTAGAGCTGTTGAATGAGGAAAGAAGCCAGTAGCTGTTGATGCTCAGTTGCTGGGAGGCAAATAGTAAACAAAAGAAATATGAAGAATAGCTGCATACTCCAGCTGTGACCAACTTCTCAGTTCATCTAAAAGGATACAAGCTGGCCTACAGCCATTCACCAGCTCAAGTCCTAATCAGAAGAAAAAGCCAAGCTCATCTGTTTGACAGACGGGGGGGGGGGGGTCTAGAGCCATTCAATAACCGGCCAGGTGGAGCTCACCAGCTTTATCTAGTCAGAGAGAAATGGCAGGTGTTATATTATAGAGCATATATCTGCTCCTTACTGAGAACCTCTTCCCTTGTCTAACTGCCTCCCAGCAGGTGTTTGAGAGCTCCATGGTAGCTGATCACAAATAGTATATGCATGTTGCCACACACACACACACACACACACACACACACACACACACACACACACACACACACACACACACACACACATACCTGCTATCACTAGGCTGACTGAGGTAGAGTATATACCCACATTCCTATAGGTGTCCCCAATGCAGTAAACCAGATCATCTCCCTACCCTTAGTATGGGTGAGATGGCTTCTGACAATCATTCCTGCATCACCTCATGCTTAGAAGAATGCATGTTTCCCAGTATGCCAGCATATTTGCATTGCAGTAAGCTTAGGCTGCCTCACTCCGCCCAGGAATGTTAAGCTGAAGCTGGCCAGGCAATGTCATCCACCCCCGCACTTCCCGTTCCAGCACCTGTATCACTAGTTAAACTTGCGTCTTCTTTGACACGGTAACAGTGTTATCCAGTTGTGCCATGAGGCAGCCATGAGGCAGCTCCATTCCATATATCTCTTCCAAAAATGTAATGTTCTTTTGTGCTGATTAGACTCATAACTAAGTACAGCATCGTCTTTGGAATGTACCTTCCTATGCATATCAAACAATTGTTAAAGGGAACTGTTACAGAAGAATACAAACTGAGCCACTCTAAATGTGAATGTAACTCCACTAGACTGAAATGGCTCTTCAGACTTCGTAAATGATTCTCCAGGATCCTATTGTATTGTAGGGCCTATAGCTAGATCACGCTACCATTTTTCCCATCACTGAGAAACACCATGTACAGTGACATTATCACAGTGTTCTTCTGTTTTGCTCTCCAAAGTTTTTTTTTCTTTTTTTGTCAGTGTTAGTCAGTGGAAATCTCCCACCATTGCAGAGAATCTGTATGGTACTTGAATTGATTGTGTAAAGGAAAAGAATTCTTACTTTAAAAAAGGCAGTTTGGGTTGTATTATCATCCCAGACATTGGAGGAGCCCAAATAGGATGACAACTAGTTTGCCACTGCTGGAAGAGGGAGATGAACTGATCACTGCAATGCCAGCTCTCTACTATATGGCTGTGCAATGTGCAGTATAGAACACAGGATGTGTGAGTGACACTGTCAGACCGGTCATGGTGGCCTGCATGGTGTATGCATGGAATTTTGCAAGGGTGGGGGGAGACATTGTGGGGTCCCATAGTGATGTACAGACATACATAAACTAACTGCCATGAGGTGGAGTTACATAAATAAAAAAATGACCTTTGTCTCAGGAATTATGTGGTTGTGGAAAATGGGTATTTCTCTAGCTTGGAGACAGTTAGAATCTGATTCATAAATTTACACTGGCCTAGTGACCTTAGACCACAGGAATGCATGAAGTCCTTACCCTTTTAGTAGAACAGATCTGATGAGCAGGTGTGAGCTACAAGCAGCCTTTATGACTGCTTAGATGTTAATTTCCTCTGCTCAGCTTTTGCCTCAGATTGTGGACAAAGGCCATTTTCTAGGGGATAAAATGTCACAATACTGATAGGTGCGGGCTGATTGTCAGGAGGCAAGGATGCAAAAAGGATATAAAACAATGTAGTTTCATGAGATCCCCCGCTTTGTATTATGTAAAATGTTGATTCCCCTCTTCTATTAGATCTTTGTTGGTCAGGTTTGCTGCGGTGACTCACCAGTAGGGAGGTTATTGTAAATGAACCCCATTTGGATAACAGGATGATGCTGAGTGGATCATCAGAGGCATCAGTACTGGAGTAAGTCCTTCTCATTATCTTTATGTGACACTTTCGAAATCCATGAGAAAACGTTTGTCTTTTTGTTGATGACACAAACGTATTATATTTCAACTTCAGCTTCAAATATATTAAAGTGTTTATCTCATAAACAATAAACACATATTTAAGTGAAGCAAATGAATGGAATATAAAACCTTAAAACATATTAGAAAATTATGATGAGTTATTTAAAAATGAGCACTTTAAAGTTACTATCTACAAGTAGAACTAAAAAAAAGCTGTAATACAGAGACACAAAGAGTATGCTAAATTGTCCAAACAGAATCCTTGAACTCCAAGCAGCGCAATCCGCTGAATCCACTATCATTTTAAAACCTAGAACAGACTAGAATACAAAAAATGGTAGGGAGGAGGTGTGTAAATAATTGACAAGCTTGAAGAAGTTTTGTAATGCATGGCAAATTAAATGTAATGCAGAAGGATGCAACTATGGTACCTGGGTGGGAATAACAGGAAAAGAGTAGAGTTGGAAGAGAAAATGTGGCAAAAACAAATGGGGAAAGGGCATGGGTACTATAAAGTTTCTGTCACACTCCGCCACCACCCTTTATTCCTTTTTCTAAGACTGTGAGTATTAAGGTTTTCTATTTTCTTTTTATGTGGCTTATTCAATGGCTGTGAATCATTTCTTTTGCCCTCCTTTGAATTGCTTAAATCAGTCCTTTGCAATGATGCCATCTCCAAATGGCATACAGCACTTCAAAACTTCAGATGTGATTTTTTTAACTATAAGTGGAATAAAAGCATTCTGTTTCCACTGGTGATGCACCATATTTTCTTCCAGTGTTTACTAGTTTACCTTTAGTTTAGTGAGTCTGACTATTTCAGGGTTTATAAAGAAGCCAATGTTTAAAGAAATATGGAGCTTGATGGCAGATACAAGTCCAGTTCATTAATCTTTCTTTCTCTACATTAATCTGCCCTTTCCCTACCAAATGAACATGACACCAGGATGCTACTCTAACTTAATCACCATCCTGTTTCCTTTTTCTTACCTCCTTTGAGCTTTCCACCTTGCAGCTTTCATCCATTTCTAATATAGATTTCCTTACAGCTATTATATGCATTTCGGTGTTATTTTACTCTTTTGGGTTGAACTAGTTCTTCAGCCATGCTCTTGCAATCATTCATTGCCATTTCCATGAATAATACTCAGTTGTGTTCTGAGAAATCTACCTCATTATTTCAAATAATGTTTTCCATCCCTCTTGTATCTCTTCTTTTGAAAAAATGGCACCCACTTGAGCTCTTGTTTCAAGTAATTTTCATAATGCTGTAGGTCGTTGATAGCAATCATACTCTGCACTATTCTGTCCTAGTATATACAGTGTGAATGTGTTAAACAGCTGCAAAACTTTATTGCTATATTTTTAATGTCACTTAAGGTCAGCCTATGATCAATGTCTTCCTTAGTGAGACACCATTAGTTTGTAAATATTCAGTTATGTATTTTTAAATATTTTATACTAATTGCGCTCTTCTCTGTTGCAGAACACTCCTCTGTAACTTTCCAGACCCTTATATTATGTGCATCGGAGGTATTAAAACTGTCATTTTAAGGTTAATGCAAATAAAATATGCCTCATTTTTGGTCTTAATATATATGATACGAGTGCTGTGTCTACACTGATATTTGTCATAGCAGAAAGACTCTAAACTCAGATATCTATATAATTGAATTTTTAAAATAAATTTTTGACCCTTTCTGACCTGAAGTGAAGAAAATCATTTGAGGTTCAGAAATACTTTCTAAATATATTTACCTATATAAAGTTTGTGTTAACTTCTTCCAAAACCAGATAATATCCCCTCTTTAGCATTGACCATAAAGCTGTATCTTTTTTTAATTTAGACTTTAAAACTCTTTTGAAAATAATTTATTGCAGGATCTACCAAATATCCTATACTCTTGTTTCTTTCATTCAAGTCAGATTCTACCTAAGAGAGGGGGGGGACTCCCTTTGAAGCTTGCCTGACACATTGGATGCAATGGCTACCTTCAAGGCCGCCAAGATGATTGCGTCAGTTTCAATTGATCCTTATGATCCTTTTTAGTTGATATGGGAAAAAAGTACATTTCTAGCAATGACAATCTGCTACAGAAGAGATTGCCCTTTATGTATAGCTACCAGTATATACCTCACAGATAAACCTAAGGTACAAATTGTGCTATGACTGCAATGCTAAGGATTCACACGGAGCTTTGTTATATTGAAATGCCTTGAGTTTCTTTGTCAGAATGTGAATTAATTTCAGTCTCTGATGTGTACTGGCAGTTATTGTAAAAGAAGATAAATGAAAAAAAACAGGCTTTCTGTTAAGAGTACGTTTGTGTGCATGCATACACACACACACACACACACACACACACACACATACACCCATACACACACACCCATACACACACACACACACACACACACACACACACACACACACACACACACACACACACACACACACACACACACACAGAGATTAAGGAAGAATTGAACAGATTTTTATTAATAGAACTGAGCTAAATTATGTGTTAATGAAATGCAGCATTTTCAGAAGGTGAAGTTAAAATATAAATGATAAGTACAAACATGTGAGTAGCTTCTAAAGTAATAGAAGAAAAGAAATTATAGGATGGCGTTGCATTGTTTTTGAAACATTTGAGTAGTAAAATGAAAATGGCATTGCAATTACCTAGGGACTAGTGTAGCTGTGTTACAAATAGTGGCAGAGACAATTATGGGCCTAAAGTAGTGAACACTTTTGTTTAGAATCATGTGGGACTCTGGCACAGAATTTGCTAATACTATGCAGTTGTTTACCTTTATTATACAATAGATCAGTGTAGTAGATAAAAGGCAGTAGGCGATTTGGTCATAAGTCAAGATATGTGTATCTCTGCATTTATCAAGCAAGTATACTGTTTGTTATCGTAGTGTGTAGAGGCCTACAGTCTTAATTTTTCAGCCTACCTTGGTCTCCTTTAAGTGCAGATATTTATCAACAGCACTAATCCAAGTTAGAACATATTGTTTTATGTCCTTTCTCACTTGTTCCTAAAAATTTGATTCATGTTTAGTAACATCATCTGGAAGAAACACCTGTGAAATAGAAATGCTACACTATTATTTCTTTTGGTGCCCACAGCATGGTGGCAAGTGTTATGTCGTATGCAGAAATTATCTCAAAAGGGCATCTGCTGTCCAGTCTTAACAGCTGAATGAGAAGCATCACCGTGTCATCTAAAGTGAGAGAGTGTATTATTACTTAATACAAGCTTAGGTTTCTCTAAAAGTTTACAGCCTTCCTCCTGAGCTGGCTCATGAGTTTAGGAGAGTTGGAATTGCTCATTTATTGATTTATTTATTTGCTTATTAAACTTTGATAATCAGATGAGTACTTTTGTCCAAGGGTCCATTACAGCCATGTCATTTACCTAAATAGTTGTACTAAATGTTGGCATGAATAATTTATTAAGAACAGAAAACATATATCATATCACCAAAGATAAACTTCATTAAAGTTGCACAGGCATATAACAGGTCATGGAGATAAGCGACAATTTTCCACAGATGAATGTCTAAAGTAAAAGAAAAGTCATTTCATGTCAATTGGAGCAAATCATAAAACTCCTAAAGCTGTACAACAATACAAGTGTAGTATAAATTTCAAATTACAAGGATAACGAATATGCTATATTTCACAGCTGTTCTCTGAGTGAAGTATTGTTCTTCACTTATCAGTACTCTAGGCCTCACAATGACAAATATTTTTCTGGACTTATGGCCATGTATTGCTATTCCTCCCCAGAATAGCATATACATTAAAAAAATATGTAGTTTAACTATTTACCTCACTAAGTTCATCCTCAAATGAACATTATATTGCTCGGACTGGAAAAGCTGAACAATCTATGTTACCTGTGACACATTTATACCCCATATCACTATTATATTGCTCAGACTGGAAAAGCTGAACAATCTGGGTTACCTGTGATACACTTATACCCCATATCACTGCACAACGACTGAACCTTTTTTCTACCCATCTAGCCTTTCCCTTCACCACCTGTTGCATTTGTAATTTTATGCATGTATTGAACATGCTGAGATTATGATTGTGATATTGTCTTATTTTTAGTGTGATTTGTTAAAAATAAATGTGATGTGTTGCTATAAATACATAAAACATATCTTCATAACTTTTGTACCTCTATGATTTCAGCAACCTGACGCAACATGCGCATTTTGTATAAATGATGCTACAGTTATAAAATGAGTTAATACCCTTTTAGATAGTTGGTTTGTTAGATCAATGTTACTCTGTACAAAGAACTTGTCTGCAATTTGGCTTTTACAGAGAGATTTAAAGATATATTCCCTCCAAAGTGCATTTTTTAGGCTAAATACATTTAATTATGCTGCTTTTAATCATTATGGCTATGTGTCATTAATTATCATGAGATACAATTTAGCTCTCTTTTAAATCTCTTCAAGAAAAGCATTTTTATCTTGCAGATATTTCGCCTATGTTGCTGTCTTCCTTAATCATTATCAGAATTTATTGTACTGCCTTTCCAACCTTTCTTTTTTGAGTTCATCACCATGTCTGTTTTTTGATGAGGTGATATGTTCCTTTGAGCTGACAATGGTCTGCAGGTCTGCAAGATTATAGTAGTTTCATATTCTATCCTTTCACAAAAATATCCTTTACAGCCTATGCATCTTTATTTCCATTTACAAATTCAGATTGCTTTAACTTAATTTGCTAGTCTATTCCACACATCAGCTACTCTCTCAGAAAACCAATTAGTACACCTCTCATTCCTATATAATTTTCTATATAGACTGTCTGATGATTCTCTACCATTTTTGATAATCCCACAAACATTTCCAGAGGTAGTTGTCTCAAAACGCACTATAACCTGTGTGATGTTATGAGGTAGTGCCATTTGTGCCAGGGAGAAAAGGGCAGTACATATGGACATATGCCAGCATACCTAGCTGGTGTTTTGTAAAGAACTGTATTTGACTATCACACTGATTTGTACAGATATTTGAGTTAAAAAATATATTTGTAAAGTTACTTGTGTTAAAAATGCATCAACAGTATGTTCCGCTGGACAGAAAAAATGTATGCATGTATACTAGTTGTATTGATGTAACTGATCAAAGATCTGGAAAGTTTGAAATTGTGCTATAGCTTTCAGATGCTGCCAGAGATCTTAGCAAAACTCTGTGTGTGTACTGTACCAGAGTCAGGTAACAAGAAGTGATGGCATCCTCTACCCAGCATCTGGTTTCTTTGGAACTCTCACAGCAGTACTTTTAGAACCTGAAAGAATAGATTTCTGCAGGCTATATATCTCACACATCCACACAGAAAAAAGAGAGACATCATCTGGCTTTTGCTGTCATAAGACACTCAGCACACATCAGCTTGCCTTGCTTTAATAAGTAGTCAGGGAATAGTAATTCTTTAGTTAGTCAAGGGCATTTAGTGAGAATAGTTTAGTATTGTTTTCTGCATCTGTACGTTGAAACTATGTTTTTTTATTGTATTCATTATTCTCCTGTTTTCTGTTTTATTTATCTTTAACTATTTTATTACCTTTTATTGTGGCTGGTCCTTTAAAGAATACCTTTAACATCTTGAGAGCATTTAGGCTTGTTTTAGTGATACTGTGGCTGTTCCTGAAAGCCTTGCTGCTTTGTTCACACCCCACCATTTATATTAGTATTAATTTTACTCATTATAATTGGGTACCCTTTGTAAGAGCCTTAGGGTATCTGACTGGTGGCAGAGTGATTACCTCAGAGTCTGGGCAGAAAGGGGCAGAGCTGGTAAATCTATGCCAGCTATTCCCAGGTGTCTATGTGTGTGTGAAACTGAAATATCGAAGTGTGTTTGTCAGCTACTGGGAACAGAGACACAGAGCTCCAAAGTAGTCAGTGTGGAGTTTTGTCTGGGGAGATAAAGAGAGTCCTGCCACAGGTCTGGAGCATGCTCCCTGTGTGCTCTTAAGGGAAATAGTGGTTGGTGCAGGGAGCTGCATCTGAAAATACTGTCTGATTCCATCTTTGCTCTTATTGACTGTTCCTCACCAGAGTCAGTAGTAAGGATTGAGTCTCCCTGATTGTTGGCTCAGAGTAGGGACCCGTCACAACCAGAATAAGATCTCATCATAAATGTCTATATTAAATAATGTACACGTTTATATATTTTAATCTTTCATAATAACTTAAATTTTCACATTTATGGATGCCCTTGGTATATTTCTATTGTATTCTTTCCAATTTACACATGCCTGATTTTTTGTAAGGTTTTATATCGTTATTCCATACTAAAGTTTGGTACTTCTGGGGTGGTGCAGTGGTAGCATTGTTGCCTCAGAGCAAGAGGTTCTCCCATTCGCTTCTCAGCTGGAGTACGGGGAGTGCCTTCTGTGTGGAGTCTGCATGTCCTCCCCGTGGTTAGGTGTGCATTTGAAAGACATGCGTAAATGGGCGTGCCTTCTTTGAAGGTTGGACTTCGAGCTGGCACCTTGGCGTTCATGAAAATCTACTGCCAATCATTAGCGGACCAGAGTTCCGCTATGGCGACCCCTAACCGTGAAAAGCTGAAAGACAACAACAACATTCCATACTAAAGTTTGGGTCTAATGTAACTAACAAACAATGATTTCATTATTTCTGATTTCCTACACTTTATAAATCTTTTATATAACCTATAGCTCTATAACTATCCTTAACTAATAGGTTGATAAAATTAGAAAAACTCAGAAATGGAGCTACCTATATACCCAGGTTCTTAAACGAATCTACAGTTTCAATTATTGAGTGCTGTGTTAAATATTCACATTTCAGTCTATGTCTCCCAAATATCATATATTAGTTGCTGATGTATTTAACAACATATTAATCTCCTGTGCCCAAATGATCAATTTAGTCAAGTTCGTTTGCAGACCTGCCCTTTCTGTAAAGGGTGCAATCAGTTTACCCATTTTCATGTAATCTGCATATAGATTGGAGAACACCTATGATGAACAAGGTAGATCTGAAAGATGGAACCTAAACAATTATGGAGCTAGGACAGAACCCCGAAGGACACCCTGACTGTAACCTAGAATTTCCCCTATCCAGTTGCTGTATGATACTTGCCATGTCCTACTTGTAAGCCATGCAGCTATCCATCTCATCAAGGGTACATCAATACCTAGTTGCACTAATTTATTGATCAGTGTTTTGTATATGACCCTATCAAATGCTGAAGTTAAATCTATATTAACTACATGACAGCAAAGTTTTTCATTTATAACTGCTATTATATTGTTATAGAACATCATATTACAGGTGGTTATAAAAATATTTTCTACATATAGGTTCATAGGTTCATAGGTAGGTACTAGGCTATTGGCGCTAGGGCCTATATAAGCCTAGCCGAAAGGTACCCTGGCTTTCGCCACCCAAGAAAATTATTTTCCTGTGCCACTGTCGAGCAGAGCCACAGAAGTGATCACCGGGGTGAATTTCCTATCTCCCATCCAATCATCAAGATTTTTCTTGAAGAGTGCTAATGAGGAGCTTTGTTTGATATAGATAGGTAGTTTGTTCCAGAGTATGGGAAGTCTCTGGGACAGGCATCTATCCCTCCAGCATGTTCTGTTTATTGTGGTGACAAGGTTTAGGTCCCTAGAGCGTGTAGCTCATAGGTATTGGGATTTCTTTAAGTGGAGCATGTCTAAAAGCTCTGGTTTTGACATAGCTTTGTGTGTTAGACAGAGATCGCCTCTGAGTAGGCGATATGCGACGGAGTAAAGCTGCAGTTTTTTGAGATGGTCTGCGTAGGGCATCTGTTTGAGGCCAGTAATCCTCTTTGTGAGGTATTTATGTGGCCTTTCCAGTTGTTGTAGATGTCTTGTGAGGTACATACCAAAAGGGGCATTGTACTCAAGGTTTCAAGTCACAGTCTTTCCAATTCTGACAATAATTTATCCAAAATAACCTTTTCCTTTGTTTTCTACAACATGAAAGTAAACTTATGGGTGTGTATAACTCTGGATTTGTAATAATACTCCCCTTTCCCATAAAGATAGTTTTAACAAGGTCATATCTCCGGTCATGTGGGAATATTCCAATATTTAAATGACCTGGTGAATAACAGATATAATGGTATTGTTAGTACATGCCGTAGTGCTCTCAGGTCATTACTACTAATTCTGTATCCTGCCTGTGCTTTGTTTAGGTTGGGTTTGCATAGTTCTTTTTCAATATAATCTAATTTGATTGCAGCAAATGAGATTACATGGATGTTACTAGAGTAATTTATCACCCTTTTTGTGGAGCCAAACTGCTTTGCATAAGACTTTGTCAATGTATTTATAATCTGTTGTCCCTAAGAATAGATTTTAGAATATGCACACAGTTTATCAATTTGTAGGTCTTTACTCTTACCAAATCTTCTGTATCTATAAATTTGTTCCATATTATGCTTAAAATGTTTATATAAATGTTCTTCAAGTTTTTCTTAATCTTGTCAGACACTATGTTTAATTTGTCTGTCCGGCTTGTTTATTTCAGTTTTCAAAGTTTCACAGTGATCTGGCTCTCCTTTCTGTATGAGATTTGGGGAAAATATGTCATATCACTAGTAATAACTATGCTATGTAAGAGGGCTGTACATTCTCTACTAACAGAGAATCCTTGCAGATGAGATCATCTGTACCAACATGAATAAAAACAGCTCCATTCTTTCTTACACTAAGGCATTGTAAGGCCTTCCGCAAATCCTGTATTTTTTCTCCTGGCAATCATAACATAATTCAGTATTCATTATTTTCTCTGCAAATGTAAGTATCAGTTCCTCTAATAATTGATGCTGCTATTACAAGTATATCACTTCTGAGCAGATCTGAAGACTCTCCAACTTCCACTTTCAAAACATCTGCTCGATCAGTTGTTACAAAGGGCTGATTTTCATCACCATTCGTCTTATTAATCTCACTGTTTTCATTGCTTATTATATTTGTAAGTGTACAATTCTAATCCAGCTGGCTTTGTACATCCACAGCTTGAGCCATGTTGTCAACTTCTGTCTATCTCCCTTTTTTACAATAATGTTCTTCAATCCTTCCAAATTCAATTTTGATTTCTTCCTTTTCACCTGTCCCTTGCTTCTTTTTTCTTCTTTCTTTTTTGGAAATAAATATGCCATTTTCTGTAGACTGAAGATTTTCTGATGGAACAATGTTAACTTTTTCTGTAATCTGTGTGTTACGTAACAAAGTAATATCCTTTTCGGTATATATTCTCTTTGCATTACAGGCATTAGTCATTTTATTTTTCTTCCTTGTTATTTGTTTTGAACTTTTTCCTTTCCTTCTTTTTTATCTTCTTCTACATGCTCTGAATCCGCAGACTGCTGAGTACCGCTATCCTGAATTCAGAACTCCTTATCGATAGCATCATGTTTAATAGGGATTAAGTGATCGTTGCTGACAATAGACACATCTGTTCCTAAGTGTGTTCTATTTGCACTTTGCCTAATATTACTCATCCCATCAGACCAGTCATTAATATATGTAACAATAGCTCTCCAAGCAGTGTCAATTGCTCAAGTGCAATTATCTTCGGTAAGTCTAGATTTACTACTAATAATGGTAACCAAATCCTGCAGCTTTTGACACAAAAAACATAACATTCACTATACTGCACAAGTTACTTCTGATTTAGCAAATTATTAATGACATATTCATTTAAATCCATTTTCACCTGCAACCAAATAAAGAAATCTAAAGGAAAATGATAACCAAAACCAGTTACCAGAGAATTCAGAGTTTATGTCAACTTCTATGAGAAAAATCACACAGATATTATAATACTAAATGTTAAATTATGTACAACATAATTGTCTATGTAATGTACCATACCAATTGTGCCAGTCACACAATCACTTTGATCACAGTTGCACCCTGTTATAACAGTAAAAATCAACATATCACAAACTAACACAGGATTGCTTCAGATAAGCTCTATCTGTAATCATCTGTTGTTTCTGAATACTGCAGAATCCTTGGTCAGGAGCATTCTAGGGAATGACTGAATAGGACAACATGTTTCAAAATAAGCAGAGAGATGTACCATACACACATACAGCAGCAGCAAACTCATTTACATTTTTTAAATTTATCGAGGATGTATAATTTAGCATAACCCAAACATATCAATAAGAAAATAACATCATATCACACTTAAAATATAGGGATAGTGAACTTTAGTAATTGCAGATATTTTTGATTGCAACTGTTGACATATTTCCTATCAATGTTAACGCATTTCCGAGTAGAACCTCAGGTTAGAAGTAGAAAGAGTCATTAGACAATGGATAAGGCTACATTCCAAAGGGTGTAGATTAAAGGAGCATGCTTAACAAGACAGGGCAGTGGAAAGTATGGACATGGTAAAGTTAAAGCAGAAGATGAAAGCTGTACATTACAGAAAATGTGAATGGAAAGACTTACAGAAGCAAATACTGCAGCATAGTGGAAGCATTCCACTGTCATAATGACATGGAGTTGTAAATTAGCTAACAAATCATTTTTAGGCAGAAGAGGCTAGAAAAACTAAGACATCACTGTTTCAGTAGAATGGTAAATGAAAACAGATCAGACAGAAGGAATGGGTAACTGAGACAAATAAACAGAAAATTAAGTCCCTTGTAGGGGGCATGAAACACAGAAAACAGCACTATAAAACTTGTGAGCTGTTAGAAAGTACATAGAAAGAAAGTTGCATCCAGAGCTGCCTTGAACACTGTTTAGCTGAGTCATTATCCAATTATACTGTCTCATCTAAAAAGTATATCTTTTAAAAATATAACCTTTATTTAAAAAATACATAATTACATTAAATTACTCTGGGGTTTATTTGACAATATTATAATTATTCCTCCCAAGTCAGTGAGATTCTTGCCTTGATGGGCCTCAATCTTCTGCCCGGGCCCCTGAATCATGCCATAATCATTAAGTGTAGAATGGTATTAAACATATCTGTGTCAGACTGAAATATGCATTACACTGAGAAAGGCATCAGTGAAAGTCAGCTAGAGCTGGGGTGAAGAATGCAGGTGGTATATTTAGAGATATTTAGAGGTATTGAGGACATCCTTCCAATGTGGAGATTTCTACCAAGCCACATCTCTGTATAGTTGTAATAGCTGAGTAATGCCTGTAATGTCTGTGTTCTAAAATGGTCATGAAGATGAATTATGAGGACAAACATTAGGCTGTATATATACATGTACACAAACGTGCACAAACACCCTCACATTTATATATATATATATATATATATATATATGTGTGTGTGTGTGTGTGTGTGTGTGTGTGTGTGTGTGTGTGTGTATATATATATATATATATATATATATATATATATATATATATATATATATATATATATATATATATATATATATATATATATAGAGAGAGAGAGTGAGAGATCAAACATTTCTTAGTGAGGATGGTTGACTTAGATTGGAATAATGGATAAGTATGTGTTGGCAACTAAATAATTTTTCAATGCTTAGCTTTACTAAATGGCACAAAAATGTGAACAGCTGGAAGAAAACAAGAATACTATACTGTCAGCCAACCACAGACCTTGCATAATGTGCCATTTTCAATGCACTGAAGAACTGTTGCCCTGATTTCAACTTGATATCTTCCTCAATATTTTTTTAACTGCATACCTGTACAAAGCACTGTTTGTCAGCCTGGCTTTAATGCAAGCCAAATATTCAACACTGGTAAATGTTTTATTTCAAACAGAATAATAACACATGCAGAAGTAAAGCACTGAATGAGAAGTTATGCATGGCAATAAAAAAATAACTTTCTTGTTCAAGTCTTGATAAAACTTTTGTGATGTGAACGTCAGTGGAGGTTAGGAAAATCAAAAAGAGTGAATGGATGTATTTTCAAAACAGATCAGAGCTGGGCTGTAGTGAAAATAAGGAATGAATCTTGGGAGTTGCTATTAGTTCTGAAATTGAATTAATTCAGATTATAGGTGTTCAGAGAATAACAATAACAATGTGAGAATATGTTGTATGAGCAAGATATGACAAAGTAGCAACAGTTGAAAAAAGCTTTAAAGAATATGTTTCACACTTGAAGCAGAACTTAAGGATATGGTTACAAGTTAAGGTGTAAAAAGCTAAAAATAAAGGAGCATAATGCCTTTTGGTTTATTTGTTAAAGGTATAACCAAATACTCCTAGCAGTTGTCAATTAACAGTCAGAGCACATGACTTAAACATTTTTGATTTTCTAGTAAATCACTGAGAATTACAATAAGTCGATAATAGCAGAGAACAGACCCTCGTACTTTCTATTATTTATTCCTTTATTTATTTGACATTTGTTTACAGGGAAAGTTTGACTGCACCAGAAAGTGTCCATTTTCAGAAGAGGCTGAGGAGAAAAGCTCCGCAATCACAATATTTCAAAAATCAAGTACAGATATTTTCAATCACAACGTATCATTTTCCATTACAAAACAGCAAGTACAAGTATTTTAAATCACAAAGCAAAACAATGAAACATTGCAATGAGAAAAATATAGAACGTATGTTTCCTAGTAGAGTGGAATGAAAAACAATAACATGAATTGAAAAGAATATGTGAGGAAAAATTAAGTAGTCATAGTATCTGTTACATAGATTAGTGTGTGGTAAATTCGACCTGAGACAATTTTAATAAGTTATCTAAAGAGATATCAGATATTACATGATTAGAGATGGTGAGATGAAATTGAGTGATGTCTTACTATGGGATAAGTGTTCATATTATAGTTATAGAAGGAAGAAGGATGGAGAGAGGGAGATTATAAGAAGAGTGTACAGTAGGGTGTCTTCAGGTAGCTTAAGTGAATAGGGAGGAAAGAGGTAGAGGAAAGGTCTGCAGAGATGAATTAAATTAGGTACAGTAGTGGGGAAAACAAAAGGAGTGGAGTAGGAGGTGGGAGAGAATTGTCAAGGGTGATATAAGTTGAAGGGGATGAGTGATGTATAGGGAGTAAGTTCAGCCAGGACTGAAGCAAGAACAGGTCCAGGAATTTGTAAAGTATTTTTTAGGGAGCATTTAAAGGTGAGTAGTTTAGAAATAGTTCTGGTGGTTAGAGGTAAGGAATTCCATTTTTTTTGCTACTGAGTACAAGTACAGACATTGTCCAGGGAGGGGATTTTTTTCTGTGTATTTATGATGAGAACAGGTTTGTCTTCTGATCTGAGCGTTCTTTTAGGGAAATATATGTTGATTAAAGGGGTAAGAGCTGGGTTAGCTAATGGTTTCCTTATGATTTTATGTATTGTTATGAGTTGAATGTAGGGGAGGTGGAGGGGTAGTTCCATCCAGTGAAGGGTATGCCGAGCTTTACAGTGATGGGTAAAGGAAGAAGAATTAGTAGCAAACTTGGCAATTTTGTTGTAGCAGATTTCAAGTTTTTTTTTTTTTTCTATTGGGATGACAGCTTGTTGAGTGACTTCTTGGAGGTGAGTCACTACTGAAATACTGAAGATGTTGTTGTATTCACTTTTTAAGTGAATTTGTATAATATTTAAAACTTGTATTTGACTTGGTTCCTTTGTCTCCCCAGCCTAATATTTGGTTTTGCTCCTAATTCTTGAGAAAAGAAGATGAATGTTTTTTTCCTAGGTATTTTGTAATGGTTACAGAAGGGTAATATAACTAGCCTAGGAAGGGCTACTTTGATGATCTGACTATTTGATATGGTAATACCATGAATTAAGCATAAAGTAAGAGCAGCTTATAGAAGAAAAAGTCAGGAGTGGAGCATATTGTATCAGTAAAGTTAGGTAATAGAAGATAAGGATAAACAAGCTGCAGACAATGATGCTTGGTGAGTTTCGAATACTGTAAATTCAGATCATAGAATGATACTGTTCTCAATGACTTTTTATACAGAACACAAAGCTAAGGCTGCATTAAGAAGTTCAACTAAATCTTCATTTGCTATGTATATTATTCCTAACTGTATCCACAATATCATATTTCCCCAAAAGACATAACTGCTTTTTCATATTGTACCAGGCCTTAACACCATTGACTTTCACAGACTAGGGTTAAGAAACTCAGAACTAACTCCATTGTTTGTAATTTTGAAATTTACAAATGGCATGCACAACTTTCTGGTAAAACAATACTTTCCATGCAAAGTACTTGGGATGTCAGTGCAAGGGGGGCATGGATGTGCAGCATCTCAGAACACCAGAGAGAAGGTGAATTCCAGTGCCTACAAGGTCAGCTACAGCATACAGCATGCATGGATTTGCATTCCTTCACCAGTATGGGTGTATTACCAGCACAGGTAGGTTAATTTTAGCAAGTACAGCAGGCAGGAGAGGATGTCCTTCACATAAGATAATCAGCAAGTTTGGAGAAAGGCAAATAGAAATTAGGTGAGCAAATATACAGTCCCATAGGCAAAAAGAACAACCGAGTAGGCAGACCAGAAAAAGTTCACAATGGAAAGAAGGCAACAACGCAGAGTTTGGTGAAATAAATGAGAGAAATACAGGTGGATTTCATGTACTCTGTGTAAAACAGCAGTGTAGTACAGGGATTTTTGGGGATAAGAGGTTGTGGAGGGTATTAAAGGCTGGTATCACTTGCGAGACAGACAAAGAGAGAATGGTCTAAGAGGTTAATTATTTACATCCAAGTGACACCTCCAGGTGCATCTGCAGTTAACTCCTACTGATGCCTCTATGTGCCAAATATTGCTTGTTCATATTTGCATAAATAATTTGAAAAAACATGCTATATACAAGGTTTGAAAAGATTTCAAGTTAAAGTTCACACAATGGCAAGTAAATAGATATTAACTGTTGTTTTATGATTCATTTGCATAGATATAATTTTCACATTTTTCTGAATATGTCAATAACCAAGTAACACAGACAGAACTCCTTAGCCGCATATGAAAGATCTCAGCTAGATGAATAAAATGCTGCTGACAGTATATTTGTAACTTGAGTGGTTGCTGAGCTATTATAAGTTGTTTACAAAATATTAAAAATGTAATAATTTCTGTTTACTGTGACATAAAATTCTGTTTAAGATCTAAAACCTAAAGAATAATACCACAATAAAAAGAGTTTGTGCTAAAGTGTTTACCATTTATACTTCTTTCATAACCCCTATAGTTCTAGAGGTGACAGTGATTATAGTTCAGTGGGTGAGAACTAGATTCTCACTATCACCACTCTCACCCCACCATGGTGATCACCTCCCTCATGTGTCTTTCACCATCCCTATGTCTTGTATGTCTTGTCTCCAATTGCTTCCCAACCTACCTGACCCAAACATACCTACATCCCGTTCCAAACATTCCTCGCGCTCTCTCAAAAAAAAAAAAAAAAAAAAAAAAAAAATGGGCCCCTTTCCCACAAAAAATATTGATGCAATACATACCTCTCTATTTCACAAACAGGTCTTTTTGACACACTTGATTCGGTCCAGTTGGCTATATAACATGACTGTGCTGTGATCACCCTTCTCTCTGTACGTGACAGTCCAATTCAGCTAATATCCTGCATATATGATCATTTTTTACTGCTGAAGACATGGATTTATATGGTTCCTTCCTACATCCCTCCTGCATATTCCTGGCCTGCTTTCCCTTTGTTCTTCCCCCGGCTTGCTTCCCATTTCACCACTTTCCTATCTTCCCCATTTCTTTTCTTTAAAGCATAATTACACAGTGGTGTGCATCATGATGCAAACTGAAGCAACTGTGAATGGCAGCAATATATGTAAATGTATTTAAAAAGTATCATGTATAATACTACATTCCTTGATCTAATGTTTGAGGGCATCCTTCTTCCTCCTCTGGAGGTCACTGTAGTGATATCTAAATTGCTCACCAGTGCAGGAGACACTGGTACCACTGGTCAAAGCCCAGACAAGATTATTGCATGCCCCTGACTTATAATCCAAACCACAATAGTCCCTCTGCAATAGCCTGGGTCCATGTTCATTCACTAGGAGTCCAACAAACAATTTGGACTCCTGGACAACCCATATTTGAGCATGGAATATCAATCCCTCTCTATGAATGCCTGCCATGCCTACCACAGATCAAGACCAACTTAGAATGATGTTTTCCCAACAACTGCGGGTATCGCACTTACTGGGAGTGCACACTTTTTTTGTTTTGCAACATTTGAAAATGTTGCACATCACTTACCATCACACAAACAGAGTGCTTGAGGGTGTGCACTGCTGGGTAATGTGTTTAGTACTAATCGAATGCATCCAGTTTCTATTTGTGGCTATCTGGGTCCTATCTGCTACCAGGGTGGTCCATTCATCCAGTTTGTGCACTGCTGTGATTCATGTAAACCAGATGAGCACAGGCAAACCCATTTGTCCTAACAGGTTCATCACACAAACACTGGCTCAAAAAAGGTAGAAAATGTTAATACACATGAGATATGTCTATATAGGTCTGGATTTCAACTATCACTCAGTGCCCCTTCAGAAAACAGGATGTGTGCCTTATCTCACTTTGCCACACAAACAGCTTTGTAGCAAAGAACTGAAGTCATTCCTTACACAACCAAGTGCAACTGAATGTACACTGATATCAAGGCAGAAACTGTTATTTCTACTTTTATTAAATTTAGTATATTTTGATGCAGTTCACTTAGTTACAACCTGTTATGATTATTGCTTCAGAATATACAACTCTGTCTTACCTTTCTGTGTTTCTTGGTCATTCATCAGTTATCTCACCTCTACTCAGAGAAACTCAAGAGGCATGCAGTGTGTCAGTGCCAGTCTATATCATTGCCGTTAAAATGTGTGAGAATATTAACTGGGAATAATATGATATGCAGTTGACAACAACTGAAGGATAGAATGGATGGCACAAATAAGCATAGACTGCTCTTTTTTTTTTTGGGGGGGGGCAAAGTTGAGTTCCTGTTATGGTGCAAACAAGGATATGTTGCTCTTGTTACTATATTTGGTTTGCATCCTGTCTGTTGTTTGATCTTGTGAGAGTTATGAAGTCAGAAACTGCAATATGACTAATTACTTTCTAACTTCTCCCTGTAATGATTTTCCATTACAAATGTATGGTGCTAAACTGAGGGCATGCAGTGATTATCAGTACTTTTGAGAGGTATGACTGTGTGAATCTTTGATGTGTGAGGCCTACTACTTTCTAATGGATGTCTATAAGTGAAATAAGTCTCTGCTGTCACATGTTAAGGTAATTTCTGTACACATGTCCTACCCTCTGACTTGCTTACTGTACCAAGTGATGAAGTACAAGTATATGCCATGATATTATTAAACAAACACTACAGGCTCATGACTTACCTTGTAAAGGCAGCAGTTGCCACAGTGTTAGTTCAGGGCTAACTCTGTCTGATGCAAGCAGTACACAGACATGTCAGAAAGTAATTATACACATAACAGTTTCTTACTTCACAACCCTCACAAGACCATCCACTATAATGTTGTGACATTTTGATGCTATCAGCTGTAGAACTTTCCAAGGGCAATATAACCTATACATACAATGACCAGTTAAACACCACAAATGCAGATATACTAAGCAGTAAGTTAGCTATGCACTCTGAGCATCAGACACAAATGTTGTATCCCTGAATCAGAAAGGTAGAACACATGGATATGGCACAGTTATCATCACTTGCACATGGTGTTGTCGGGGGGGGGGGGGCAGGAAGCCTAGGCTGACACAAGAGGTTGGTGAGCATGTGTAAGTATGAAGGAGAAGAAGGCAGACATTTGGACAAAAAAATGGGTAGTGAGACAAAATAAGTAACTAATGTTTGTGTGTCTGTATGGGGTTCTCCAAGTAAAAGTGGTGTGTGAGTGTGTGCATGAACACAGCCAAGGTGGGTGCTAGCTCTGCATCTTGTTCTGTTGGACGGGTGTGAGCTGTGCATGGCTGAGGTGTCAGTTCAATGTTGGCTATCAGCAGATGTTGTGGCTGGCCTACGTCTATGAGGACAATGGTCCCCTCCCAGCAGGTATTCCATCACAGATGCCCCTTTTTTCAACATGTCATTCATCTGATCCAGTGAATCAGCAACATGGTGGAGGCAGTCATGCATGTCAGAATGAGCCACATCCACAACCCTAAGCATTTGTCTGGAGTACCTATTCGAACATAAGTGCCCCCCCCCCCCCATGGTGGCCCTAAACATACTTAGAGTGGCATGGGAAGTAACACCTGAAAAAGGTAGAGGAAGAACAGCAGGCACCCTCTGAGCACCCCTATCAATCCTTCTGCATGGCACCTCACCCACACATTGGCTACAGCCAGACTCAACGGGCACTGAAACTGCAGTAACCATACTTCTCCAATCAATGTCCTTGCTTTCCACCTGTCCAATATCTGTGGATTCAGTGCACTGGATAGGCATAGACCTACTGGCTGTGTGGAACCTAAATGCAGGATATGACAATATGTTAACCCTTGTGTCAGATTATACTTCCACACCCCTGACCATGCCTCAGGTTGGTCGCCATCATCATCAGAGACATTGACATCACGTGGCACAGGACCCACAGTTCCACTGTCAGACTCACCTGTGATATAAAACAAGAAACACAGGAGTGCATTAATACTGGCACTTCAGTAGTGTAATATATGCTAACAAAGTAACACTGCTGCCACTATTACAGACAGTCCAGCAGTGCACACAACACACCTGAGATCAATATCACACACTGCCATACTTGTTTAAATTGCTGAGCAGTACTGACATCAGGCTAATTAGCTTACCATCTGCAGAAGGCAAGTGTTCCTGGAGGCCTGATGGTCCTGAAAGAAGTTAAGCAAGAGGTAAGGGCAACAACATCACAATCAATAGTAACACATAGGTTAATATGTTTGCCCCATTACAGCTGCAGTAAGCAATTGTTTAAATAAGAATGTGGCTGACAACTCCAAGCTAAGTTTATACTTGAAGCAATCTTCAATTCCCTGCCAATCAAATAAATAAATGTGACACAGATTTAACTTATTAATTTAAATTCTTTATCTATACAACAGTTTTCAAATCTTCAGATAACAAGGCCTACCTGGAAGATCCTCCTGGGATGTGGTTGGTATGTCCAAAATGCTGG
This sequence comes from Protopterus annectens, assembly GCF_019279795.1. Taxonomy (NCBI): domain Eukaryota; kingdom Metazoa; phylum Chordata; order Ceratodontiformes; family Protopteridae; genus Protopterus; species Protopterus annectens. The sequence goes on along the minus strand of NC_056734.1, from coordinate 637,045,021 downwards.
CTTCTACATCCACCATGTGTGGTATGGCACTGTCCCAAGTGCTGTCTGTGTCCTTTAGGTTTGCTAGGATCTGCTCATTGGAGTCATAGATGGTTCCCTAGGAGGGCCAGCACCTGTAACCAAGAGGTCACAGCCTACTACAGTTTCTTGCCTTCTTGCAGATGTGACCATATTAGTGGCCTTGTGATGCACCTGTTCATAGCTTCACCCATGGCTATCCACAGAGTTCAGATGTGCAACAATTTGCTGCCATATTTGCAGATAAAGGGTCATCTTTTGCCTTCTGTAAAATAGGAAGACACCATGTTGCTGAAAACCATCAATGAAAACCTTGGTTTTGGCATCTGTAAATTGTCTTTAGCATGGATTGAGGCATCTCCCTGCCATTATTGTAGGTGTTCTAAAAGAAAACAGACATATAATGCAAATAAGTATCCCATAACTACAAAATAAGTGTTTACAGATGCAACATAAAAGGTAGCCAGTCACTATTACCCACTGGAGAAACATTATACAGTCTACAGATGTGCTATACTAACAACAGGAAGGATGCAAAACAAGGAGAGTAAGAAGAGCAACATATCCTTGTTAGTGTCATAAGAGTAACTCACCTTAGCCACCATGCCCACAAAACAGGAAAATGACCCTTTTGGCTAACCAGACATCTTTGAAATGCTAAAAGAGCTGTCAAAAGACCTGTCCCTCAAACATCTGTACATATTTCTCACACAGCATTCCTTTCCATGCAATTCACATGTCTTGCCAATCATATGTACCTCTGAAATGGTTTGGCAAACATGGCCATGCCATCTGTACATGTCTAAGTAATGTATACAGATAACACTGTAAAAGCCTGTGCATTATTGTTAAATGCATTGCAGCATATGCAGTATGTATCTGACAAAATGGAAACATACCTTCTGAGATACAGGACTCATCTGTACAGATATCCTCTAGTAAAAGCTTGCAATCACTGTTCTAAACATGTAGAACTCTCATCAACATCAATTTTCCTAGCTACAGGATGACCTTTTTATATGGTGTAGATTAATAATGGATTGCATCTGTGGGTGATTACTGTTTGGGTGGAGGAATTCACAACAGCACTGCAGGCTGCTTTACTTCCACTGGGTGGGTCACCTTAGATCTGTAAAGTGGCATTTTTCATCAACATAGCACAAATGCTACAAAACAAGCCATTATGTTTGTGGATACAGTAAAAGTCATGTCACTGTAAGCTGTCTGGTATAGGATGAGGTTGTGTCTGCCTGGCCTCCAGCTCACTGTCTGACCATGCCCTGGTGGGATTATTGCATATCCACAACTATCATATAACTGATGACAACAGCAGAGTCTATTGAGGCCAGACTAAGTTTCCCACATGCTGGTGTAAAATGCTTTATGCAATTTCAATCAATATCTCACACAAACACACTCTCTCTTACACAAACACACACACACACACACACACACACACACACACACACACACACACACACACACACACACACACACACACAGTCGACTGAAGTGAGAACAGAATTCCTACCTATCTCAGTGCACAGACTACAGAATATAGTACTTAATGCAAGCATCACAATAAAAGTCTGATTTATATAAAATGGTAAGTGAACTTATAGTAGATTACATGAATGAGCCAGGTGAGGAACAACGGGTTGGGAAGCCTGCATAGCACATAGATTTATAGAGTCATATGAGGCTATTAGCCTAATAGCACTAGGCTGTTTAGAAGCCTAGCTGTGTAACAACACAAGTACCCTTATTAAGCATAGTTGGATGTTTGGGTTTAGCAGACTGAGATTGTGACAACCACCAACAGGCCTTGTCCATGAGGGAGCACACAACATTATATAGTACAGTTTGTAGTGCGGTGGAAAAAGTACTGAGACCCAGAATACTTGTTGGGTAGGCCAACACATGTATGTATTGCAAAAGTATGATGTATAGTTATAACAGGCCATTAGTTTGCAAAGTTTCCACATGTAGTTTTACTTTAGCTAAAGAAATGGACAATAAACACCAATAATAAAGCAGCATATACACAGTTCCATAGCTTAGCAAACAATGGATTTGTGCGGTAGTTAACAAAGTGTACACGTATGCGAGATACACTTGTTTGTACACAGGTAAGTATTGCACAAACACAAGCCACATTGCCACCATCTCACAGCTAGTATTATCTAACATATACCTGCTAGTTATCAGCACCATGTTCCAGTGATGGTAAGCAGTCCATAACAGCGGCAAACAATGCAATTTCATGGTTATTGCATGTGCATGCAGTCGTGTATGTGCTGTTGGCCAAAGTGAAGGCCATGCTAGTTCAGATAGAAGGAATACATGTACAGAACTATAGTACATAGTATACTTGCAGTCATACATTTCATCATAAATGTTATAATACAAGGGTTACTAAATCAATAAAACTAACACTGTATGGAATTTGCTGTTTTTGAACCCAGGTCCATATGTATGGCAGTGCAACAGTTACACCTGTTGCCACAAGAAAGTTGAGGAGACAATTGTCTGTGTCGCACTTCATTGCTGTAAACTGCAATGTCACAGCAGTAAAACAAAGGTTGCATAATCTGTACTAGAACCCAGTGCCATCTGTACTCTAGGCCAGGTTTTCATGATGGCCAAGAGCATTAATTGAATGTAACCGGTTATTGTTTTTGGCTGTCTTCTTCCTAGGTGGTCTGTTTTTTCCTGTGTCCACAATGCTGCACTTCATGCAAACCACATAAACAAGCCACACCTGAATTTATTTGTTGTCCGGTTCCATTGTTTGTGGTACATGGTGCATCATGAAAAAAGTGGAATTAAAAACAAGAAAAGTAGAGAAAAAAATGGGGACATATGTGAAATGAGCAGGAGCAATGCATGACATACACCAGAGAAAATGTTAGTGCACGAGATATTTCTTCATAGTTCGAGATTTGAACTCTCACACCAATTCATCTTCAGAAAACAGGATGGATACCTTATTCCTCTTTGCCATACAACCAGCTTTGCAGCAAATAATTGGTCATTCTTCACACAGCCAACTGCATCAGAATGCACACTGTTATCAATCCATCAGCTGTGATTTGTACATTTAATTATTTTTATTATATTTGGATGTACTGCACTTAGTAATCACACAACCTGTTATTATTATGCTTGCAAATATACAGCTCTGTCTTACACATCTGTGTTTCTTAGTACTTCATTGGGTATCTGACTAGTTTTGTGAGACATGCAGTATGTAAGCCATTCCATATCATTGGTGGCCTTAAAATGTGTGAGGATATTAACTGGGAGGTTTCTCCTACTAACCTTAAATAAATTATTACTCGTTAATTCATTCTGACCTAAAACTAAATCATGGCTATACCTTGCAAAACTCTATTTCTCTCCCTTCTAATTCTATTTTTTTTCTCAGCTCAAACCACTTACCATACTCCTCATCTGTTTACCACCCCATCTCCCGCATTCTCTTATCCCACTACCCACCATACAAATAACTACTCCACTCCTATTGCCCCCTTTCTCGTTAACCACACTACTAAATCATTTCACAAGTTCAACGTATTGTACATACGGAATACCCAACCTCTCATCAAAACAAAACATATGTTCGTTTGAATATATTTCTTCTTACAAATACTTCACAGCACAATACTACTCTTATCTTGTGATATTCACTGCAAACCAGGCCCTTGCCAACAGCACGTTAAACTTACTTATACATCACCCCTCTTTACAACTGCCTCACAAATAACTCATTATGATCACAATCCTTCAAAAATCTATTTTTTGTCAATGAATATACAAAGCATTGTCAATAAAAGCACCTGCTTTCATGCAAGGATTTCTCAATATAACTCAGATATACTTGCCCTATCTGAGACATGACTAAAACCTCATATTGCAAACTGCAAAATTCTCCCCCTGTTTATAATATTGCTTGACTGGATAGAAGTAAAGAAAAGGGTGGAGGAGTAGCTATACTCTACTCTGACCATCTCTCGCTCCCCCCTCTCAATAGCTATCACTGATTTCTGCCCTGCCGAAATACTTATAGCAACCTGTAACCTAAATCAACACAAAAACTTGTCATTGCAGCAATCTATATACCCCCAGGTAAAAACATTCCCATATTCAAGCAGTTTCTTTCATGGATTTCTATATCCATTCCCTATGAAACCATCATTCTTGGGAATATGAATATTGACTGTAACCTTGTTAATACTGCAACCCCTAGCTTCTCTAAAATCCTTTATGGCTTTACCCAGTTGATCACCTCACTCACGCACCAGCAAGAAAATTCCAAGAACAACTCGGTCATCAATGGGATAGTATTCATCCCCAGTGCTATCATAACCCTTCCAACCAACCTAGCTCCCTTAGAGACCACCTCCCTACTTCAATAGTAATATACTCTCCCAATCTTAATGAGAGCCACCAACACAAAGAGTCTCGTAACCTTAAAAAATATAAACCTGTCCCACTAAACAAATTACTGTACACTGTAAACTGATCAGTCCTACACACATTACCCCTTAATAAGGGTGTCCAAAGCTTCAACAATATATTCCTAGAAACCCTTAACACCCTGACTTCCAGTAGAAAAATTAGGCTAAAATGTAATTATGCACCATAGCTAAACCAGGCAACTCGATCACGTACAAACAAGAGAGACAGTGCCTGGAGAGCATGGAAAAAAATAACAACTCAGCTTTCCAAATGAACTTATATAAACAGCTTCACAACCAAACAAAAAAGTAGGTCTTACTAGACAAAAAAAAAGTTATCAAAAATCTCTGAGCAACGTGAGCAATGCACATTCCAACCCAAAGAAATTTTGGCACTGAATAAACAAATTACTATCATCAGTGAGCACCTCTTCACCAAAAACTCTTCCCTAACAAAACGTTTAATGAAACTGCAACCCTACTTAACAACTGTTTCATCAAAACAATAGAAAAGCTTACTAAACCAGAAACTCTTGATATTAAGACTCCACCTCCTACCTCATCTCTTCCTTCATTTTCCCTAGCATCCATAGAAACTTCCTTCATCAGATCACTTCTTAATAAACTCAAACCCTGTTCCCCATCATCCAACAAACTTCCTCCATTATTTCTCAAATATGTAGCCAAATGTTTAACATACCCTGGATCCAGCCAAGCAAATACAGTATCAGATATTTGGTAATAATTCTTCATAATGCCCCTCCACAAGGGAGGAAATTCTAAAGAACCCTCAAATTACAGGCCTATTGCCATATTATCCCCTTATCCTAGATACTGGACAAAGGTATACATAGGCAAATACTAAACCACCTCTTACAGGCAAACCTAATTACACCCACACAGCATGGTTTCTGACTCTCACATAGTACTACCACTACCCTCTAATCTTTCACACACAACATTGCCCAAGCCACAGATAATAATAAACTTGTATCAACTCTATTTCTCAACCTATCCAAAACATTTGATACTGTTTCCCATCCCATCTTTCTAAACAAACTTTCCAACCTACAACTCTCTACCTCCACTACCTCCTGGTTTAACAGTTACCTCTCAAACAGATATCAGTCCATCAGATGGCAAACATCCTTCTCCCCATTTCCATCTTGTTAAGACTGAGGTTCCCAAGGACTCTATCCTGGGCCCTTACTTTTTAATATATTTGCAAATAACTTCCATGCCTCCTGCCCCCACCCTACCTTAATACAGCACACAGATGATTCCACAATTATTAACACCTCCGACAATAAACAAAATCTCCACACTGTCACTCAACAATCTCTGCACCTAGCAGAACAATGGCTAACTGAAAACAACCTGCTTCTCAACCCCAAAAAGACCAAGCTTCTCCTTTTCCTTCCAAAAAACCTCAATCCAGCTAAAGACAATTTCACCATCTCATCCTTAGATAATACAATTATCACAGCTGCGTTGCTATAGCCAAACAATTAAAATTTGACCAACATATCTTAAACCGTATCAAAAAGTCCAGTCAAAAACTAGGACTTCTATACCTATACTGGCTTAAACTTTTTTTCTACCATCCCTACTGTATGCTGTTCCCATACTTACTAACCTCCAAAATAATCTCTAAACCAAACTAGAAACCACCTATTACAAGATTGCCAGATTTGCAAACAGTAATAGCTACAAATCCCATCACTGTATATCTCTGAAAAGCTTAAGATGGCCTGAGCTCCCCCACATGCTTCAAATATCACAACTACAAATTGCATACAGCATCCTAAATAGTCCCAACTCCTGTCCTACCCTTACATCCATAATTACACCCTACACACCCAATCATGACCTCAAAAGCACAGTACAAAACCTTCTGCAGGTGACCATTCCAAACAAAACTATTCAAAAAATACTTTACAGTCATTCAGTTGCATACTCATGAAACAAACTTCCATTGTTCCTTCGCTGCACTACCAAAAGTGGCAAATTCAAAAAGGAACTAAAACTTAATTTCCAATATGCGTGGATCTGTACTTGTCAGGAAATTACCTAATGATTTTTTCTTCTTCTCTCAATTAACATATCTGCCTGATATCTACCTAAACTGTCCACATATACTACTCCCTCTACAGTTAGTACCTATGCTATTAAATGTATGTTTGTTGTACTATGTCATGTTACTCTGAATTTTTTTTATTTTAGGTATTGCTACATTCTTTGTAAATAACTTAATGCTAACCAAATTTCTCAAAAATATTGCTACTGCATTCTCAAAATAATGCACTCTTACTTTGTATATATTTGTATTGTATATTTGTCTCTGTTTTATTTTTATTTTTTTACTGTTAAATATCTTACAACTTGAACTGTTAGGATTTTTCTTATTTTTTAATTACTCTCCTGGAGATTTTCTTCTTTGTTCTCAGCTGAAAAAGGGCTCTCTTGGCCTAGTCGGACTAACCCAGTTAACAAATGTAAAAATAAAAATAAATTATATGCTATGCAGTTGCCAGCAACTGAAGGCCAATTTGGATGGCACAAACAGGCATATGCAATTCTTTTGGGGGGAGCATAGCCAAGTTACTGTTATGGCACGAACAAAGGTAAACTGCTCTTTGAGGAGGGGACAAAGCTTGGTTACTGTTATGGCACGAACAAGGGCACACTGTTCGTGGGGGGGGGTAGACCCAGTCACTGTTATGTCAAAAACAAGCATAGCCTGTTCTTTTGTGGGGGAGGAAAGGTGCTACAGCTATGGCACAAAAGTATATGATGCTCTTGTTACTGTCCTTGTTCTGCAGCCTGCCTGTTGTTTGAGCTTGGGAAGGGTTGTAAAGTCAGAAACTGCAATGTGAATCCTTACCTTCTAAATTCTCTCTTAAATGATTTACCAGTAAAAAGGTATGGTGCTAAACTGAGACCATGCAATGATCACCAGTATTCTTGAGAGTTATGCATGTGTGAATCTTTGATGCCTGAGGCATACTACTTAATAATGGATGACTATAAGTCAAATAAGTCTCTGCTGTCACATGTTAAATTACCTTTTGTACAAATCCACCACTATTTAATTGATTACTGTACCAAGTTACAAAATACAAAGATATGCTATAATATTTTTCAAGAATGCAGTCTAGGTTTAGGACTTACCTTGCAAATGTAGTAGTTGACACAATTTTAGTTCAGGGTTGTCTCTGTCTGGTACAAGCATTACACAACCAATACCTGGGGAGGTAAAGGTTGCCTGAGTTGCCTGGTATCAATTTTTCTATATGTGTGAGAGTAGGAGAAAAGCATTAGGCACCTAGGTGGTCAGTGAATGTGCTATGTGTTGTCTCTTAGCCGAAGCAAGGGCATACTGAGCATGCCTACATCTGCCTCCAGGCACAGCAGCTGGAGGGTCCACCTCTGAGTCCTACTCTGACTGCGGTGATCTAGGCATTGGTGGGGGGATGTGTGTCCCTTATCCTTGCTGATCCTGCTGCAGCTGTTTCCACAGGATCAGATTATGTAGTATAGCACAAACTGTGAAGACTTGAGTACCTGGTGTGGATTAAACTGCAGGGCTCCACCAGATGTACCTAAGCATGGGAAACATGACTTTAGCAGTCCGAACACATGCTCTGTGATGTTTCTTGTTTGAACATGTACCTCATTATGACATTCTTCCTTGGCTGTGTGTGCACTTCTGATGGGTGTCAAATGCCACGGTTCCAGTGCATAACCAGCATCCCCAGTAAATAGCTTTGTGGGATGCCCCCCCAGCAAACATCTGGTACAGCTGTGATGTGTGCCAAATACGGGAGTCTTGATAACTCCCATTGTTGCCAGCACAAAAATTCAAGATGATTCTCTGGGCATTGCACATGACTTGGCAGTTGATAGGGTGGTATCCCTTGCAGTTAATGCAGATTCTACCCTGCTCACCGGGTGGTGCTTGATGTGCACATGAGTGCACTCTATGGCACCCAGTATTCAGGACAGTGTGCTACATGGTAGAACTATTGCATATTTCTGGCCTTCTCCTTAAAACTATGTGAAAAATATATGTGCTCACATGCATGTATGAGCATAACATCCAGGAAATGGTGGAGGATCCTGGATGCTGATGCCTGTGGCACACCCATCATCTCCCCAGTTAGTCTTTAAGAAGTACCTGCAGCTAATATTCTAAGGGCTACACATACCTTAGTTTCCACTGGGATGGGTCCCCCCCTCAGTTGGTTCTGGCTCTGAGTTGAGGGTGGCAGAGCTCACAGCATTCTTTTAATGTGTTCCTATCCACTCTGTAACACTCTACAATCTCCAGGTCATGTAGCTTCGGATAAGTTACCCTGGGGCTGAACACTCTTCTCCTTCTCAACCTAGGCCTATTGTCATCAGCACCAGCAGCATTGACTTCAGCCTCTAGCACATACAGATGGAGCAAAGCTGCAGCAGCTGCAGCAGCTCTTAGCACTGTGCCCCATTAAAATTTCCTTTTTTCTACTCCAATGGTATTGAATTATTCAGGAAAAACAGAATGGAGGCCACATGGATGCCTTATAGCTTGTTGAATAGCTCCAACATGTTGGATTGGTTTATTAAAATGCAATTCACCTGCTTATGCTGTAATTAGCATCTATAAAACATGCCTACTGCTTGCTCATTAGTCTGCTATGCACACCTCTGAGCAACACCATGCACTTTTGTGCAAATAAGGTAAGTACAGGCAAAATTGGCATTCATTTCCTCCATTCCTTTGATAGCATGTAAACATGAAGCACAAAAAGTGAAGGAAAGGTTGGGTACCCTGCACTAGAACCCAGGACCATCTATACTGTAGCCCTGGCAGAGCCCTATCCCAAGCAGAGCACTTCACTGGCCCTCTTCAAGAGAAATCTTGATGAATGGATGGGAAATAGAAAGTTCACCCCGGGGATCACTCATGTGACTCTACTTGATAGAGGCACTGGTAACTAACATTGGGCAGCATGATGCCAGGGCACTTTTATGGGCTAGGCTTATAAAGGCTCCAGGGCCATTAGCCTAGTATGCACCTATGAACCTATGAACCTACACATACCACTTGCTGCCTCAGGAATAGTTACATGACAAGCACAGTGAAACCTGCCATTCATTCCACCATTTCCTGTGATTGCACTAAGAGCCACATTACGCAATCAATGACAAAAATAAAAAAATCACTTAAAGAGGACAGAGAAGATACATTTTATCAAAAAATTCAGAGGATGAAATAGAACTTGTGCATTGTGCACTACTTACATGCACTTTCACCCTTCACAGTCCTACATTTACACCTCTGTAAGGTGTAAATTATCCAGAATAATGCTCTAGCCAAACATTATGCAGAACAAGGGAAAGATCATGTTTTTGGGTTTAGAGTGATTGAGATGGTAGGTTATGACACCCGAGGTGGAGATTTTAGGAATTATACTGAGGAACGTGAGTTATCCTGGATAATCAGGATGCAAGCTGATAGATTTCCTGGCATTAATGAGAATGTTTTATTAAGCCAGTTTTAAAAGTGAGGGGTCTCTTTAAATGATTTTTTATTTATTAATTGAATGTGCTTTTTTATTGGATGCTTTGAATGTTCAATTAATGCTACTGAAGATATTTATTCCAACTGTTTTTTGAGAACATTACCTGAAGAAGCACATTTTATGTGTGAAAACACTTACCTTGTTTTTTATTTATTAAAGCTGTGTTTTTATTGTGATAGCTGTGCTTTGGTGTTTTGTCTTTGGATTTTTTATGTTTTGGTTATTCAGCATCATCAGTTCCACTGGGGCTATTTATTCTTTTTCTGCTGGATACTAAACGTAAAAGCAGTTGTAAGCAATGGAGAGATCAGTCTTCACAGAGAGCTTATGAACTGTCCAACAGGACTGAGAGATGACAGCTGAGGTTCAGTGCTAAAAAGGCCATGTATTATGTCTCCTGTATAGCAGCATTCCTGGAGTAGCTCACATGGTGCAGGATGAAATTTAAGAACACTGAAAAAGAAAAAAGTTTAGTGGATGTTGTCACTACAGCAATAAATCATCAAGAGCAAAACATAAAGGGAGCTGTCAAGACCAATGGGATACTGGACAACATTTTTAGGGAAACATGGTTGATTATAAGTAGACTATTCTTCAGATCTGTTCATCACAGCAGACCTCACTTTTGGAATGCTGCATCAAATTCTGGAGACTATATTAGGGAAAAAAAAAACAAAACAAAGGTAATAGTCCAAGTACAGAGAAAGGCCTCCAAGAAAGTGAAAGAGATGTAGCAGAAGTTGTACAACAAAATATTAGAGTCTGGCATTCTGCTGCTTGGATTATAAAGGGGAATATGACAAGGACCCACAAAATTATTAAGGGGAGCTATCATGGAACTGAACCTAGGAGAATGGGTGAGTAGAAAGACAGGCCATGAATTCCAATCTGGACATTCATACCTCAGCATGGACATACACTCACGTGGTAAAAAATAAATGAGGATGTGACAGAATGTGATAGGGTGCCCCAGAATTCCTTTACTAAAGAAATGGAAGAAGAAACTAACAGAACCATTTCAATTTTCAATACAATTAATACAGCTCCAGCAAGACTGAATGTCAGAACATTCACTGCTGTCATTTATGTATATTCATTTGCAGTGTTTTCATTATTTTCTTTTGTATTCTGTGGTTCTACATTTCAACTTAGCAAAGATAATTTCCACTTAAGCCACTTTTTATCTTTAGCATTTCATTTGACTTAATAGCTCACTGAGCAGTATCTTTTGTTCATAGTCACATTTCATTGAAAACTGTAAAAGTCTACAAATAATATTTCTGATGTCATTTTTGATCATGTGAGTTGTTAAGGGCATCATTTAAAATATTTTTTTGGGATTGGCAATACCTGCCATCACATTGTACCCACAAATTTCAAGATGATTGACCTTGTGTGTTAGCACGGATTCATTGTGAGTGGCAATTTCTTCTTTTCTGCATCAGGGTGCTTGCCCTCCTGTAAAAAAATAAAAACTTTTTAATGGTATATATGTTGTGAAGAATGTTTTTGATGAAATATGTTTACACAAAAGTGCATTCAGTCAAAAGTACCTACACTTTTATCTTTCAGTGAAAGTTACATTCCATGGAATGATGTACAACTCTTTGACTATACCTTAATTCCTGAGGTTTTAGGGTCATCTCTGTTATGGAAACAACAGCCTTAAAATAAATAAATAAATAGATAGATAGATAGATAGATAGATAGATAGATAGATAGATAGATAGATAGATGGGTAAATAAAAGCACTAATTTTCTTGAAATATGATAGTCTAGTGCTGTTGTTCCCTTGCTCTGCCAACCTCTATTTCCACACTTCTTCACATATTCTAGACAAGGTGATACAAATTAAAGTAAGTGAATCTTTTTAAAGGGTAAGGGATAACTTAAAAAGGAGGAAAAGAAGGACAGAGGCAGAGGCAGGGGCAGGGGTGGGAGAGGGGTGCTACTTGCAACACCAATATAAGCTAGTTAATGGTGTTCTGAAGGTATACATAAAAAATATATTTTATGTTGCAAAGTCAGATGTTTTGTTAAAACAGTGTTCTTGCTTAAATGGCTGTTTTTTTTTTAATATTATAAAACTTTGATTACCAAGGCAACAAATTGTGACAAGAATCAGAGACTACAAAAGTCTGTAACTATCAAAATCAAAAGAAACAAGGATAATTAATACTTTCTCCATATTCGCTAGTGGCATTCAACAATGAGTCGTGCTTCATCAATGTTCATATATGGAGAAGGACAGTAGTGCAAAAATGCCTAAAAGCATATGCAGATTCATTGTTGCAGGGGACAACACTCCCTGCACTCGCTTAACTTATATATACCAACTCCATGTTCACACACAAATGAGGAAAAGTGAAAAAAAAACACTGCAGTGCACAGCTGGTTTACACAGTATAAGCCCATTCAGTTTCCACAAACAGAAGTTGAAGAAAATTGAAAAAAAAACTCCTTGACAAGCCTATATTCACAGGACTGTAATTATGCCTAACCAACAACCAGGAGCATTCAATACTTGCAAAAGACACTATAATAATGATGGTGTATGATACCTAGAAATAGTGTAATGATTATTTAAGCTAAACCAGCCAGTTTGACTGAGAAAGAATTTAAACAGCTAATGGTCAGATCTTTGTGATATTGTACAGGAAATCCAACATATTCATCTGCCTTTAAAGTTTGAACATGAAGAAGTCACATTTCTGAACCTACAGCCTTGCAGCAGGCTTGCTGAAGTGGAACTGTTCCTTAATGAGCAGATATAAACCTTTAGATAAATGAACAAGATATAAATTTCCTATTAAGGACAAAACCAATTACTGTTAGAAAAAACAGATGATCAAGGAAATACAGCCTATGTAAACAAGTTGAGAATATATGAAATACTTGAAAAATGAACACAAAAATAACCCATCTTCCTTTTTCAACCAAATTCACAGTTCCATAGTTTCTGGCAAGCTATGTAAAAGTCAGGGGCCATTATAACCCAGGCTCCAAGGTTATGGAGTAGACATTCAAACCAAACCAAGTACCTAAAGACTTCTTGAGTGATTCTAGTGATTCTTTCCATTTAGTTAAGTTCCACCTCTGTAAAATATTAGAATGTATAAATGTACCTACTGTTTGTGTACCTACAGCCTACCTACTGTTTGTGTACCTACAGCCTTGCAGCAGGCTTGCCGAAGTGGAACTGTTCCTTAATGAGCAGATATAAATGTAAATAGAAATGCAACTAATCTGTGCTTAACTGGATCTTAGCATAATGCAATGTAAGCAGATGGAGTTTTTCTCCCTGGGCGTCTGTTGAAAAGGGTCTATATTAAATCATCAAATGCTTAAAAAAGCGAACGGTGATTAATCGACCCAATGTAAGTCAAAGTTTACAATGTCGAAGTGTCAGAACAGCGATTTTTTTCCAAGGGATAAAATCGCTGTTCCAACAAAAAAAAAAAAAATAAAAATCAATTTCAAACATTACTTTAAGTGGGGGGTTTCGCCCCCCCCACAACCCCTGATGTGGGGGGCTGTGTCCCTCACCCCCACTACTTAAATATACCAACTCCGAGACTGCACTACAGTGCCAAAAATGGCAAAGTACCGAAACGGCCAAGCAAATTCTTTCCCAGGGAAAGAATTCGCTTAACAGCCGTTTCGATATTTTGCATTTTCAGCCTTTTAAGTTCGACCAAGACGCATTCTTTCGAATACGTCTTCGGTCTTGTAAAATAGACCCATTGAAAATGGGTATTACCCAGTCAGACTTTCCCGGTAAACAAAGACAAATAACAAACTAACTAATGAACTAACTAAATAAATAAATAGTGAGTTACATTTCCTTACCTCTAATGGGAATTGTTCCAGAATCTCAGAACATGTTGGGTGAAAAACTTTGATCTAAAAGTGTCTTCAAAACTAAAACCTCTTGCACAAAAAGCATTCTGTTATTGTGAAAATGATGTCCTACATTTATGAAATTCTTGTCATCAGAACTGCTTGAAATAATGCTCCTGCCATCTATAAAGGATATAAACTCAAGTGAGACAATGCTTTTATAGCAATCATATTGCCAGAAGAAAAGTATTATTTCTAATAAAATTGCTGAAGGGAAATAACATTAAAGCCAGAGTAATGTACAACCAAAAAATGGAACTTTAGATTTACTCTTCAGTCGAAATTTGCAATAGATGTTATTAGTGATGAACAACAATGAAATCTCACCCCAGGATGTTGAATTTGCTACATAAAAGGAAAAAAAAGGCCACATGGAGCACAGTGTTTATCCTCCTCACCTTGACATTATGTTCAGATTATGTTACATAAATTACAATCGTTACTCAATAAAATATCACCCAATTAGTTCTAAACTTTGTATTCCACTTCTGGACAAACTATACAAAAATCTGCACTATGCTGACATCCTCTAATTTATTGTCTTATTTGCATATTCATTTAAGTAATCACATGTTTAAGTTTAGGGCTTAATTTGATGATCATTCATATAAGACTGCATAAACAATTGTTCATCCTATTGGCAGCTGGTACTGCTAAGCTGGAGGTGGGCAGTGAGAAAATGTACAATTTGTTTTCTGTTTGATTTATTCCATTGATTATAACCTTACCTTACATGCTGATACATTCTAATAATTACACTAAGTTACATTTTTATCATTACATAGTTTGAAGAATTAAATGTCAGTGACTTTTTTATTGTTCGACATGCTGATAAGGGAATCACGGGAGACATTTACAGGGTTGATTTGGCTTGTACTGCATCTAAGCCCAGTGATCATCTGAAGGTTCAGTCCTTGTGTTACATTCTGTAGTATTCCCCTTGTATGATGCTTTGTAGGTTCCTTATATATCATTTTGCTATACAGGAGATTCTTTAGACAGGGATGATTGATATACTTTTACTGACCAACCACCCACTTAATGAAATGTTAATGTATGATACTTTCACTAGATCAGTATTACACCAGCCTTTAAAACAATGGTCTCACTGGGGGGCTTTGCTTGCAGCCTAACATAGTGGTCTGATTTTATTTTGACTCCAAGTGGTTCAAGATAAAGTAAAAATCTCCATAACAAACAATGGCGGGTGGCAGTGAAATCATTGAATGTGGGAGAGTGGAAGGAGAGCTCAAACTTATTACTGACTCAAAGAGTCAAATGGAGGCACCAGTAATGGAAAAAAATGTCAAAGATGTTAAATGCAGTCACACTGGAGGCAAAGGGTCAGATTTGATCTGTATCTAACAAGAGTCTATGTGTCAGGTGTGGCATGAGTTGAGCACCCTGAAGCTCATCCTATAGGACAGAAATCAGACAATTGCTGCTCAGTAAGAAGCAAATTGATACCATAGAAGCCAAGATATCAGATCTTTGATGGGGGAAGAGCTCAAAATTCTTCAGAGGAGAGGGAAGATTTGTTTGGCTGGTGCACCAGAAGTGGTGTAAGATAAGAGCTAAGGATGGAGCTCTTAGTTTTATAATAAATTTCTGCCTGCACTCTATGAGCCCAAAGAAATGCTCAGATCCATCTTATGGGAAAGATAAAGGGTGGGATTAAATCTCCTCAGCAAGTCATTGACAAGTTGCATTCTTATGCAGCAAAGGAATGAGTGTTAAGTAATACTTATTTTTTACATGGAGTGCGGTGGGGAACGCAATTGCTTGTGTGTACCAAAATTACTCCAAAGCTCCTTTCAAAAGGAGGGCAGCCTTTACTGCTATTAGAAAAGAGCTTAAGCAACTGGCCATTGATTCCTGGTTAATGTATCCAACCACATTGTTAGCAGTGGTTGGATCACTTATAGAAGACATTATTTACACTGCTGGAGGAGTGCCTGTTTTTGGAAGGAGTATGTGTCCAGCTTCAGCAGATTCAAGGAGGTTATATCATGAAACTCTACTTGGGTGGAAGAAGGCAGCAATTAGAAGAAATATAATGATGATCCCACCTCCTGTCAGCATATGGACTGGGCAGCTAATCATCGTAGAGTAAGAAACTCTAGCAGTGGAAATGATGCAGTAGAGGGAATGGTACTGACTAAACAAGGCACAGAAGAGACACCAGAGGAAATATATAGTTTGCCAGTAGCAGTTGTTGATAGGGAACTAAGCAGTATGATCATTGGCTGGCCTGGGTATCCTGAAGCAGTGGTGAGGATGTTTGGCTAAAGATGGTGCCAGAGAAACTGCACCAGTACAATCAGAAAGAGCACATCAATCGATCGAGGTTATAGTGGATGAAACAACAATGTGCCAATGATCTCAATGAACAAAGGTACTGTTATTAAGATCATTAAGAAGGGAAAACTTTAAAGAGATGGCTCACAAAATAATATTAATGGCTGTCTCTCAAAGAGGACTTTTGTAGTTAAAGGAATGTTAATTATTTACTTTTCTTTGTGTTTTACTGCAATATTACACAACGTCGTATGTTGATTTCACTGCTCATGTGGAATGTAAAAGGGGCATAGTAACCTGAATGTGTAAAGTCTGTTGGATGCAGATTTTATAATGTTTTATGCTCCCCCCTAACAGCTTAAAGGTTAAGGTTTAGAATGTCATTACTATTAATATTGTTTATTAACATTTTATCTTGAGATTATGGGGGTGGCTTGGGTAGGAGATGGCAACGACTAATCTATCTTTGAGTTTTTTGGCTCGCATGCACTGCCAGAGGTTAAAGGAAGGGATGTTAGGGGTGTCATTGTTTGAATGCACAGGACCACCCCATGTTTTTCTCACTGCTTACAAACATGAAGGTTCTGTGTACGTCTCCAGCTCATTTAGCTGGGTATAGATCCTGGGAAGATCCAAGGGTCCAGGATGATCTAGCCAGGGAAGGAAGGAAGGAGAGGGACTGAGTCAAGGAAGGGGAAATGAGTGTCATTGTAAGTAAATATTGCTTCATGGAATGTGGGGGGGGTGTATGCCATCCAGTCAAAGGGAGGCAGATTAGAAATAAGTTAAAAAGGTTAAAAGTAGAAATAATGTTCTTACAGGAAGTAAAGTTGAAAAGAAATAAAGGCAGGAAGTCAAGTGGGAAGGATTTCAGAGTGGTAGGATATAGTGTGGTAAAATGGTAGGAGGGAGAGAGGAGTTGTGATGCTAGTTAATATGAAGTTTGCTATGAAGGTAAAAGAAGTGACAGAAGATTAAAAGTGAAGATGAATCATTGTAGGAGTGGATATAGGAGGTCAGGAGAAGAACAATATTGCATTTTACAGGCCAAGTGAGGACTCCTGTGATTTTGTTCACAAGTTTTTTTTTTCTAAGTGGCAGCAGTTTCTGTCATGTTCTGAAATGCAAATCATAGGAGGAGATTTCAATCTGGCTTTAAATTGGAAGTAAGATAGAAATGTGGATGCAAGGAAAACAATTTGAAAGCAGTATATGTGGTGAATAATTGGGCAATGATTGATGTGGGGTATATATGGCTGGAAGTAGAAGCACTTCCTTGGGGAACAATGTTGTTGTTTGCCTTTCGGCTTTTCCCGTTAGGGGTCGCCACAGCAGAACTCCGGTCCACTAATGATTGGCAGTTGTTTTTTATGGTGTCGAGTTGCCAGCCCAATGCCTAACCTTCAACGAAGGCACGCCCATTCAACGCATGTCTTTCGAATGCCCACTCGACCATGGGGAGGACATGCAGACTCCACACAGAAGGCACTCCCACCCCAAGCCAAGAATTGAATGGGAAAACCTCTTGCTATGAGTCAACAACACTACCGCTGCATCACCGCGGAAGTCTTGGGGAACAATATATTTTTTCAAAGTATATTACAATTCAAACTAGAAGGATATATTTATTTTTATAAGGAGTAGAGGGATATTGCAAATTTGATAAGTTGAGGTAGGGGAAGATACTTGCCAGATCATGTGCATGTAATGCATTCTAGGTTACTTCCAAACGTTTAGAGGATGAGGGGAAAGGTGGAAATAGAAGGTGGGTGGATGAAAAGAGGAAAGAAGAATGGATATAAGTAAGAAAGGATATTTTAAAGTGGGATGATAGGGCAAACATAGGAAATATGCCTGTATGTGAAAGGGTGCTAAGCAGTGAAATGCATCTTTAAGGTGCATATGGTGAGTAGTGAAGGGCATTTGGCCAGACAGGCTAGTAGAAAGCTTTGAAAATTGGAAGAAGAGCTTGAATTGGTTCAGAAATAGATGCAATGGAGGCACATATACTTTGAAAAGAATGGAACACGTGAAGATTACAGTAATCTAGGGAGGAGACTGCTACATCGGTCATTGAGAACGGCATATTATCTAAACAGGATTTTGATTGTGTAGGCAAGAAAGATCAGATAAATGGCTGGCTACCAGGGTTAAACATTGACAGGTATATTTATGTATTAAAGAATCAAGAGGCAAGGATGGCAGGATAGTGCAAGATATTCTGGCAGTTAATCAGATTTGTTTGGTAATTCTTTAGTGGCTTATACGTGTCCAAGAAAGGTGTTTTAGGATTACAAGGGTAAGGTAAGGAGTCCTTTAGCTGGTTAGGAACTGTACTCAATGAAGCAGCTAGAAATGGATAGGTCAATTACTAGGAAAGAGGTAATGCACTCAACAGGCAACCTCAAAAGAGATAAACCCTCTGGGAGTGATGGACTTAAACATGATTTTTTTACATTGTTAAGGATATTCTGGTTGCTCCCCTGGCAATGGTTCTAAACAAAGTTGTGAAAATAGGCTGCTTGCCAAGTTCTTTTACCAAAGTATTGGAGATGCAGGCTAGAAGGTGCCCAGAAATCTATCATCAAATATGCTTGATCAATGTGGATGCCAAATATATTGGAAGTAATATTGACAGAGGTTGCAACAGTTTTTGCCTACTTCCATTGAGGAAGACCAGAAATAATTAGTTAAGGATAGGTTTATGGAATCTGATTGCTGGGTTATGAATAATCTTCTGTAATGAGCAGATGCTGAATGGTCAGAAGATGTTAGAGTGGTACCTTTTCAGATAAGAAAAGCTTTTGATTTGTCGTAGTGGGATTTTTTGTTTCAGGTACTGAGAGAGGTAGATTTTGGAAGTAACTTTCTGACTTGGGAGGTTTTGGTGAATATAAATGCAAAGATACAGTTGTTAATTAATGTGCAGTAGTCTTTAGACATCACTTTTGGGGGGCACCCATCAGGGATGTCAACTATCCCCAATTCTGTTTACTTTGGCCATAGAAACATTGTCTCAGAGGGTACAAAATTCTATGCAAGATATAAAATACAAGTGGAAGGGTTTTAGATTCTCTGCAGATGATTGTGTGCTAGTAATCAATGTACTGAATCTCATTTTGCTGGGGATAATTGAAATAACTGATGCATTTAAGAAGTTTCAGGACTGGAGTGAAAAAAGGCAAATAGTTCAAGTTAGGGTAGATAAGTCTGCATGTGCTATTGGGGAGCAGCGGATTATTAGGAAGAAAGCATCTTATTTAGAGTTGAATGTCATGGAAATCAGGGACAAGACAATCCAGACAAATTGCTTGGATCTTTATGGGGAATCCTGCAAATACTGGAGAGATGGTCCTATATTGTTTCAACTTTAATAGATAGAGTTAACCTGATCCAAATTATGATTCTCTCCAAGATTTTATTTGTATATCGACAAAGCCTAGTTGTGGGAAAAGAGGAGTATTGTTTGACAAAAACACAGAGCTTTTCTGACAGGTTTGAGTAGAATGACAAGGGTAGCAGTATAGCTGGGAGGGAGGGATTACATTGGTTGAAGAAAAAAGGGTGATTAGGGGATGCCTGGTAAAAATTATTCTTTGGTTCAGCTGTTACTGTTGCAGTATCCCCAAAATATGAAGAAGAGGAGAAGGACAGAGGTGAGGAAGAGATTAATCAAGTGGTATGCTGACTGTTGGATAGGATGATAAAGAATAGTAAAGGTTGCTACCTTATGGTGAAAGGAATGCCTCAAATGGGGTTATGGTGCAATTTATTTATTTTATTGATTTATTTAACATTTGTTAACCGGGAAAGTCTGACTTGGCATGAAGCCAGTTTTCAGCAGAGGCCCGGGGAGAATTTAAACATTACTATTACTAAAAAATGGCTTTATTGATGGAAATGGATACAAAGAGAAGTTCAGAGGTTGGGGAGATGTAATCAGATGGATGTTAAAGATGTCAGTGGAATTTGAGACATGGTATTCTTTCTGGAATAGGTTTCAACTGCCAGCAGGTGCATGGTTACATTATGAGTAATTGGTTATAGGGATGAGACAAGATGAATGAGGATATACAATACAGCAGATAACAAATTGGAATTTGACAGGCCACTATGTATCCCAAGTTGGGATAAATGAGATGGTAAGGTTCCTTGCAGCATGTTAAGTTATTAGTTAGACTTAACTATGAGAAGGAAATAAACAAGTTAAGAGAGAGGTAGAATGATGGGGAAGGGAAAAGTTTTTCAAGCATGGAATGGGATCACTGTTTTAATATGGTAGCTAAACTGAATTCCATGCCAGGAATATGGGACCATCACATGTGCTGGCTACACAGATGGTCTAGAATTCTGAAGCAAATAATGCATGAGTATAGTACTTGGGAGGGGAAACACTGGAGGTGTGGAAAGATGTAAGCTGGGAATGTGCATATGTTTTGAGAATGCAGAATGGTCCAAATGCCTTGGAAAAATAATTTTGACAAGACAGCCCCTAAATGTTGGAAATTCTGCTTATTCAACTTGGGGGCATACTGTCCAGAATTTTGCTTCATATTTACGGTCTATTACGCATAAATATTGTGGTTTTCTGGATTTTTGTGGCAAATCAGTGAGAACTGATTTAACTAAATAGTGGCAGGCATTTGAGTTTCCAAGTTCATAGCCTTCAGAAAATGCATGGCAACACAAGACCTTATATTCTAGGAAGTTTCTAAGTTTATAAGAGCAATATTTAAAACCTGTCCCTATTTTGGGGGGCTTTGTCCACCCCCCTGTTATTTTTGTCTTTGTCCAGATTTTTTGTGCCAACAGGTTGAGAGCTATTCTTGGGGGTAAAGAAAAAGGTTGGTGAAACACAAACATCCTATAATTCTAAGACTAAGTAGATGGGTAAAAAGTCATTTGACCAAGAATTGGAAAGGAGGTGTTAGTTGGAACAAAACAGAGATTAGACTTGATAACAGTAGGGTATCTTAGAAAGTATTATGTGCACAGGAGGATAACGTAAGGAAGAGGTGGGTTAGGAACAGATGGTTCAGGGCAAGGGCATATTATAAGCTTAATTCAGTCAAACAGAGGATGGGTTATGTGGAATGTTGTTTCTTTCTTCCTTTATTTCTTTTTATGGTGAGAGATGTAAACATGTTTGTGAGTATAACCAAAGAAGAAGTTGAAGAATATGGAGTTAAATAGGTTCATAGGTGTGTACTAGGCTAATGGCCCTGGAGCCTTTACATGCTTAGCCCATAGAAGTGCCCTGGCTTAGTTAAATAGATTGATATGTTGGATGCAGGGAGTTTGTACTTATGTAATTTTGATGTAGATGTTATGAATTTTATCATATATATAAGATTAATTGTTTCTTTTGTCACTGTTGTTTGTTATAATGGTTATTTGTATGCAATGAAATGTTGTGTTTCATCTGTCTGAACAATAAAAAGTACAAAAAAGAAAACCAGAGGGATTCAATAAAGCCTACACGGTTGTTTTTCATTATGTGTGTATTGCGGCATGACACTCATATGGCCATGGAAACTTTTAGAATAAATAAGTTCCATGTACAGGCATGCACCCAAGATCAAACAAGGTAAACACCTTGGGATGCTAATTACAACATAAGCAGCTGAATTACATGCTAATTAACCAATCCAACATGGTGTAGTTATTCAACAAGCTATAAAGCAACTGTGCAGACTCCATGCTGGTGTTTCCCATGAATTCCAAAACTTTTGGAATACCGTCATGGAAAGAAGTCTACATGGACAGAATAAAAAGTAAAAGGTGTGAGATTTGTACAGAACTGACTTTAACATGTGACAGCATTAGATACAGGCTGGATGCAGCAAAAGGAGAGTAACAGTAGCAACATAATCCTTTTTTGTGCCACAACAGAAATGAAGCTTTCCTTCCCCACCCCCAAATGAACAGTACACTTGCAAGTAATGCAGGCAGATAAAAGTGTAAAAGTGTGCAATAATCAAAATAAATATAAAAACTATTAAACAGACTATTCATAGTTACATGTCAGAATATGCAATATGTAGCTGACGAAATGCAGGCATATCATCTAAAAATCAATACGTCTCTGTGCAGGTATATCCCAAAGTAATATCCTGTCTTCTATGTTCAACACATAAACAATTCAGCTCCCCTTCAGTTTCCCTAGCTACACAGTTGCTGTCCAGTGTGGATTCAGGGTTGTCAGCACTGTGATAATTTAAATGAGGTTTGAACTCATTAGAATTGCTGAATCCCCAAAAATTGGATCTGGGTAGGGGTGTAAACATAGTGCAGGCACTCCCTCAGTGTTTATGTTTAATGGATGGTAACTGTGAACGCTTACATCAGGTGGGTGTGTTTAAACTTACAAAGTGTTGCATGTAAGTCTGTCAAGGTTGGAAATGCAGCGCTCAGTTTACAGATTCTCTTTCATTAACATCCAACCATCTTGTCATTTGTTAGCAAATTCTGTTTTCTCTGTCAGTTTTTTATTATTATTTTATTATTTTTTGTCCATTGTTTGTGTGATGTGACACTTAGCACAATCACGGGAAATGGAGAGATGAATGGAAGTTCTGGCTGTACTTATTTTGTTTGCACTGTATTGCGTGATGAGCAAAACAGAGACCTTAAGAATGATCAGTAAATAAGGAAATATCATGTAACTATTCCAGTGGCAGCATTGCTAAAGTATGACATTTAGTATTGAGTCTGTGGAATACACTTGCTACTTAACCGACTCTGTGTCAGCAAGAGTTAATGCAGTTAATACAGTGATACGTTCCTTTTTGGGGCCAATGGTACTAGGTTTGAATACAAGTGCATGTTATACTTTGAAATACTTTTCGTTACAGAGTAATAATGGAATGATATCAATTGTTTATATGACATGTGTTGCTATCTGTTGGCATACTGCAGCAGTGTTAAGCATGTCTATATTAGAAGAACGAAAACCCTAAACCGTGAACGCTTACTTGAGCAAAAATGCCGGGAATCGAAAGTGGGATTGTGGGGTCGTGTTACAGTGAGGAGTGGGATATTTGCACTTTCCTCACTGTAGTGTGATATCGGCATTAGAATATATAGTTAGCAGGGGTGCGGGGAGCGCAGCACCCCACAATAGCAACTTCAATTGTCAGCATTTTTGCTCATGTGAGCATTCTCGGTTTAGGGTTTTCGTTCTTCTAATATAGACCCATGTTAAGTGGCATTGCACAGGGGTAACAGCACCTGTTTGCCGCTGCTCACTGTCAGTGAGAGATGTGCACCTCCGCTCAAACATTGATCCCAAAATATGAAGGGATCTGTTGCTTCTCCAGCATTGTTAAAGTCTGACAGTTAGTATTGAGTCTCTGGAATACACCTGCTACTTAACTGACTTTGTGGCAGCATGTGTTAATGCAGTTAATGGAGTTACATATTCCTTTTTGGGGCCAGATGGTACTGGGTTTGAATGCAACTGTATGTAGTACTTTTAACTATTTCCATATTACTTTTGCAATGCACTGGTAAGAGATGCACACCACTGCACAATAATGCATTTAAGAAAAGAAATGGGGAAGATAGGACAGTGGTGAAATGGGGAGCAAGTAGGGGGGAAAACAAATGGAAAGCAGGGCAGGAATATGCAGGAGGGAGGTAGAAAAGAACCATAGCTATCAATTTCTTCAACAGTAAAAACTGATAATACATGCAGAATATTAGCTGAATTTGGACTGTCACTACCAGAGTGACCACAACACAATCATCTTGCATAACCAATTGGACTGAATCAAGTGTGCCAAGAAGACACATGGCAAAGTGGAAAACCATGTATGGGACAATTTTTTTTTTTTTTTTTTTTTTTATGGGACAGGTGCCCATTTTTATTTATTTTTTTGAGAGAGAGGAATATTGGGGAAAGGCCGTAAGTATTTCTGAGTCTGATAAGTTGGGTTGGTGAGGAAGCAATTGCAGACAAACAAGACAAGCAATACAAGAGACAGGGACAGCGTTGAAAACAAGAATTGGTGCACACCATGGATGGGGTGAGGGTGGGGGGATCCAGGAACTATGGTCATCAAATTGGGTAACAGTGAGAATCAAGTCCTCATCCACAAGACTGTCATCACTGTCACTTCACTGGCTGGAGCACTTGATGTCGCCTACTCCTCCTCCTGGTCCTATGTAAAGTGAGGGGACCAGCCTCTCCAGCTGGTATAAGTGTGCACCAACAGTGCGGCACACAACCCTATGCACCATCCCTGGCAACTCAGTGCAGGTGATAAACTCACCACCTCTGCCACTGCTCTCAGAGAGAACCACTGGACTATCCTCTGGGGTGGGACTACCTGAGGGGTAGGTAGTGCAGGGCAGCAGATGTGGTGCTGCCAGGCTGGCTCCCAGACATACTGGGCAATGTTCCATAGCCAGTGTAGTGGGGCAGGTGGATCCTGTGAGGCAGGCCTACACCTCTGTGCTGTGGAGCATTTTGTGATGTGGTACACGTGGATGATATGGACACATTTTGATAACACATAATAAAATAAGACATAAAATTAAAAAAAAAAAAAATAATAAAATAAAATAGAGAGAAAAAGGCTGGGGTGAGAGAAAAAAACGATAAGATTAGTACCTTCGTATGTGGCATACAATGCATTAATACAATTATTTGACTCTGTTATCTTAACCTTTATGTTTAAGAATATCATCCCCTAACAGATAACTTTTACTTTTAAGACTACCATCTCCTAACAGATGTACACTATACTACAGATTGTAGCAAGTACTCCTTTGCATGTGCATATATTGCATATATGTGTTTTCCAGTTATACAGATTACAGTTTACAGCAGGGCATGGGTTCCACTGGTATAGACCTTTTACTTTAAACCTTTAAGTTGCATATAATTGAATAATTAACAATATGGTGTATTTGGAAATTGTGGTATTTCTTGTGTTTGCACTAACCTCTGACTAAAATCTAATATTGTACTCTTGGATTGTGTGACAGACTAATGCATGCATACTTGCTTTTAAAGTTGAGATATGCATGCTCAGCTTGATACAACTCTATAAAATACCAAAAAGCTATTTGTAGCATTTAATTCTAAAATAACACTACTCTTCTGGTGCATACATACCAAATGCCTTCCTCATCCTTGCCAGTCTATCACCATGGGTCCTAACATTTATCCCCTTTCCATGGCAGCTGTGGAAAAAGCAAAACAGAACAAAATACCATTATGAATACCAGTCTGGCCTATATTCAGCTTTTAAGCCTTATGAGTACTCTCTGTAGTTGAAACTCACACATCAGTGTGATGTCCTCTGCCCAATATTCCTTAATCCAAGCATTGGGGGTATCCCTCTTCCTGTGATGTAAGTCACTAAAGTGGTTCTTACATTAGTCACCAGTGCAGGGGATACCAGTGGCACTGGTTAGAGGCTTTGCCAAACTATCCCAAGCCTCTGACTTATACTGGGACCTGGAAAAGTCTCTCTGCAGTAGCCTGGCACTGTGGTGTTTCACTAGGAGCCCAACATAAACCTTGGACTCCTGGACACCCCATCTCTGAGCCCTAAATTTCACACCCTCTCCACAAATTCCTGCCATGTCTACCACAGATAAACAGCAATACAGAATAATGGTTTCCCAACAATTCCAGTTATCGCATGTACTTAGAGTGCACACACTGTTTGAAAATGTTGCACACTGCTTACTATCACACAAACATTGTGCTAGGTAGTGCACACTCCCATGCCCAATATATCCATGATGGTAACCAGTGTGCAACAGTGGCAAGTTGTAGAAAATTACACAGGGGGTTGTGTGTGTTAGGCAAATGTGAAGGCCATGCCAGTCCAGATAGCAGAACTATACTTACAGGAACATAGTACATAGTATACCCAAAGTCATACATTTGATAATAACTGTGAGAATACATAGATAAATAAATAAATAAATAAATAACTGAGACAATATTAGTGCCTCAGCCTTCATACATATAATTAGTATCAATTATACTATGTCAAGTGTTATAAGTGAGAATCACAATAATAGGAAGTGGGATAACAATAAATGTGTATGGAATATGCGGTGTTTGAACCCAGGACTATGTGTATGGTAGTCTGTCACTTACACTTGTTACCGCAAGACAGTTGAAATAACAGCCATTCCTGTTTCAGTTTAATGCTATAAACTGCAATGTTACAACAGTGAAAATAAAGTTGCACACCCTATACAAGAATCCAGGACTATCTGTACTCCAGCCCTATACTTTTACCTGCTGCCACTGGCAATAGCATTGGTTGAATGCATACAGTTTCTATTTTTGGCTGTCTATTTTTTGGGTGGTCCACTTATCCAGTTTGTACACTGCCACACTTCCCGGAAGCAAGATATTCTCAGCCAAGTCAGAAATTATTTTTCTCCAGTTCCCGTGGTTGCATTGCACCATTTGCCAAAAAAACTAACAAAAGAAAAGAAAAAAAAAAGGGAGAAATAGTTGAAATGAAAAAGACAGTCTATGACATACACAGTACAAAACGTTAGCACAAATTAGATATTTCTACATAGGTCTGTATTTCAACTCTCACTCCAATGCACCTTCAGAAAACAGGATGGGTTATCCCTCTTTGTTACACAAACAGCTTTGCAGCAAAGAACTTAAGTCAGTCTTCACACAACCCACTGTAACAGAATGTACACAGATATCAAACCATAAGCTGTCATTTGTAAATGTATTAAATTTATTATATTTGGCCTAGCACTCTTGTGTGGGGTCATTTACTGCACTGTTATAACTTGTTAATACTTGTGAACCTCTGCTATCTCTGAAAAAAACAAAAAAAAAATCTTGCTTTTTTCCCACTTTTCTGAGATTTAAAAAAGTTCAGTTACAGGCTTGCTGTTCTTTAACTGTTTGTAAGTTTCTGTGAGGCCATTTTTTGCTTGGGCTAAAGGGAAGTCTCTCTGTTGATCAGTGGCAGTGAAAAACATTGAGCAGCCAGATGCCCCTGTGGGAATGGTTACTGACTTGAAACTGTAGTTTTATTGGCCATTTTGGGTCAATTCCAAAACTCCTTCATCTTCCTCTCTTAAAACCCTCTTTTGCATGGTTTTGTACATTTTTGTGCATAGCGCAACAGTGGGCAGCGCCGCCTAATTGGGTTTAAATTATTCCTGGCTCCACAAAGTCTGCTCTTCACTTTTTCCCTTAGAACTGCTCTATCTCTCAATTTAAACACCATATTCTCATTCTAAGGCCCTTCACTGGTCCAATTAAGTAATCCTACAAGTTAGCACTATTAAACCATAAGCACTACTTACTCTTATACTCTCTACGATTACCCTGTCCCCTATTGGTCCGTCTTAAATTCAGTTTTCCTATATTACTCTAGCATGTCCAAAGGTCAGCCAATGGTTTCCTCTCCAGTCCAGCTGGTGAATCTGGGAATTTTGAGGCAATGTTACAACTGTCTCATGTACATGGACAACCCTCTCCTCCTCCAAACAGGTTCAAATATATGTGAGAGATGCAACTATTTAGCCAAACTGGAGGCTGAGCTCTCTCATCTCAAAACTGGTGTAACCAGTCAGGAGGAGAAGGTAACCTCACACAACACAATTCCAGTATCACATAGTCCCACCACATCAGCGAACCAAACACATAAATACACAAAAACATACTCGGAGGCTCTAAATAAAAATCTACCTAAGCAACAGAGACCTCCAAAGCAGACATCCAAGCAAACGCTACCTCAAAACAAAACACGCACAACACATAGCCCACAAAGTCAGTGTGCCAAGCAGCCACAGCCCTTAAGGCTGAATAACACACCTGATACTCTTGTAATAGGTGACTCTATTGTCAGACACACTGATGTCCCACTCACCAGGCTGAATAAAGAGAAGGTCACGGTGAGCTGCCTGTCGGGTGCTAGGATCCGCCACATAACGCAAGCACTCAGGTCACTCCAAAGCAAATACAAATATGACTCAGTCATTGTACATGCTGGTGTGAATGACCTGAGATGTACCTCCCTGGACTACATTGAAAGAGACATAGAGGAGCTCTCTGATCATGTAGCCCAGGCTGATATGACCCTGACCTTGAGCAGCATCTTACCCTCACCTAGAATGATGCCACAGTACAAAGACAAAATGATCGATTTTAACAATTGGCTAAAATTTTGGTGTCATTCAAAGGGGATCCAGTGTCTGTCAGCCTGGGATGACATGCTCGACAAGCCACGTTGCTTTGCTAGGGATGGCTTGCACCTGTCACCACTGGGCTTTTGGATATTGGCAAAGGCCCTTGCCACCCCCATAGTGCCTTTTTAGGCAAGGCTCAAAAGTCAAACCCACCCCCATAGACAGCACAAGGAACAAGAAACTAAGGGTAATGCTGCTAAACGCCAGAAGTCTTAACCTCAAGATGCACGCACTCAAAGCTCTCCTCAGTATGGAGAACATCGATATCTGTGCAGTGACAGAAACCTGGTTCAAGGCTCCAGAGAGCAACCCAGCACTACCAGGCTATACCTCATATCATGCTTTTTGGCCCCAAAACCCGGACCAAACCACAAAAGGAGGGGGAGTTTCCATATTTATCAAGGATATCCACACCTCCAGGTTAGTGGCATTGCACAAAGTATCGGAGACCATCCATGTGCAACTAACAGTGGGCAAGACTGCTTTTCAGTTTATAGCATCCTACAGACCACCCTCTGAAAGTCAGGAATCCCACTCGGCTTTCCTGAAAACATTGGAGAACATGAAGATCTCTCTGAACACCATTATATTGGGTGACTTCAACTACCCAAACATTGACTGGGAGCACTACTCAAGCCCCAGCACCTTAGCCCAAAGGTTCCTGGAAATTATAAACTCAAATGCTATGGAACAACTAGTCACCACTCCCACAAGAGGAGACAACATACTAGACCTGATCATTACCAACATGGGGACTCTATGCTCCACACCAGAAGTATATCCCTCATTGGTAAGATCAGACCATAAATTAATTTCACTGGATGTCCACATCCCGACCCCACCCCAGCCCAGAAAACCACAGTGAAAAACTTCTCAAAAGCAAACTTCTCACTTCTCAAAACTGAAGTGGAATCCTTCAAGGCCCCAGGGCCAGTGGAAACTATGGCCCAAACTGCAGAATCCTATATAAATGCATTCTACAGACATCTCCAGGAATGCATGGATCATGCTATCCCAAACAAAACCAAGACCCAATCATCCAAAGGCAGGCGTCCAGTCTGGTGGACCCCTGCCATAAATAAACTGTACAATAGAAGGAGGAAGCTACTAAATGATAGAGCAAAATCCCTAATAGGGAAGACATCTCTGATCAGTACTAGCAAAACATTACGATCCCTCATAAAATCCTCCAAGGCCAGTTTCGAGAGAAAAATTGCACAGGACACCAATGACAATCATAAGACTTTTTTCAGTTATGTTAGAAACCTGGGATGCAACTCCCAGACTTGTTCTGAGTTGATTCTAAATGACAACAAATACACTGAACCCACAGACATCGCCAATATCCTGGCAGACAGGTTCAGTGCAAACTTCTCCACCCCCTCCCCCCCAAAAGAGCAAGTATCTATCCCAGCAGAGGGCTGCCTCCCAAACATCTCTGATGCTCAGGTGAAGGCTGCCCTCTCCAAAGCAAAAAACACTGCTTCCATGGGACCAGATGGCATCCCAGGTTGTGTCCTACATGAACTCCAAGAGGAACTAATCCCTCAAATAAAACAGCTATACAATCTCAGCCTCACTACAGGATATGTGCCCACAGAATGGCATACAGCAACAGTGGTCCCACTCCACAAAGGTGGAGCCTCTACGGACCCTGGAAACTATTGCCCCATAAGCCTGACTAGCTTAGTCTGCAAGGCTATGGAGAGGATCATCATGGAGCTCATAAACAAAGACATTGGGGACCTACAGACACTAGATCCTACTCAGTTCGGCTTTGTCAAGGGCAGATCCTGCCTTTTGAACATGGTTGACTTCTTCAAAACAGTCACCAAAGCCAAAGATGAAGGGAAGGTAGTCCACACAGCCTATCTGGACCTTGCAAAGGCATTTGACACAATACCCCACTCGGGCATCATAGATAAGCTATCCAGCTTAAATATAAACCCCTATGTCACAAGATGGGTCACAAACTGGCTCAAAGACAGAACCCACAGAGTGAGAGTTGCTGGAGCCATGTCAGACTCGAAACCAGTCACAAGTGGCGTCCCACAGGGTTCTGTCCTGGGACCACTCTTGTTCGGTATATACTTTTCCAAGGTACGGGCAAACGTGGGAGGACTATGGCTCACCAAGTTCACAGACGACTGCAAACTGGGCGCCATAATCAACTCTCCAGCTGACACAAACATCCTTCAAAAAGGTCTCACAGAGACAGATAACTGGTGCCAGTGCCATGGTTTAAAGCTAAATGCCAAAAATGTATAGTCATACCCTTTGGCAAAACAATGTGCCCACAAATTACCACATAGGCGGAAACCCATTAAGTACAGAGAAAGTTATTAGGGACCTGGGGACCCAAGTTGATAGCAATCTCTCCTTTGAAAACCACATTGCCAAAGTGGTTAGAAAGACCTTCTACATAGCCCACCTCATCATGAAGGGTTTCACATCTAGATCAAGAGAGGTAATCGTGCCCCTTTATTCATCCCTCATCAGGCCCATCATAGAATACAATGCCCCTTTTGGGATGTACCTTACCCGACACCTGCAGCAATTAGAAAGACCCCAAAAGTATCTCACCAAGAGGATCAAGGGTCTCAAACAGATGCCATATGCTGCTCGGTTAAAAAACCTCCAGCTCTACTCAGTTGCATACAGCCTACTTCGAGACGATCTATGCCTGACATACAAAGCTATGTCAAATCCAGAATTAATGGACATGCTCCACCTCAGTAAATCTAAATCCCTTAGAGCCACACGCTCGAGGGACTTGAACCTCAGCACAGAAATAAATAGAACTTGCTGGAGGGACAGGTTCATAACCCAGAGGCTCCCTTCGCTCTGGAATAGAATTCCACTTTGTGTGAGGCAGAGCACCTCACTGAATCTCTTCAAGAAGAATCTCAATAGGTGGATGGGGGATCATAGGTTTGTCCCAGGGATTACTCCCGTGTCACTATTAGACAGGGGCACAGTAAACTAAACCTTAAAAAGGGCACAGTATACTCAAATCAAGTGGTGGCGTAAGCCATACAGAATTGGGCTAGGCTTATAATTGCCTCAGGGCAGATAGCCTAGTATGAACCTATGAACCTATTATTGTTTGCTCTATCTTACCTTTCTGTACTTTTTGGTGATTCATCAGTTATCTGACCAGTACTCTGAGACATGCAGTGTGTAAACCATTCTATATCATTGCTCTTAAAATATTTGAGGATATTGACTGGGAATAATATGATATGCAGTTCTCAACAACTGAAGGGCAGGTTAGATGGCACAAACAAGCATATAATGCTCTTTTTGGGGGGAATAAAGGTGAGTTACTGTTATGACACATACAAGGGCACATTGTTCTTTTGAGTTAGGGGGAAACAAAGTTGAATTACTGTTATGACACAAACAAATATAGACTTTTCTTTTGGGATGAGCAAAGGTGGCGCAAACAAATATATGTTGCTCTTGTTACTCTCCTTGTTTTGCATATGCCTGTTGTTTGATCTTGTGAGAGTTGCGAATTCAGAAACTGCAAGGTGTATCATTACTTTCTAACTTCTCTCTTTAATGATTTTCCTGTACAAATGTATGGTGGCAATTGAGGGCATGCAATGATCATCAGTACTTTTGAGAGATATGACAGTGAATCTTTGATACTTGAGGCCTACTACTTAGAAATGGACACCTATAAGTCAAAAAAGTCTCTGCTGTTACATGTTAAGACAATTTCTGTACAAATCATCTACCTTTTACTTGCTTACTGTACCAAGTGATCTAATGCAAGTATATGCCATACTATTATTAAAAAATATACCCCGGTTCAGGACTTACCTTGTAAATGCAGCAGTTGCCAGAGTGTTAGTTCAGGGCTGACAATGTCTGATGCAAGCAGTATACTGCCAATACATGGGAAGATGCAGCCTGTGTAAGTTGCCTGGCATCAATGCTACTATATGTATGTGAGTAGGAAGAAAGTTGTAGACACCTTAGTGGTGAGTGAGTGTGCTATGTGTTGTCTCTTAGCCAATGCAAGTGCATAATAAGCATGCCTATGTTTGCCTACACCCACAGCAGCTGGTGGATCCCCCTCTGACAACTCATCTGCCTGTGGCTGTGGTGACCCTGGCATTGGTGGTGGGTTGAGTGCCCCCTCCCCTTGCTGATCCTGTTACAGCTGTTTCCTCAGGATTATGTTGTATAGCATGGCACATACTGTGAAAATTTCTGTACATGTCAGTGGATTGTACTGCAGGGCTCCCTTGGATACATCTAGGCAATGAAGCCATGACTTCAGCAGCCAAAACACATGGTCTGTGACATTTCTGGTTTGAGTGTGTGCCTCATTATTGCATTCATCTGCGGGTGGGTGTGCATTTCTGATGGGTGTCATCAGACACAGTTCTAGTGCATAGCCTGCATCCACCAGTAAATGACCCTGTGAGATATCCCCCCTAGAAAACAGCTGGGAGGTGTGCCAGATATGTGAGTCATGGTAACTGCTAGGGTTGCCAACACACACATTCAAGATGATTCTCTTTGCATTATACATGACTTGCAAGTTGATAGAATGGTAGCACTTTCTGTTAATGTAGAGCCTACCATGTTCCCAGGCAGTGCCATAATTGCTATATGAGTGCAATCTATGGTACCCAGTACTTCAGGATAGTGTGCTACCTGGTAGAAATGTTGCATATTTATGGAAATCTCTTCAGAACGATGGGGAAAATATATGCTCTCACTGGCATGTTGGATCATAGCATCCAGGAACCGGTGAAAGATCCTGGATGCTGATGCTTGTGAAACCCCCAGTTTCTCCCCTGTAAATTTCTGAAAGGTACCTGCAGCTAAGTTTCTAAGGGCTACACAGACCTTAGTTTCTACTGGGATGGGGTCCCCTCAGTTGGGTCTGGCTCTGAGTTGAGGGCAGCAGAGGTTGCAGTGTTTTTGTAGTGTGTCCCTGTAGACCCTGTAATGCTCTACAGTTTCCATGTCATGAAGGCTGTGAAAAGTTAAACGGGGCCTGAAAACTCTTCTCTTTCTTGGCTTAGACCTATTGTCACCAGCAGCAGCAGCTTTGGCTTCAGCCTGGAGCACACACAAATAGATTAAAACAGCAGCAGCCCCTAACATTCTGTCTGAGAAGACTTTCTGTGTCTGTACTCCAAAATTCTTAAAATCTGCATGAAAAACCAGCACACAGTCTACATGGATTCTTTTTAGCTTGTTGAATAGATCCAATATGTTGGGGTGGTTGACTAGTATACAATTCTGCTACTTATGCTGTAATTATCATGTATGAAATGCAGACAAAGACAGATGCAATCCATTATTAGAGAATGGGCAAACTGTACATCAGCACCCTGGTTGGAGAACAAACATTCTCCAGCAGGGTATTAATGAACAAGCAATGCCCAGTGAAAACCGAGTCTGCCACTTCCTGCTACAGAGCTCAGACTGCTAAAACACTAATGTCTGCCATTACTTTTATACTTGTTAAGCAGCATTTTTGCCATGTAGTCAGTGTAAAAAAAAAACAGAGAAGTGTATGTGTGTGTGCATGTATGTGTCTGTTTATTTTTCTGTCTGTGTGTTTGAGTGAATGTATGTATGAAAACAGGAGTGACTGTGTACATAGCTCTCAACCTCTTAGCACAAAAAAATCTGGACAAAGCCAAAAATAATGGGGGGACAAAGCCCTAAAAATAGGGACAGATTTTAAATATTGCTCTTATAAACTTAGAAAGTTGTTAGAATGAAAGGTCTTGTATTACCATGCATTTTCTAAAAGATAGGAAGTCTTAAATCTCATATGCCTATCATTATTTAGTGAACTCAGTCTTCTTTGATTTCCCACAAAAATCCAAAGGTATGACTCTGTGTGTGTGTGTGTGTGTGTGTGTGTGTGTGTGTGTGTGTGTGTGTGTGTGTGTGTGTGTGTGTGTGTGTGTGTGTGTGTGTGTGTGTGTGTGAGAGAGAGAGATCGAGAGACTGAGAGTGATCATGCTCAAGTGAATGCATGTATGAATGCAGAAGTGACTCTGTGTGTGTGTGTGTGTGTGTGTGTGTGTGTGTGTGTGTGTGTGTGTGTGTGTGTGTGTGTGTGTGTGTGTGAGAGAGACATCGACAGAGTGAGAGGGATCTTGTGTGAGTGAATCCATGTATGAAAGCCAGAATGATTGTGTGTGTGAGAGAGAGATCGAGAGACTGAGAGCGATCGTGTGAGTGAGTGCATGTATGAAAGCAGAGATTGCTTGTGTGTGTGTGTGTGTGTGTGTGTGTGTGTGTGTGTGTGTGTGTGTGTGTGTGTGTGTGTGTGTGCATGCGTGTATGCATGTCTATGTGTTTGTGTGTGAGAGAGATCGAGAGAAAGGGAGAGCAATCTTGTGTGAGTGAATGCGTGTATGAAAGCAGATGTGTCTGTGTATGAGAGGGAATGGGCTGTCTGTAAAATTTTTGTGTTTTACTTGCCTTGTTCTTTTTTAAGTACTATATTATTTTTATATATATTTGATGTAAAATGCTTCCTCCAAAACTATTAATATATACTACAGAAAGTTTGAAACATTAGGTGGAGTAACTATTTTACATAAGAAATATACAAAAAGAAATAATATAGTACCTAAAATAATAAGTAAATAAAACACAACAATTTTACAGACAGTCCATTCTCTAAGCGCAATAATGCCCTCCAGGGTGTGTGCTAATGTGTAATTAATTCCATTCCAGTAGTGCAGAGAGGGTGGGTATTAATTACACATTAACACACACCCTGTTGGGCATTATTGGTTACATAATTTACACCATATAACAAAAGCAACCCTGTAGCTATCCAAACTGATGGTGAGGAGAGTTGTATATGCTTGGAAGACTGCAAAAATATTTCTTCTTCACGATATATCTGCACAGAGAAGTATTGAACTTCAGCAGGTATGCTCCCATTTTGTCATCTTATATATGCTGGAATGTATTTAAGAATAATAAGAATAATGTGAAGCAAAAGCTTTTGCACTTTTATCTGTATGCATTAGAACGAAATGCACCAATGACATGGTCATGTTTGTCAAACCATTTCAGAGCTACACATGATTGCAAATACATCTAAATGGAATGCTGTCTGATAAATATGTACACATGT
This sequence comes from Protopterus annectens, assembly GCF_019279795.1. Classification (NCBI taxonomy): domain Eukaryota; kingdom Metazoa; phylum Chordata; order Ceratodontiformes; family Protopteridae; genus Protopterus; species Protopterus annectens. The sequence goes on along the minus strand of NC_056734.1, from coordinate 637,009,451 downwards.
TTCAAGAACAGCTCCTTTGATAGCACTTTTAGCATTTCAAATATGTTTTGTTAGCAAAATGGGCCATTTGCCTGTTATTTGTTGGGGGGGCAAAGATGAGTTAACGATATAGCACAAACAAGAATGGACTGTTCTTTTGGGGAGCAGCAAAGCTGAGTTGTTATGGCACAAACAAGGATATGTTGTTCTTGTTACTCTCCTTGTTTTGCATCCTGATTCTTGTTAGTATTTCACAACTATAGACTGGTTTATGTTTCTCCAGTGGGTAATACTGACTGGCTAACTTTTCTGTTTTATCTGGAAACAGGTATTTTGTGGTTATGTGGTACTTACGTATATTACACATCTCTTGTCTTTTAGGACACCTACAAGTATGCCACTCAGGCATGTCAATTCACAGAGACCCCCTTCACTGATGCCAAAAATCAAGTTATTGTGGACAGGTTTTGGCAACATGGTGCTTTTCTCCTGAAAAGAGGACAGGGAGATAGGGCATGCAGGATAGGAATATGGCAGCAGATTATCCAGGATGTCAATGTTGTGGCCGGCCATAGCAGAGCATATAAACAAGTGCGCATGGGTCTATGTTCAGACATTGAATAAAAGTTACATGGAACAGCTAATGCTATAAATGTTACCATTAAACTTTAATATTACTGAACACACCTTGAATACAAACCCTTGCATTGCACCATTTAGTAAGCAGCCTGGAATGCTCTCTGGTCCCATATAGGCTGTGTGTTTGACCTTCGCAAGTGTGGTTATAACCCATTCTTTGAAGATAATAGGTAGAGAACTGGTGACAGGTATGCTTTGATGTATGATTGCTGGAGACAGGGGTGTGAAATTTATGCCAAACCTATCTTCTAACAGGTTGGCAATGTCCTCAGGCTCTAACTGATACCATTCATTATGAATTTGGTGCAAAGCTGGGCCTTCCCTTTTACATTACAGACAGAGCTAAAGAATGCCTTGTGATCATCCTTAGCTGTGGATGCTAATTTCATTTCATAATTAGCTTTAGAGGATTTTACAAGATGTCTCATTTGCTTGTTGAAGCTATGGAGGGTGTTCTTCTGCTGAGACTGTTCCCTCTAATTCCTGAACATCAGTTTCTTTCTCTTGTTCTATAATCTTTTTAAGCTAGATATCCACCAGGACAGCTTGCTTTTTTCATAAGCAAGTTTTGTTCCATTCTGGTATGGCTAAGTCTTTACACTTGTAAAGGTGTGTATACAGGCCATTTGTGTAGACCTCCATATATGAGTCTCTACTGTCATTGGTGGCAGGAGGCTTTAAGATATTTATTAAATCACTTAGGAGGCTATAGTTTATTTTGGAGAAACCTTTCAACCTTTTGGATCCTTGGGGGGGGGTCAGGTACAATTGTTATATTGGACGTGACTGATTCATTGTCAGATGTTACCAAGAAGGGTGTCCCATGTTGGTGAGTACTTGGGAAAGGGTATTCCAGACCCTTGTGGGGGGTGCAAAGTGCAGGAACATTAGGGCAAATATGTTTGAGCTCATGTATGTATCCCAATCGATGGAAGGATAGTTAAAGTCACCCATGCCTAGGGTGTTTGGCTGTATTATGAATGATTCAAGTAGGTCCAGGAAGGCACTGTGTGGTTTTCATGGTTCATGTTGGTGGACCTGTAGTTAACAGTGATGTGGAAGGGGTCTTTCCTACAGTTAGTTTGAATTGGAGAAACTCTAGGCAGTCATACTGCTTAACCAGTCTTAAAGTGTATTTCTCTTAGGAAGATGTATACACTTCCTCCTTTGGTTCTTTCACATTCATATTTTGGCCCGAATGTGTGGAATGCATTACAGCCTTTGATAGCTGGAGCACTCTCTGCAGCCCTAAACCATGTCTCTGTGACTTGCACAGATGTCAACATCTTCCCAAGTAAGAATTGCCTCCATTCAGTGTAGTTTCTGATTTACACTTCTAGCATTAAGCAGCATAACCTTGAGTTTGTCTTTTGAGGATATTTTATGTCAGAAATTTTGGTCTTAATGACATTGCCTAAAAAAGGCACTATGGCAGAGGCAAGTACCTTGGCCAGTAACTGAAAGGCAAGGAGTGAGAGATAAAGACCATCCCTGGCAAAGCAGTGTGGTCTGTCATCCATATCATCCCAGGCTAAGAAATACTGGATCTCCCTTGATAGACACCAGTAGCTAAGCTAATTGTTGAAGGTGATAATTTTTTTGTTTGTATTGAGGCATCATCCTGGGTGAAGGTAAAATGCTGCTTAGGGCTACAGACATACCTGCCTGGGACATATAATCTGAGAGCTCAGTCATATCTCTCTCTCTTCATATAGTCCAGTGAGGAATGTCTCAAGTCATTTACTCCAACATGGAGTACGACAAAGGTGTAACTGTGCTTGTTGTTGAGAGACTTGCATGTGTGTATGACTTTGTGGATCCTAACAGCTGACAGGCACAACTTTCTACTTATACAGCCTGGTGAGGGGGACATGTGTATGTCTCACTATGGATTCACCTAGGACCAAGACATTGTTTTTCAACTTTTTGCCTTAAGGGCTTAATGGGTGGCACACTGATATATTTGTTTTTATATGTAGTGGGTTCCTTTTTGACTGTAATGTGTGCAGAATGTTTGCATTTGCAAGGTTTCTGCTCTTTTGGTAAGCTTCAATGAGTGCCTCTGCATATGTGGAGTTATGTGTTGTACACTTGGTTTGTTGAGGAGGTGAAGTACATGTGCTAACAACCTGTTTGATATCTAGTTTGTTGTTACCTGAGAGAGAGAGCATTTATTCTAGATTTATTGTATAGTTGCATCTCTCACATATTGTACAGTAAGTTTTAGGAGTACGTGGGTGTCAGTATACATGATGCAATAGAAAACTAACTGTGTAAAAACACAAGTACCCTTACTAAATGTATATAGATGGTCGTTGTTACTGGAGTGATACTGTGAGCAGCAGCAACTGGGCCTGTCTGTGAGGGACATAGTTGCCACCCCAGAGGTGGCTTTACAATCACCTAACCAGTAGTGAAGGTTCAGCTTGAACGGGGTCATTGAGGATCACTGCTTCAAATGGAGTGGAAGCCTATTACAGAGGAGCGTAAGTCACTGGGGGATATAGCTGTCTCCCCAGCATGTTCTGCTTATGTCATAGGCTAGGTCGGGAAGCCTGGGTAAAGTTATTCCTGCCCCATTTGATTTGTAGATGTCAAGTGTTTCCAGTAGGGCAGGGTCTGAGACTTCTCTGTAGGTGAGGCATAAGTCACCTCTCAGCAGCTTGTATATAGGCAACTGAGTACAGCAACAATTCTTGTAGTCTTTCCATGTATGTAATGTTTGGAGGACGTGCATTCTCCTAGTCACAAACAATTGTTCTCCAACTGATGCAGTCATCTGGTGAGGAACAGATAGAAGGGAGCCCTATACTCAATTAGTGGTCTGATAAGGGTGGAGTACAACCGAGTTGTGACTTCCCTGATCGTAGATGTGATGACCATATGTATGAGGGTGCAATGCATAATGTGTGTCTCAACACTATGGGCACACAGTGATGAAAGTGTACATTGCTATGAACGTGTTCACAAGTCTCACAACACTGTGTTTGAGCTGAGAGGAGTGCTATGAATATTATAATTAGCAGAGGTACTTCATCGCCAAAGGGGACAATGAGGCATTGCTTGTTGTAAGGTTCAGTATGAGAGTCTGGCACCAATCATTCTTCTCTATCAGCCCCTTCTGTAACATGTCACCATCACTGGGGGAATCTATAGGAGTGTGTCCAATTAAAAGTTATCTGCAAACATGGTAAACCACACATAATCTACCATTGCCTGCACATCAAGTTGTTTCCACAGATTTCAGAGCTGAGCAAAGGTCCTTGGGGATTCCATTGGTAAGTGGCTATGGGTGGCAGAGGTACAGTCCCCCAAATTTGACAGTGTTTGTTTTGTTGGGGAGCTAGTTGTCTATAGAGCTAGTACTGTATGGCTTAATTCCCACATGGGGCATTGTCACTATGAGACATGAATGTGGAATATTGCCAAAGGCCTTGGATATCTGAACATTGGTATGTCCACTTATCTGTCATACAAGTCTTTGGGGTCAGTATCAAAGAAGTTCATCAGATTCAATAAGTAAAAATCTATCCTTGACAAACAGAACATTGGTCAATTCAAGTGTGTTGAAGGTCACCTGTGTCCCTGTGGATAAGGTCCATGCTGATCCCCTCCCTAGCCTTGCAGATTAGGCTTGTTAGGCTTATGCGTCAATAGTTGTAGTTCTGCATGTTACCAGACTGATGTGCATTGCATATGACACAACACTTGATATCACTTTCTGTAGTGTAGGTGATATATGTGTGGAAAAATACTGAGACACAAGGGTTGCAGTGCTTGGGGTTGGGGGCAACACTTGGCTGCATTGTAAATATGTGACATAGTATGAGATAGAGCCTTTATTTTTTAATGTTTCCACATATCATGTCAAGTCATACACAAGAAATAGACAATAAGCAGCAGTAATACTTAATAATATGCAGTTTTCCATTGTGCAATGGTTAGCAAGGTGTATACAAATGCAAGATACACCTGTTGGCACACAGCATAGCAGTGTACAAATGCAAGCACATTGCTAAAGTCAGACACTTCGTACTGAGTCTGTGTAAAACACCTGATACTTAACTCACTCTGTGGCAGCAGATGTTAATGCTTTGATACTTTCCTTTTTGAGGCTAGTTGTTACTTGAATCTTTTTTTTTTCCAGTGTTTGCACATTGTGTCGGGTTTGGCTGTGTTTATCTGGTGTGGGCAAAGCACAGCAGTGTGCAAGCTGGCCCCATTGAGGAAGCAGACAGGATCCAGACAGCTAAAAATAGAAACCTGATACATTTCATTAATACTATTGGGCATCATGCAAACTCATTAAGCAATTTTCTGCTGTGGTTAATTTTTTTTAATTTCTCCAAATCTTTTGGGTTTCTAATACTATTATGGGAATGGACCCCATTTCTCGGTCAAAGTATGATTAAAGTTCATGAAATTAATATTGTTTCACTCTTTGATGTCAGCCAAAAGTGCTCTTTGCAGCACCCGCAATGTGCCCAGTAATGACTCCTTCTGCAGTTCGTATCTAAATATGATCGTAGACTCTTTTTTAAGACCCATTGCTCCTACTACTATTGGAACTATCTGAGTATCTTTCTTCCGCATTGCTCTCATTTCTGCTTGCAAATCCTGATATTTTATGACTTTGTGTCTCTCTGTACACAGGACACTGTAGTCACTGGGTGTGGCGATTTCAATGATCAATGCTAATTTTGTCTTCTTTTCTTGGACCAGTGTATCTGGTTTTTTATCATCTATCTTTTGAACTGTTGGTAATGGATGATCCCATGTGATGTAGACTTCAACATTTTCTATGATACTTTGTGGCTCATGTTGCCAGTGTTTTTCAGCAACTTCAGTACCATAATGTTTACACAATCCCCATTGAAATAGTCTTGCCCTTTATTATATTTTTCAGTGTACAGTCCTTCTGCAACCAGAAACAAGGTGTGCACCTATTTCCAATTGTTTTACAAAACCTACATTTGTCTGTTTCTCCCACATGTTCAATAGACTTTGTAAACCAACATGTATGTAGCCCACTGTCTTTTCCACCAATATTAACCTTTCTTCTCTTGGTTTGAATTCACCTCCCCTTAACCATTCCAGCATTCTATCCTGATCAACATGAGGTTCTTCCAAAAGTTTTCTATACTTACAACTATATTTATGCATTTTCCACATTTCTTGCCTTCTCATCTGGTCCTTCACTTTATATTCTTTCTTTTGTTTTTGGCACATTTTTATTTATTTATTTGACATTTGTTAACTGGGTTGGTCCAACTGTGCTAGAAGCCCATTTTCAGTAGGGACCCGAGGAGAAAAGCTCCAATGTATTTACATTAAAAAAAAATTCACAATAAGCTTGCAGAGATTTATACAAAATAATTAGTGTGCAATAGTACAACGAGGAATATATACATGAACAACTATTTTAACAACAGCATAAATATCTCAGTATTGATAAAAAATAGGATATAGTACAAAGAATTCAGATACATGCATATACAGATTACACTGTTTAGAAGAAGAATATGCAGTGGATACTGAGATGTGAGATAACCTGAGTAGAGAAGGCAACTATATGAAGGGAGTATGAAAAAAACAGAGAGAGGTTGTGAAGTTGATAACAGAAGTAGAGAAATGAGATGAAACAATGAAGTGAGGTTGAAAGGATGGGATAGGTTAGGTACACTCCTGGCATGGACAGATCCTCGAGCTTAAGAGGAAGAGTTTTAGGTGCTTTTTAAATTGAAAAATACTAGAGGTGTTTCTAATGGAGTAAGGAAGTTTGTTCCAAGCTGAAGACACATTGTAGTTATAGAGAAGTTTACCTATATTTCTACTGGGTTTGTGTATGTCTAAGAGCTGTTGGTCAGAGCTTCTGAGTGATCTGGAAGGGTTGTAGAAGGGCACTAGATTAGAGAGGGTGGGGAAACCAGTTGGCTTGTAAAGGATGACTTGGGTGATATGAAGTTGTGGTATAAGAAGTTGGTGGGGGAGTTCAGGCCATTGCAATTGTGTTAGTGCAATGCTATGGTGGGCTCTGGGAGGTTTGTTTGTAGCAAATCTGGTGATTTTATTATAGGTCTGTTCAAGTTGTGAGATTAATGTAAACTGCAAGCTTGTGAGGATGGGGGCAGCATAATGGTGGCCAGGTAGTCGGAATGCTCTAGCTAGGGAAAGTTTAGATCAGGAGAAAGGTATTTTTTGTTTCGATACAATAGTCCTAATTTTTGGTGTATCTTTTTGATACACTGGTGAATATGCTGGTCAAATTTAAGTTGGTCATCTATTATGGTGCCAAGAAGTTTTGTGTGAGGGTCGGCTTTGATGATGGTATAATCAAGTGAAGAGATGGTAAAGGAAGATTTGTTGTCAGAGAGTGATTTAAGAAGGAAGAGTAATAGTTTAGTTTTCTTAGGATTTAGGATAAGCTGTTTTTTGTTGAGCCATTTTTTGACAAGAGTTAAAGGTGTTATAGGTAAGGGAAAGGAGATAAGATATGTTATTTGAGGAGGTGATGAGAGTGGAGTCATCTGCGTATCGGATAAGAGTAGAGTGTTTGTCGGTGGAGTAGAGATTATTGGCAAAGATATTGAATAGAAGGGGGCCTAGGATAGAGCCCTTGGTAACCCTGTTTTTACGGACAGGAAAGGGGAGCAAGAAGTGAACCAAAGGACAGATTGTAGTCTATTAGAAAGGTAGCTGGAGAACCACTGTATGGTGGTGGGAGAGAGGCTGAGTTCAGTTAGTCCTGTTAGTAGTTTAGAGTGAGATAATGTATCGATGCTTTGGATAGGTCTAAGAAGAGACAGGGTACAAATTGGTTATTGTCTCTGGCCTCAGCAACTGTATGAGTAAAGGATAAACGGGCTATAGCAGTGCTGTGATTAGGCCAGAAACCATGTTGAGTAGGGGTGAGCAGGTTCTCCTGTATGAGGTATTTAAGTAGTTGAGAGTGGATATATTTTTCTAGAATTTTTGAAAGAGGTGATAGGATGGCTATAGGTTGGAAGTTAGAGGGGTCTGTGGAGTTACCTCCTTTCTTCAGTGAGATAGTATAGAAGCCTTTCCAGTTGTTAGAAACTGTGCTTTCTTGGATTGATCTATTTATTAGTATAGAGACGGGAAGGGCTATGGAATCAACAGCAAGCTTAAGAAACATGGGAGGTAGTTTATCAGCAGATAGGGAGCAAGGTTTAAATTTGTGAAGAAGAGATTAGATATAGGCGGTGGGAATGGGTTTAAGAGAGAAAGGGATTTTGTTAATATAGGAAGATGAGAGGTAGGAGTTGGGGGGACTGGAGTTATGATCTAAGAGAGTTAGCTTTTGGATAGTGTCAATGAAGTTGTTGTTTAGCAGGGTGGCAGTCTCTGTTGGTGTGTTGTTGGGGAAGGGGTTTGGGGTAGAGGGGTTGCCTGGGTGAAAGATATTGTTAATGGTGGACCAGAATTTTTTGGGGTTGGGCTGGTGCCTAGATTGTGCTATAGTGCAAATGTCTTTCTTATCCTTATATATGTGTTTTTTGTTAGATTTCTGATCTCCTTGTAGCTTTGTAGTAGGGTAGGGGATATGGTTTTCTACCAGGCGTTCCAGATACTATCCCTTTTGTGCATGAAGGAGCATGTTTCTTTTGATAGCCAAGGTGTATATGAGGATTTTAGCCTAATTTTTCTTTGGGGGGCAAGCAAGTCTAGGATGCTGAGGAAAATCTGGTTGAATTTTTCTACAGCTTCTTTAAGGGGGAGGGTAGCGAAGGAAGGACCAGTTGATGGAAGCTAGTTTAGAGGAAAAGGAATCAATGTCAAATGATGAAAATTTACATTCAGTTGCTGCCTGATTTTTATCCAATTGTAGTTTGATTTCCATTCCTGCTTGATGCCAATATGCTTCTGCTAGCCTAAGCAGAGAAGTCATCTTAGATTTATTCTCCTCCTGTTTCAAAACTTTCACTATGTTTGGGTCTCGTGAGGTTAGTAGATATGTGTGGAGTCCCACGACTGCAGATCAGTAATCAATTTCAAGGAGGCCCATCCCTCATTTGGAACAGGGAATATATAATCTTGGTATGCACTGATTTTTATAAATCATTTGGTGAGCATGAAGCATCCTTCTTGTTTTCCTATCTAATCTATCCAACATGTTTTGGGGCCAGTCAATCACTCCGAAACTATAAGTTAGGATAGGAAGAACAAATTGATTTATAGCTTGGATTTTGTTCCTAAATGTCAATACTGTTTTCAGGATTAATTTAAGTCTTCTGAAGTACACCTTACTGAGTTTTATCCACATTTGTTCATATTTTATTGTTGATCATTCATCAATTCCCAAATATTTATACACTCCCTCTTGCTCAAGTTCTTTTACATCACATTTTTGCCCCAAACTGAGGTTTTCTTGGTGCTGCAGTTTTCCTGCTTTAAAGGTTGCTTTTGCACATTTATCAAGGCAAAATGACATTCTTATATCATCTAAAAAAGTTTTGACAACTTGCACGTGTATTTTTAGTTCCTCGTCTGATGAGCTATACAGTTTCAAATCATCAACAAAGAGAAGATGAGAAGTCTTTACACTTTGTTGTTTCTAGGAGCCAAATTATAGCCATGGCCTAATCTGTTAAGTAGACAGCTTAATGGTTTAAAGGCAAGGCAGAATAACAGCGTTGACAAGAGTCACCCTGGAATATCCTCCTTTGAATTTTAAACCCATGGAATAATAATTAGTCCTTTATCGTGTCATAATTGCCAAGTTTTCTGCCACTGTTTCATGGGCAATGTAGTTAATCAGTGTAGGCTGTATCTTATACATTTTAAGCACTCTTTTATTCATGAATGTGGGATACTATCAAATGATTTTTTTATAGTCAATCCATGCCATACTTAGATTCTTCCCCTTTTTTACAGTTCTCCACTATGACTTTATTGAACAGCAAATGACCCTTCCTTCCCTATGACTTTCTTTTATTGCCTGTGCTTAACAGTGAGACCTTAAGAATGAATATTAAGATAGGGAATGTCATGTGACTAATCCTGTGTCAGCAGGTGTAAGTGTAGGGCTGGAGCATAGATTGTTCTCAGTTCTAGTACAGGGTGTGCACCCTTTGTTTTACTGTTGCGACATTGCAGTTTCTAGCAATGAACTGCAATATATACAAGTGTTTTTTCAACCTTCTTATGGCGACAGATGTAAAAGTAGAACTGTCATACACATGGTCCTGTATTCAAATGTAGCATATTCCATACACTTTTAATGTTATTCCACTTCCTATTATAGTCACTCTCATTTATAACACTTGACATACTGTAAGTGATATTAATTATATGTATGAGGGCTGAGACACTAGTTTTCTGTTAGTCATTTATTTATTTATATGTGTATTATCCATTTATTATCAAATGTATGACTGTGTGTATATTGTGTACTATATTCTTGTAAGTATAGCTCTGCTCTCTGGACTGCCATGGTCTTCACATTTGTCAAACACACCTGCACAACTGCCTGTACATCAAATAACCTTGAAATCACATTGCTTGCCCCTGTTGTTCACCACTTACTATAATGCAAACACTTTGCTCAGCAGTGCACCTCGAGCACCATGTCTGTATGATGGTAAGCAGTGCACAACATTTTCAGTGTGCACACTCCCAGTAAATGTGATAACTGGAACTGGCATGAAACCATCATTCTCCATTAGTCCTGATCCATGGTAGACATGGTAGGCGTTCGTGGAGAGGGTGTGAGATTTAGGGCTCAGAGATGGGGGATTTTTCTTGGACTCCTAGTGAAACACCACAGTGTCAGGTTGCTGAGGGGGACTATTTTGGGTCCCAGTCAGAGGCTTGGGATAGTTTGGCCTGGGCTGTAGTCAGTACCACCAGTATCCCCAGTACTGATGACCAGTGTAGGCATCACTAAAATGAACTCTGGAGGAGGAAGAGGGGTACCCTAGATTCTTGGATTAAGGAATTTAAGACAGAGGACATCCCACAAATTTGCAAGTATTGATTACAGAGAGTACTTATAAGGCTTAAAAGCTGAATATAGACAAGACTGGTATTCATAATGGTATTCTGTTGTGTTTTTTCCACAGCTGCCATGGAAATGGAGTACAATGTTTGGACTCATGGAACTAGATTGGCAAGGATGAAGAGGCATGTGCTATGTATGCAGCAGAAGAGTAGTGTTATTGAAGCATTAAAGATTAAAGATAGCTTGTTTGATATTTTATACAGTTGTATCAAACTGAGCATGCATAGCTCAACTGTAAAAGCAAGTATGCATGTATTAGTCTGTAGCACAAACCAGGAGTACAATATTAGACTTTAGTCAGAGGTAGTGGGTTCAAATATCACACTTCCCAGCTATGCAATATTGATAATTCTTCAATTATGTGTAACTTAAAGGTTTAATGTAGAAGCTCTAAACCACTAGCAAACATTCCCTGCTGTAAACTGTAAACTGTAATCTGTATAATTGGAACACGTATATGTACAATATATGCACATGTAAAGGAGCACTTGCTGCAGTCTGTAGTACAGTGTGCATCTGTTAGGAGCTGGTGGTTTTAAAAGTAATAGTTATCTGTAAGGAGATTGTAGTCTTAAGAATAAAAGTTAAGATAACAGAGTCAAATAATTGTATTAATGCATTGTATGTTACATATAAATGTACTACTCTTATTTCTTTTTTTTTCTTTCACCCCAACCCTTAGCCCTATTTTTTTGTTTGTTTTATATTATTATGTGTTGTCAAAATGTGTCCATGTCATACATGTGTAATACACCATGAAATGCTCCACAGCACAGCTGGGTAGGCCTGAGTCACAGAATATCCCTGACCCCATTCCACCAACCTGGCACCATTGCCCAGCATGTCTGGGAGCCAACCTAGCAGCAACACCTCTACTGCCCTGCACTACCTGCTCCTCAGGTAGTTCTACCCTGGAGGATATTCTATTGCTCCCTCCAGCAGCAGTGGCAGAAGTGGTGAGTTTCTCACCCATGCCAAACTGCCAGGTATGTAGGGTTGTGCACTGCACTGATGATAAACATCTACACCAGATGGAGGGACTCCTCTCCCTCATTTCACATAGGACTAGGAGTAGGAGAAGGAGATGTCAAGCACTTCAGCCAGTTGTGAAGTGAAGTGACACTGATGACAGTCCTGTGGGTGAAGATTCGATTCTCACTGTCACCCAGCTTGATGAGCATGAGTCCTGGATGTCCTCTCCATCCATTCTGTCCACCGAACATTTGTGTCCATCACCATCCCTGTGTCTAGTGTTTGTTTGGCTTGTCTCTATGCAATTGCTTCCTCACCTACCCAACTTACCAGAACTAGATATATCTATGCCACTTACCCAACATTGCTCTCTTTCTCTCAAAAAAAATAAAAATAAAGGGCACCTGTTCCACAAAAAAAAAAATAGTCCCATACATAGCTCTCCATTTCACATGTGTCTTCTTGACACACTTGATTTTGTCCAATTGGCTAAACACCATGATTGTGTTGTTGTGTCTCCTCTCTCTGGAGGTGACAATCCAAATTCAGCTAATATTCTGCATATATTATTAGTTTTTACTGTTGAAGAAATGAATAGCTATGGTTCTTTCTACTTCCCTCCTGCACATTCCTGTATTGCTTTCCATTTGTTCTTCCCCTGGCTTGCTCCCCATTTTATCACTGTCTTATATTCCCCATTTCTTTTCTTTAATGCATTATTGCACAGTGGTGTGCATCCCACACCAATGCATCACAAAGTTAATACAAAAGTACTTTAAAGTGTTAGATTTACTTGTATTCAAACCCAGTGCCATCTGGCCCCAAAAGGAATGTATCACTGCATTAACTGCATTAACAAATGCCACCACAGGGTCAGTTAAGTAGCAGGTGTTTTCCAAAGACTCAGTACTAACTGTTAGACTTTAGCAGTGTGGCTCATTTTTGTGCATTGCTTAGCAGTGCACAAACATGTGTATGCACTTTGCTAACTATTGCAATCCCGCTGGTCATTGCGCTATGGAAATATATGCATTATGCTGTGTTACTGCTGTTTACTGTCCATTTCCTTTGTATAACATGAAAATTACATAGAGAAACATTACAAACTGAGGGTCCTATCTAACTATATGTCATATATTTAAAATACATCAGTGTGTTGGCACTCCTCCCAAGCTTTAAAACCCTGTGGCCTCAAAACTTTTTCCATACATATAACAACTACACTACAAAATGTAATATCAAATGTTGTGTGCTATGTAATTCACAGCAATCTGGAAACATACAGAGCTATAACTATTGACCCATACACCTAAAAAGCCTTATCTACAAGGCTACTGTAGGAATCAGAATTGACCATATCCACAGGGATGTAGGTGACCTTCAACATACTTGATCTACCAATGTTGGTTTTGTCAAGGGTAGATTTTGCTTATTGACCCTTGTGTAATTCTTGGATAATGACCCCAAAAACCTGGATGTGGGATAACAGGGCAAACACCTATGTTGAGTTATCCAAAACCTTTGACACTATTTCTCATTCATGTCTCATAGTGAAGATCTCTCATTTGGGAATTAGGCCATACAGTACTAGATGGAAAGACAACTGGCTCAATGACAGAACACATACTCTCAAAGCTGGGGACTGCACCTCCAGCAATAGCTCACTCACCAGTGGATTAACACAAGGATCTGTACTGAGCCCTCAACTGTTTTGGAAATACTTCCCTGAAGCAGAGGCAGCAGTAGATGGCCTTTGGTTTGCCAAGATTGCAGATGACTGTTAACTGGACACACTCAAAGTCCCCAATGATAGTAACATATTACAGTAGGGACTGACACAGACTGATGTTTGGAGACAAACTCATGGACTGAACTTTAAGCATGCAATGACTCTTTGTCATCTTTCATAATAAATTACCCCTCCAAAGTATGTTATACATAGCACCCCCAAGCTCAAACACAGAGTTGTGAGACTTGTGAATACATGTTGATAGGAATCTACACTTTCATCACTATGTTCCCATAGTGGTGAAATGCACAGTCTGCATTGCACACATCATAAATGTGGACATCACATCCAAGACCAAGGTAATCATACCTTTGCTGTACTCTACCCTTATCACACCAGTAATGGAGTACAATGCTCACATCTTTCTGTACCTCGCCAGATACTTGCAGAAACTGGAAAGAACACAGTGTTGCACCTGGGGAACTCCAAACATGACATACATAGAAAGACTGAAATACCTGTCACTGTACTCGGTATTATGCAGGCTGCTGAGAGGTGACCTATGGCTTCCATGAAGAGCTGTCTCAGACCCTTCCCACCTGGAAATGATGAACATCTGCAATTCAAATGCAACAACTATCATTTGCCTCAGGGTTCTCAACCTAGCCTGTGACATAAACAGAAGATGCTGCGGAGGCAAATATATCCCACATTTATTCAGACTCCTCTGTAATAGGCTCACACTACATGTGAAGCAGTGCTTCTAAATTATCCTGTTCAAGTGCAGCCTTGACTACTGGTTGGGTAATTGTATAGTCATCTGTGGACTGGCAAATATGTCCCTCATGGACAGGGCTAGGTGGTGCTGCTCACAAACATGCTGTGCTAAAAAGAACCATCCAACTCATGGACAGGGCTAGGTGGTGCTGCTCACAAACATGCTGTGCTAAAAAGAACCATCCAACTATGCTCAATAAGGATGCTTGTGTTTTTACGCAACTAGGTTTCTAAACACCCTAGTGCTATTAGGCCAGTAGCCTCTTATAAACCTATTAAGCCATGTGTCTATACAGGCCTCACATTCTGTTGACCCCACATTTGCCTGCTGAAGTTATCTACTCTACGTTCACCTGCAATAGTGTATAACTCAGACTTCTGCCATGGCACTTGCATAATGTACTGTGTTCTGTAATCTGTGTACTTAGATATGTATGGGTTCTGTTCTCACTGCAGTCAACTGTGTGTGTGTCTAGACAGCAGAGCAGATGTGTATATCCTAAAGTTACTTCTCCAATTACATATATTGCCAGTATTTTGATACTTGCTCATGCCTACACATCCACTTCATACAGGTCTCCCAACCTCATGTCTCCCACATTGCCTGCTGATGTCATTTACTATAAGTTCACCTGCACTCCTCTATAAATGAGACTTGAGATGTGGCACTTGCATAATGTACTGTGTTCTGTAGTCTGTGTACATAGATAGGTAGGAGTTCTATTTTCACTGCAGTCAAGTGTGTGTGTGTGTGTGTGTGTGTGTGTGTGTGTGTGTGTGTGTGTGTGTGTGTGTGTGTGTGTGTGAGCTGTTGCATGAGATCACAGAAAGCATTTTACACCAGCATGTGGGACACTATTATCTTCTCAACAAACACTGCTGATGTCATCAGAGGTAAAGTGTTGTCTGGCACACTTCTATTGAACTTGTGCTGTGGTGCTTGCATTAATTGCTGTATTGTGTAGTCTGTGTACTTAGATAAGCAGGGGGGTTGTTCTCACTGCAGTCGACTGGGTGTGTTGGTGTGTGTGTGTTTGTGTGTGTGTGTGTGTGTGTGTGTGTGTGTGTGTGTGTGTGTGTGTGTGTATGTGTGTGTATGGATGCACGTGCATGCTCATGTGTGTGTGTGTGTGTGTGTGTGTGTGTGTGTGTGTGTGTGTGTGTGTGTGTGTGTGTGTGTGTGTGTGTGTGTGTGTGTGTGTGTGTGTGTGTGTGTGTGTGTGTGTGTGTGAGCTGTTACTTGACATTACAGAGAGTATTGTACACCAGCATGTAGACACTTTCATCTTCTCCTCAACAGACTCTGCTGATGTCATCAGCTATATCACATTTTTTGATATGTAGTACTCCCACAAGGGCAGGGTCAAAGACTGGCCTGGGGACCAGGCAGAAGTCACATCATCCCATTCAATAAAGTTTACAGTGACATGGCTTTTACTCTATCCACATACATCATGGCATGGTGTTTAAGCCTTGTGTTATCTTGTTGAGAAAGCCCTGCGGTCTCTCCAGCTACTATATGTGTTTGGTGGGGTACATCTAAAAATGTGCATTATACTCTATTTCTGCTGTAATGAGGTTTGACTACAGTGGTGTCAAACAATCCTAAGATCTCAGTATGATGGTGTGACTTATGATGTGCACAACGCAAACTTTCAGTAGCAGTGTGGACACTTGGTGGTCAAAGTTCAGATTGGCTATCTAAATGTGTTCCTAGTGCTTGCATCACTGGGTTTCTGCATAGCAGGACTGTTGTTAATTGTCTGGTTAATATGAAACTCCACTTTTCAGATGGACATCATTACAAACACACATATCTGCATTTACTTTTACATCATGTGCCTTTGACACCATTCAGTTTTGTGTTTTAGCTCCTCCTGTATTATGTTTTCTCTCAATGATTGCACACAATATGCAGGAATCAGCAAACTTGGTAAGCTAAAGGCCATATCCTTTAGTCTGAACTGTCAAGAAATACAGTACAAACAGTGAAGGGCCAAGCACAGATCCCTGAGGGTTGACAATGGTGACAGCTCTACTTGTACAGGTTGATTCACCTACTTTCACGTGTGTTCAGTGAGTGAGCCAGTTGTTTACCCATCAACTGACATAAAATTTAACCCCCAGCTTGGAGGTTTCCTCAATGATACTTACACATGTGATTGTACCAAAACCCCAGGCAAGATCACAGCAGGCAGTATGCAATGTCTTACCTTTATCCAGGCCGGTTACATGGAATCCATGTGCTGTGACAACATCACCGATCACCTATGGCATGACCCAGCACATACACCTTCCTGATACTGTTGAATACACAGTTCAACACACCCTCCACACAGCCTATGTTTACATACAAGGGTGTACATCAACATGCATCCACCTGAACTGGGGGGACAGCACCTGATGCATGCATATATAGAGACATCCTGACTCTCCTTGACTGTGAGGTAGACCAACACATCATCATGGACCTCTTCTACATGTACACTAGTAGTATTCCAGGTGCATGTAACAGACCTGTGTGAGTTGTTCCTGTTACATCAGGTTGGTTACATCTGATAGATGTCCTTAAAGAGCTCATTGAGGACAAGCATGATGATAACAGTATCATATTGTGGAACTTGAACAGGTCAAGGCATTTGACAAAAATCCACACTGAGGTATTCAATCACCACTGTCATATATGGCAATGAACAGCTATATCATGAAATGAGTAGACCAGTGTAAAATATACGTGGCATCTCTCTGTGTTGAAATATGTGATGTGTTATATATCTCAGGCCCATTGATCAGGTTGATACATCAGTGGAGTCTGTTAGGTCCATTCCTGCCCATTAATTAGGTGATGGATATCATAAATGACATACATATGCTGTGTCCAAACAGCTGCCTGAAGGACTACAGCTTGTGGGCAGTCATTGACTCCAACTGTGATATTAGTATAATACAGACATTATCAACACATACCAGAGAGTGCTGCCATAGCCATGACAACACCTGCACTGATAAGACACATGAAAGGATTTGTTGAATCAGGAAATAGACACACCACTCAAATATAACTTGGACATCACACCCTATAATCAGACCAATAGGTATGTGACCTGTGTCCTTGCGCAGAGTGTAAGTGGTACATCCACCAGCATGTGGTCACAATGCTGACTGCTCCCTTGGATGTAATACAACTACCAGGTATGTGAAGGACATGCACCTCAGGGGCCATAATAACTTCATGGTTCCCAGCTTTCATCACACCAATAATTGTGTACAGTACACCCTTCTTCAAGTACCTCCTTACACATTTTCTAGTGATGTGTAACTGAAGTGTACCAGCTTTGTTACAGTGCATTGTCACACAGTTTATTGGCCATACCTAGGTATTCTTCTTGCAGAATATACATGACTGTCTAATGGTGCAGAACACTAATAGGTTCATAGGTTTATAGGTACTTACTAGGATAATGACCACAAGGACTGTTTTAAGCCTAGCCATGCATCCTAAATCTCTGACAACTTCTGATACTCCTGATAAGTGTAAGCAGGGTCACATTTACAAGTAGGAGCATGGGAGATGAACCATTTACAGGTTGCCTGTGTCCATTAAAAACAAAGGTGCAAAACCAGGGATGAATTTCTTGTTCCCCATCCAATTGTCCAAGTTGCACTTGAATTGGTTTTGGGAGGAACTCTGTTTCACACTGATGAGGAGCCAGTTCCAGAGACAATGTAGTCTCTGGGATACATACTTGTCTCTCCAGCAGGTACTATTGATAGCACAGGAAGGTTTAAGTCTTTAAAATGGGTAAGTCTGGTGCTGTTGTTTTGCAGATATGCAGGAGGTCCAACAGAGTTGGGTCTGACAATGCCCTGTATGCCAGGCATAGATGTCCCCTCAAAAGCCTGTAGGAGACAGAATACAGGGATAGGGCTTTCAGTCAGTCTGCATAGGACATTTTACATATGTCCTGTATTCTTTTAGTAAGAAACCTCAATGGATGTTCCAGTTGTTGGATATGCCTGGTTAGGAACATACCAATTGGGACATTGTATTCAATGATAGGCCTGATGAATACCAAATACCGTGGAACATTGACTTCCTTGAACTTAGATGCCATGCCTTTGTTTACAATTTGCGCAGCATAGAATGATTTCCTCACTACTGTGGACACATGATGATCAAAGTCTAGATTACTGTCTATTTGTGTTCCTAATTCCTTAACTACTGGGTGAATTCTAAGAGGTGTGTTGTCAATATGATATTCAACAGGGGTGGATGACTTCCAGAAGGATACTAAAATGCTTTTTTTGACATTTAATTTTAGTCCATGGCTCTGAAACCAATTGCTTGTCTGTGCCAGCCCTTCCTGGAGAACGTTTTTGTCTGTGTAGGATTCAATGACAGCTCCTAATTTTCAAAGGCCTGCAAATTTAATCAGCCAGAGACAATTGACATTCGCCTTGACTTTAGAAAAGTAAATGCCAAAAAGGAGTGGTCCAAGGACCAATTTTTGAGGGACTCCACTTGTAACAGGCCTCTTTGTAGAGGTGGACTACCCAGTTCTAACTTTCTGGGTCCTGTCTGTGAGACACTTGGCTATCCACCAGGTGATATACAGGTATGTACTTAACCTCTTGAGTTTGTCAACAATGCCTGAATTAGGTATTGTGTCAAATGCCTTGGGCATATCAATGTAGGCAGTGTGTACCATTTTGATCTCATCCATCATTTTGGTGACCTTCTCAAAGAAGTCCACCAGATTCAGCAAGCATTATCTGGTCTTGACGACACCAAACTGGGTTGAGTCCAGTGGCTGGAGGTTTATATTGTCACTATTGGTCATTTCCATAATAATTTCCATTGCTTTACATATAAGACTAGTGAGACTTATGCTTCTGTAGCTTCCAGGATCTGTAGATGGCCCACCTTTGTGCAGAGGGATGATTGTTGATGTTCTCCATTCATGAGGCATGAAGAATGTTTGGAGGCTACAGTTAAATATCAGTTCCAGAGGTCCTGATAAGTCATGCTTCATGCTATTTAGAAGGCATCCTAGGATATTTTCAGAGCCCATTGATGCAGTGTTCTTAGCCTTAGAGAGTTATTACACCAGATGCATGTGTGCTACCTGTTCAGTTTATGCACATACTGCATACATATGTGTTTGACAACATAAATGGCATGTATATCATTTGTTACAGTGTGGATTGTGCCATTGATATATGCCATGCACACAAACAACTAGCCTGCACTGTCCATATTGCAACATACAGGTATAGCAGTGTCCCTCCTAACACCTCCTGCAGATATTGCAGTACCAGGACAGTGTGCGTGGTTACCCTCATAGAGTGTGGATGTATCATAATAGTTGCCATGTGTGTGTGTGCAAGCTCATCTGTTATCACGCTACATCACATATGTTATGTCACAGGCATAGGTTTAGTGGTGGTATTATTCTGATATGGTCCATGATTGTGGTTGGCTCTTGTAATGTTTGCCATGATCCTTTACCTGTGGCCACCTTGCTGGAGACCTCGGCTCAGAGTACACTCATATTCAGGTATAACAGTTTGCAAAGCTTCCCAGTATGCACCATACCCCAATTATACGTCAGATCCATGATAGATGTCCTCTGCATTATTCATGCATGGATGATTATCTCACACACACATTCTCCTCATTGTTATGTCACCTTACAGTCCTTACTGTACCATATAGATATGTGCTTGGTCTTGCTGCTACAACCATATTCCATTAACATGCCCTCCTCTGTTGTACATGTAACAGGCTATCCTGTAAACTTTTCCTGTGTTCATTACTACAATTCATCTGTGTGGCCCTATTCAAAACACACACACTTCCCCTGAGTGATCATTTTACATGGCACTTCCATGCCCTGTTACAGATCATTAACATAGCTTAAGTACAGTATGCCAGGAATGGGATATAACAATACTCTGCACTGTAGGTACACTGTCCTTTACTGTGTTTGGACCATATACTTCACATTCATACCTCTCAACTATCCAGGTATTCCCAGGATGTCCAGATGTTTTCCTTATCAAATATGTGGCTTTCTGTCATATCACTGGAATGATCTCTGGACTGATGTGACTCAATAATACATTAATTTGAGTGTGTATCTCTCAGCTGTCCTGATCTCTGCAGAATGTGCAGTTTTTGTCTTATATCTGTGATCTTTTCTTCACAACATTTTTTCCTGGCAAATCATTGCCATGTCATTGCAGAGTGCAGTCAGAAAGTGATGACTATCATTTGAGTTTCAAACTTCATGCTCTTCAGAAAGTTCATGCTAATCCACAACCTGTATATGCTATCAACTTCCTAAGTTTGGAAGTGCAATATTAAACATCTGTCCCTATTTCTTCCCCTTTGACCCCCCCCCCCATTTTTATGGCTTTGTCCACATTTCTCACTCTAAGATGTTGACAGTGTTACATTCTAACACATTCCTATGTGACTATGTCAAGCATGTCCCAATTACTGGTTATTTGTCCTCTCATTAAACTGGCCTCTGTGCTGCACTAACAGAATGACAGCTATTTGTAAATCCCTTGCGGTATACTGTAAGTGCTCTACCTTACACGGAATTGCTATCCCCCTTGTCAACTTTGTCAACTTTGTCATACTATATAAGGCTAACTTTACAATGCGTTTGTCTGTTAACTTGTTGCATTTTGTTGAGTAGATAGTTAATGCCTGTGTTAAGCATCTTATTTTAGGGGAGACCGTTGAAGCTTATTGTTCCATATGCTTAACACAAAATTACGTATTGAAGTAATTATGCATCAGTGTGACAGAGCTTATGTGCTTTGATAAACATACATAGCAAACTGCAGATAAAACTTGCATGAAGGCATAGCACTCATAGTACTGTAGGAAATATTTAGCAACTCAAAGTATGGTATATAAAGATTGGTAGAACGGTCATTTGTGAAGGACACTAACACTAGACTTAACAAAAAAATGAATGTGTTACATCAAGCATTCACAGGTATTACCAGAATAGCCTACCTCACTGCATACCATGCCTTAAGCTAAGCAAAGTCTAGAATCATATATGGGCAAATGAAAAGGGTTATAGGAGAACATGCAAAATAATAAGTGAAGCGTATTAGGCAGATGCAGAAAGTAGTGGAAAATAAACCAGCTCAGTGGTGACTATGATGAGAGGTTAATAGTGCAAATAGAAAAAGACATATTAAAGGGAAATATTCAAGGTGAAAGGTACATACATACATACAAACATACATACAAAGATTTCAAGGATGGGCATTAATGGCCTTCTAGCCTGTCAATATACCAAAACAGATGTATAATAAGTATCCAGGTCATTAAATACATAAAAACAATTAATACAAATCTTCAAACAGCAAAATACTTAAGCAATAACATTCATATGCTACAATTATTTACAAAAATTTACTTTTACATTTAAAAGTTCTACCCCAAACAATTTTTATAATTCCTCCAAATTTCATAGAAATTATACATACCTTAAAAACAATTAATAAAAAATTTAATTTATAATATATTTCATTTTAATATTGAAATATATTTATTTGATAATTTCAATATATATATATATATACTTTTTTTTTGTTATATAAATCCATATTATATTTTTTTTTTATTTTATTTTTGTGTTATTCTAAATATTTTTTTTTATCCAAAAATATTTATACTTAAATTATATGTTTTTTTTTGAATTATTTTTAACATTTTTTAAAAAATATTTTCAACAGAATCTATTTTAATTAGAATTAAACTAATCATATTTACAATTTTAAATTTAAACCGTGGTTAATATCTTAGTTCTTACTTGAGATCATTATGAATATAATTTAATAGTTTATTGCGATGAATGTTCAACTCATATTTCAAATGGTCTTCCTAAGACAAATATTTCGAATATCACTCAGATTCTGAATCTGTCTACCCCAATAGCTTAGAAACTGACTAAGAATTTAGGGTATATATTGATCCATTAATTCTAACTCTACTGGAATATTTGGCACGCCAAAAATAAAATTATTAACACATGTAATATCATTAAAATTATAATACCCCAATAGATTTAAAAACAGTTGTTATTACCCACTATGATGTCATCATTAATGCTTGCTGTATTAGAAACAAATAAAAAAATGGCATTCAAAATTACATTATAATGTACCTGTTTCAGTCAACTGTGTAACTCTAACATTAACAACAACTACCTTACAAACTATTCTTCAAATTTTTCCTTTTTAAAAAGAAAAATATCCACCTACTTCTCTTTTAAATACCATAAAAGAATCCTCAATATTCAAAAACAATTTTGGTCTTTGTCCTTGACTAATCTACAAAAAATGTATTTGTATTATAAAAATAATTTTGTATTCTTCTACCATATTCAAATCTTAAAAGTGTTATTCACATTTCA
This sequence comes from Protopterus annectens, assembly GCF_019279795.1. Lineage (NCBI taxonomy): Eukaryota > Metazoa > Chordata > Ceratodontiformes > Protopteridae > Protopterus > Protopterus annectens. The sequence continues at coordinate 636,986,890 of NC_056734.1, read as the reverse complement.
TACCAGTGTTTGTCCTTCCTACTTGGTTGATTTTGAAACCTTTGTGTTTTCATCCAATTCATATCATCTCTCTACAAGTATTTGAATGAAGATGCATATGATCTATCATCAAAAAGTCTGTATACTGAAGTGAGAATGGATTAAAAGGTCTATGCACTTAAACTTTCAACAATGGTCTTTGTACAAAACGAATTAAATAAAACTTTTTTAACTGGAAGTACTTTTAATCAAAGGTCTAAATTGATAACATTCAAACTCTCAAACAAAGTAAAATTCAAACATTTTTCATTAAAGAAATCAAAAAAAAATCATAAAAATCATTAATATTCAAACTCAAACTAAAAGATTAAATCATCAATAAAGCTTATATAAAACTACCCTATTCTTGAGAATAAATCTTGAATAAAGCTGCTTATAAATAAAATCACATTGAAGAATTGTGTCCCATAAATGAATAGAAATAAATCCATATATATGATAGCAATCTATAAAAAAAGTCATATTATAAAAACAAAATAAATCTTGTAAAAATATTCTTTATTAAAACAAAGGTGTTGTGTGGGTTCCAATATTTATCTAACATTGTATAAAAGTTGGCTTCCGGTCCTAAACCCAACATATATACTTGATAGCTTCTACTAATCCCAAGTATCTATAAAAGTACACTGACTTCACGTTAATGCCTGAAAATAGTAAATTAAATTCCTAACTAATTTGGTGACTTTCCATTAAATCTTAACTCTTTACTCCATAGAGCCTGAGCTTTATCTAAATACATACATTTAACTGAACTAGAGGTAAAATGAAAATTTTATAGGGCATATAGTATGTCAACCATAATTAGGTCGAATAAGGGTAGGGCATATCAATTTTTAGAAAAAGGGCAGTTATGGGGCAAACCCAATTTCAAAAAACAACAACTGATATCAATGTTTTTTTAAAAAAAAAATCCTTCACCCTTTTTATAAATTTTAATCATGATTCATTATAAATTTTATACATTCTACAGCAATTTTCTTAAATTTTCTTTTACATATTAAGCTAATTTGATTTAGAATTAATTAATTGATTTGCTTAATTGAAAATTTTTTCTTATCATAATTTCTGAACTTATATTATTTTTTAATGTCTGTAGATTTTTAAGGCTTGCCATTTTATTTTATTAAAAATTTTCTCAATTCCTTTCAATAAATAATTTTAATTGATAAATGAATTTCTTTAATAAATACTTTTTAGAAATAGCTGGAGTAATTCACTTTTAACATTCTTAAATTTTGGCATTTTCAATTCTCCTGTCCTTTCCATACTATCATTCATATTTTTTTCAATTTTCATTTTTCATTTTCAATTTAAGTTCACATTTCTTCATTAAATTCATTCATATATTCAAAATATCATCATATTCATATTATATCATCCACATTCATTTTTGTTTCATTTTGTATTTCTACTTCTATTTTTCATTTTTTTAAATTTTTAATGAAATTTTCTATTTTGCTAAAATTAGTAGCAGTAACTCTTAACTAAAAATTTATAAATGTATATATAAGAAGTGTGGGAACAAACTTGCTCCCGGAAAGAAAGTACTTAAAGCATATCTTTGTCAGGTACAAATCAGACAAATTTATGCATTTACAAATAGAATTATTATTATACTTACTATCAGTATTCACATACAGTTTCTCATCGACCTTCATCATTTAACGGCCAATTTACGCATTTCTTTCCATTCCATCATTTTGAAACCATCATTTTGAAAGTTCATTTTTATTGGAAGCCTCATTTACCTCATCCTCATCCTCAAACTTCTCTGTTCCCCGGCTTATGTTCTTCTCAGTCCCTGGCAAAGAACTTAACTGCACTGCAGCATCCAGCCTCAAGCCGGCTGCTGACATATTTCGTTTTTTGCTCTCGTCCTCTTCTCCCCTCTCTCCTCTTTACGTACGTTGTTCCCTGGTTGCCAGCTGAAAATAATGCCGTGCGCCGGGCTTCATAGTCGGACTAGTTTGGTTTTTTTTTGCACGCTTAAGCACTATAATTTTTTTATTTTTTTTATTTTTATCAACATTTTGAACTCACTAATTCTTCACTTAGTTCATCATTTCATTTTGCAAAATCTCTTATTTTAGTTTTTTCATGAGTTCTTTTATTCACGCTTAACAGCGTCAGCTGTCCACCAGAAGTACAGAATGGAGAGGCGTTTGTTTCCACTCTTCTAATAAGTCAGACTTCTCAGAAAAAAGGGTGCAGGGGGTATTTATCAGCCGGGGACCTCTGGGTGTAACATTTTAGAATTCAGATATTTTTTTTCTAATCTAGTAGTATTCATATTGGCTGTTTGGTGTGTTGCTGCTGTTCTTAAAGATATCTAAACTACTGCTTGCTTTAATGTAATTTGGTAGTCTATTCCATGTATCTCCTGCTCTCTCAGAGAAACAGTTAGTACACTTCTCATTCCTATAGAATATTTTACACAGGGTGTCTGATGATTCTCTAGTACTTTATGATAACCCCAAACATTTCCATAGATAGTTGTCACTAAATGCCCTATATACCTGAATAAGATCTCCTCTTAGATATCAATAAGAGACACTGTACAAGTTCAGATATTTTAGTATGTCATAATAACTTAAATTTTCACATCCATGGATGCCCTTGGTATATTTCCACTGTACTCTTTCCAGTTTACTCATGCTTGTTTTCTTATAGGGTTTCCATATTGTTATTCCATACTCAAGTTTGGGTCTAATGTAACTAACAAACAATGATTTCACCATTTCTGATTTCCTGGACTTTATAAATCTTTTATACAACCTATAGTTCTATAACTAACTGTTATTAATCAATTGGTTGATATGATTAGAAAACTCAAAGCTGGATCTACGGTAATAGTCTGTGGTGGGACAAGGTAACAAGATGTAGTGGTAGCCAAACTGAATGGGAATGACTGGCTCAAAATTTAAATGTAAAGTGAGCTATTCATATTATGTAATTATAATTAATGTTATGGCATCTATATGAAATGGATTCACATATATTAAAATATTGATATTATGTTCCTGAATCCATCATTGTAAGGCCAGGTATTATTTTAAAAAGGACTATCCATGTAAATTTTACTTTTTCATTGATATAACTGATTTAGGAAGGTTATACCATTTGTCAGCTACAACATCTGATCAGTGATTTATGAAGTAGAACTTCATCTCTGTAAAATGATATTTGTAGTCATAAATCAATGAACTGTAGAGCCATTCTAAGGGGGTATCATATGGCTATTAAAATGTTATGCAGATGGTAGCATTTTTGTGTCCAGTTTTTAAATAATATCTTTATGAAAAAATTGACAAAAGTATAAAGGGATGATATATAAGTTAAGCAAACATTTCTAGAGTTTATATATTTTGTATTCTTTTTAACATTTTTCATGATTACACAGTTTTTAAAAGAGATGCGCAGAAAGCAGTGAAGCCATGGAAAAATTTATGATGGGGAATCCCATCCTTCAGACACCTATCTACTCACTCTATAAGTAATGCATTACATAATAGTTAATAAGTTAATACTGAATATTGGGTATGATGTATCGGTATTAGTAAAACTTATTAATGCCATAGCTGACGTTTTGTTAAAGCAGTAGTGCTTCACATAGTTTAGTGGCATTTGAGGGTAGCCCTGTTATTTTACTAGATGTGTGACATATTCCTCTGTTTTCTTACCAAACCTGGAACTAAATTACACAAACATTTTTCTGTAATTTTACAGATGAGCAGTAGTTTTTCTGAGGATTTTCCTTTTGTAGGTAATGTTTTTGCAAGTCCCAGTAGATTGTGAATAATTTCAGTTGTCACACTGATAAGTTTATCGCTAGGAATCCTAGTGAACTGCACTTCAAACTACCAAGTAACATTTTGCTTGCATTTATTTTGAGGTATTCTGTATTTCATGAGCAGTTTGATATGCTTTACAACCATAGTGATTATGACTAGTGCATTTGAACAGAATAGATCTAGAATGACTTATCTGCAAGAAACAGTAATTTGTGTATCTGCTATATTGTTTTAGTGCTTCACATTCCAAAAACATCTTGTAAACAATTACATAAAACTATTTCTACAAGTACACAGATGATCATTTCAATAGTACTTGAAGACATAATGCTTTTGTGTAAACATACCATCATTTTTAAAACAGATGGTGCGGCAAGGTATATATCCTCATGTAGTGGGAGCTTTACTTTTAATACTGTCACTTCAAGGTCACTGCAACCAAAAATTAAAACATTACTTAGTCTTTCTTATTATTGCTCTTTGTCTGTGATACCACATTCATGCAGAATGAATATTAGTTGCCACAATCTAAAACACATTTCTATAATTTATAGCAAGCAGCCAAACACAAGCAAAATATGCAATCAAACAGGCCAGTTTGAAAAGGTTATAAACAGACACTCTAGAGTCCATGAAGGAAAACTATATTTGGCTACATTTTTAGACTTTCTTTTTTTTCATTCTGCAAGCCCTCCATTTGTCAAACTGTACAGAAAAGGTCTTTACAACTAAAATTGCATGTTTAAAGGTTACAGGGTTCCTGATGACTTGAAGAAAACAATCTTGACTTCCTTACATGGAAGTGGAAGGAAGGCAGAGAGAGGTAACTTTAGAACAGTCGCTTTAACATAACATATAGGGTAAATTATAGCATGTTTTTAAGAAATTACTATTAGTATAGAGCTAGTATTAAACATGAAGAAAATATCTGAGATGTATGCAACTAAAACAGTGTAGATAACATTTGTAAATCACATTTGATCAACACATACTTAATGCTATTAAAAAAAAAACTCATTTCAAACTAGGAACTCTCTGCAGACATAAAAACTTTATGGATCCAAACACTAAAAAATACTAACAATACCCACCTGATCCTCTCTCTACTCTGTAGTGCTCCCATTTTTACTAATCTACATGCCTTTCTTAAAACCAAACTCCAGTCTTGTTACTATAAAATTGCTAAATTTGCCACCAGCTTATTATACCACACCCACCATTGCAATGCCCTCAAGGAGCTTAACTGGCTAGAATTCCCTCACTACCCTCATTACCTACAACTATCAACTGAATAAAAACTAATACATAAACTTGATATCTGTGCAGCCGTAAAATCCATTCCCATCAGAAACCTCCACTCAACCAGTAGACAACTCACAGATGTACACAAACCCAACAAAAGAGCAGGTGAGTGTCTCTATTCTTATGCTATAGCTAAACTATGGAACAACCTACTAAATAATATCCCCAGTATAGAAAACTCCAAAAAGTTCAAGCTCACACTAAAACACTACTTCTACAATTCCTGGACATGCCTTTGCCCAACAACAAACATCTAATTTCCCACCCTCTTAGTTACTTTCCCCTTCTCTCCTCTCATCTTCCACCCACCCTCTAACATCCTACCAACCTTATTCTTCTTTGGTCAGCCCTAATTCCTTCAGCTTATAGCTTACCATCCACCTTCAGCTGTCAACCCTCTCTCTTCTTGGGACTACTTAATAAAATACTTCACATATTCTCCTAGTAACTTACCCCTCCTTCTTTAATTCTATTTTATCCTCTAAACTCTTCTTGTGTATTTTTACCTTCCTCTCCAAAGCAACATAACGTTCAGTGTTTTTAATCTAATGACTATTATATAGTTTATAATCTAATTGTAAAACTCTTATGTACATTGTCTACTACATATGTGCCTCTAAGACAATGTAATGATGTCTTAAATTTATGATAAATTTACAGCTATTATTTTTAAGTTACTGTTGGGCCATCTCCAAAGCCACATCATTTTCTGCGTTTTTAATTTTAATGACTATCATATATTGTGTAAAATTATTAAATTTTAAAATTATTATGTACATTCTCTACAACCTAATGTGCCTATAAAACAATGTAACAATGTCTTAAACTTGATAAATATACTGCTATTGTTCTTAAGTTTACTGTTGGAGCTTTCCTCCTCGGGCCTCCATTGAAAATGGGGTTCTGACCCAGTCAGAGTTTCCTGGTCACAAAATGTCAGTCAATAAATAAATAAATAAATACATACATATTTGGTTATATATTTGCATTATTCATCCCGTGGTCAATAATTATATATTATTTATTTTATTTTATTTTATTTATTTATTTTACATTTGTTGACCGGGCTAATTTAACTAGATATATGTTCAGTTTCAGTAGAGGCCCGGAAAGATAAGCTCCATGACACACAGATAAAATAAAAATAGCAAACACTATAAAAAAATTACAGTAGTATATACACTGACAATTCTGGTTAATACAGAAATAATTCGAAGAGGACAGAAGTCAATACATTATAAACTGCAGGTTCAAAATTAAATGTAGGTACATTAATTAATGAAAAAAAAATGGAGGCATACAGGCTGGTTCCTTATCCAAGTACAGTGCACAATAAAAGAGGCAGCGTAATGTTCAATAAAAGTAATAATGAGTTTTTTAACAAATAAGTATGAGGGAAGGAAATAATGAAATACAGAGTGTAAAAGGTAAATATTGTTAAAAAGGAAGATAGAAGAGTTTAGGTTAGAGTAGATAGTTAGTTAGGTTTAGTACAGGGGCATAATTAGTGTGTTCTGAGGAATAGTTTCAGTCTATTTTTGAAGAGTGATAAAGAGGAAAGTGAGGAAAGGGAGGAAAGTATCACTCTGACTTACGCAAGCCATAATGAGAATAACTGAGATCATACCATAGATACTTTGAAGGGACTCATGCATGGGATAAAGCATTTAGAAACTGCCTCTGTCCATCAGTAGTAGGGGGGGACAGTATTGTGGTACATTTTCTTTCTCCCATTTCTAGATCTAAGATGAGCTTGAAAATGGACAGGAATGAATTTTGTTTTATGTGGATGGGGAGTGCACATCAGAGGTATCCTTTGTGAAATATACCTGTGTGAGGATAACAGATATTGTTATCTATGCTAGCATGACTGGCTGAAGTTTTGTAAATAACTGTAAATTACTCTGTGTTACATTTGCCAGAATGACTAGCGATAATTTTGTAAATAAGTTTATGTCTTTTGATTATCACTCTGACTTATGCAAGATGTTTGAATGTCAAACAGTGTTCTTCTGCTTGACCAAATGTACATGTTCTTTGTAACTAGAATTCTGAATGTATGTTATGTCATAGTCAGCTGACCCAGATGTGATGTCATTGTGTGGCAGAGCTGAGAGAATAGAACAACAGCTGTTTGTTTACTTTTCAAAGTCTGATATGAGAGAGTAGAATTCTCATAGCACCTTCATGTTACTTTTAAAAATCTGCTATAAAAACAGGTTCTATGCCAGTTAATGGGCAGTAGTTCAGTTATTCAGTTGTTTTCCAGAGCTGTTCTGTAGTAGTAATTCAGTTGTCTCCATAGCAGTTGTTCCAGTTGATGAGGGCAAGCAACATCCTGCAGTATGGGCATAATCCCTCATATTTCCTTGCAGAAGTAAGAGTATAATCTTACCTTGCTGAGATATTTAGATTAAATAGGGACAGTTAATCTTCAGAAAGTCAGGGAACTACAGCTAATTAGTTAGAGGTTTTCTAAAATCAGTGTGAAATCTATCTGTGATGCCTGTGCACTGACCCAGTAATCAAAGAGCCTCAATCTTCACCACTATCACCAGTGAGGGGTATGCACATTGGGAAGGATAACAAGTACACACACACACAGTAAAGTACAATTTCCCTTAAGAGCACACAGAGATCAAAGTTAGTCTGGGGGTGGTCTCTCACTTTCTCTCCAGATCCCCAATAAGACTACCCACTGGCACATCTATAGGGTTCATATATCAGTCGGGTAGTCAAGCCAAAACCTTCAGTACCCTCTCTGTCCAACCAGTGCTTCATGTCCCTGCCCAAGTAGCTGAAACACACACACACACACACACACACACACACACACACACACACACACACACACACACACACACACACACTCTTTGAGATTTGGTTTATATACAAACACACAGACACTCCTGAAGAAGGCTGGCACAGGTTCTCCAGCTGCGCCCCCTCCTGACAGGCTATAAGGTAGTAATCACTGCCATAAACTACTCTTATCAGCTATTAATAAGGCCCTTCCCAAAGGGTGACCAATTTCACTGTGTAATATTACTGTTATCCAAATAGTAAGTGTAACCCAAGGCTAAGGCTATTCTGGAGTGACTTAGTACAGCATCACTAAATATATGCAAGTACTCTAGAGCTTAAATTATCTCTACACAAAACAGCTACAGTTGAAAGGTTTAAAAATATTTAATAATAAATAAAAACACAAAACAAATGATATTACTTCAACACAATGACATTACAGAGTTCAGAGATCACAGGAAAATGCTTTAAAATAATATTGTAGAATAGTCTGACATAAATATAGAGACCAGCTAGACTAACCTGGCTATTTCTATCTCTAAGAGAAATCACTGTTCCAAATAAATATCTTACTTACAGACAAAGCAAATGCTGGTGAGTGGATGTTCTTCAGACAAAATCCAAAATGCTCTCTCTTTCTGTCTGGTAAAGTCTTAAATTGATAACACAGTACTGCTGAGTCATTTCAGATTACATCATTCTTAACAGTTCTGATTTAGTTTCCCAGGTTCACATAAACTCAAAATTTACATTTCTTAGTAAGCTGCACCTGGCCAGGAAACCACAACAATAAAATACATTATACATGTAAAACCTTAGTAATTATCTCTTAAATCAAGACAATAGAAAGAATTTCCTGGCCCAGACATCATGTCTCCGAGCTTGAGATCAAACAGTCATACAATGCTTGACTTATCAGCTTTCTTCCAGCAGAGTGCACTGTGGTTACATTGTTGAAGCTCAGTACAACATACAGTTTAATCATAACATATAGTTCTCTTTACATTTGTAAACCAAGCCTGTGGATTATATTAATATTTACAAATAACATAGAATTATCTACAAAATTCTATTTAGCTAGGCTGGCAGCCTTCACACTGTCCTACAGTGTTCTTTTCATATTTCCAGTGGGAGAAACTCTTTTGTTTATTGGAATCAGTTTTTCAGTATTTAAATGTTTTAAATTATTTTATTTATTATTAAATATTTTATTACCTGTCATTGTGGCTGGTTATTTAGTGAATCATTTTAATAACTTGTGAGTGCTTATGCCTATTGTGATAAAACCAGGGCCACTCTGAAAAGACTTACTGCCTGGGTTACATGCTACCATTTGTATCAATATATATTTTAACCAATTTAATTGAACACTTCTTTTGAAGGGTATTGTGGTATTTGACTGGTGGCAGTTGTTACCTTGCCATTTGGGCAAAGGAACACAGCAGGTAAATCTGCATCAGTCTTTCCCAATAATGTGTGTATGTGTCAATATCAGACATTTAAGAGTGAGTGTGACAGATACCTAGAACTAGGATATAGTGCTCTGCAGTGGTTAGTGTGGAGACTTGTATGGGGACCTGGAGTGAAGCATATAGTGCAGTCCCAGGTTTGGAACCTATTCCTGGTGTAGTCTTAGGAGAAATTGTGTATTTCAATCCCTTTTTTAGTGACACTCCTTAGGAGATAGTGGTGAGGATTGAGACTCCTTAGTTACTGCCCTGGCGTAAAGAGGGCTCATCAAAATCTGCCCATCCAAACCATTGTGTTGATGTTACAAAAGAGGTTTAGATCCCTAGATAGTGTATTTCGGATGCCATTTGGCTTGCTGATGTGCATCAAATCTATCAGTAATGGGTTGGAAGATTCTCTGTACGCTACGCACAGTTCTCCTCTTTGCAGTATGTAGGATACCGAGTATAGTAACAGTGCTTTGAGTTGCTTCATATAGGGCATATTGTTTAGGGCTTGCATCCTTTTACTAAGGTATCTCTGTAGATATTTCAGTTGTTGCTTGTGTCTGGACAGATACTTGCCAAAGAGGGCATTATATTCAATGACTGACCAAGTAAGGGATGAGTAAAGGGGAGCAATGACATCTCTAGATCCAGATACAATTCCTTTGTTTATAAGTTGTACAATATAAAAGGAATTTCCTACAACAGACAAATGTTAGTCAAAAATTATGTCACTATCTACATAAGTTCCCAAATCCCAAACAATTGCGTCATCTCTAAGGGGTGTACTTTCAATACGGTAATTCACTCGTGTAGATGACTTCACAAAGGATGCAATAATTATTTTTTTTTGGCATTTAGTTTCAGTCCATGCTTCTGTCACCAATTATTAATTTTCTTTAATATTGCAAAAACTTTGAACTTGGATTGAAATATTTTACATTTTGCTTATGGCACATAGTTAAGCATGAGGCTTAATTGCAAAGAGGCTGTGGATGAATGGAGAAGAGACATAGCAGACTGAAGTAATGGTGTAGGATTTGTCAGCTGATTCAATGAAAACAATGCAAAATAATATATTTACAAAGACGAAACTAATGAAAATAGTTCAGAACATGGGTTGGGGTAAGAATATTAGCAACAGTTGTAACAGAACATAAAGGGGATGCAAACATAGGCATTTGATCAAAAGGTAACAAACAGCAAGACAAGAAGGCAAGCCAGAAAGAAAGAATGCCGAATGAGGTGCTGGCTAAAATGAAAATAATAGGAAGGTGGACCTTTACAGAACCACTGGGGCAGAGTGACAATGGACTGCTATCACTTGCAATGCAGGACAGCAGAGAGAGAACAAAGAAATTAAGACAGAGCATTTGACTACAGAATAGTGATATTTTGAGTGGATAAATAACACAAGAAAGAACACCATGTGTCACCAAAGGAGATGATATGAGATAAAGAAGAATATCGGAAGGCTAAAAAACTGGAGTAGCAGTACAGTGCAGCTCAAAGTTGGCCTTGGATGTTTTTATGAGAGAACGTAGCTTTCTACTAGTGCTGATCAGAGATGTCTTCTCTTTATGGGATTTTGCTCTGTCGTGCAGTAGCTTCCTTCTTTTGTTATACAATTTGTTTATGGCTGGGGTCCACCAGACAGGACGCCTGCCCTTGGTGGAGAGGGTTTTGGTTTTATTTGGGATTGCATGATCCATGCATTCTTGGAGATGTCCATAGAAAGCATTTGTGAAGGATTCTGTATTGTGGGATGTGGTTTCCACTGGCCCAGTGGGCTTAAAGGATACCATCTCAGTTTTAAGAAGTGTAAAGTCAGCTTTTGAGAAGTTTTTCACTGTAGTCTTTTGTGTTGGGGGTGGAGGTGGGATATGTATATCCAGGGTGATTAGTCTGTGGTCAGATCTCACTAGTGAGGGGTATACTTCCGGTGTGGAGCACTTTTTCCCCATGTTTGTGATGATCAGGTCTAGTATATTATCTCCCCTTGTGGGAGAGGTGACTAGCTGTTCCATTGCATTTGAATTTATGAATTCCAGGAACCTTTGGGCTAGGGTGTCTGGGCTAGAATAATGCACCCAGTCTATGTTAGGGTAGTTGAAGTCTCCCAATATGATGGTGTTTGGTGAGACATTCATATCCTCCAATGTCTTCAGGAAGGCGGAATGGGGTTCCTGAGATTGGGAGGGTGGTCTGTAACATGCTACCAGTTGTATAGCAGTTTTGCCTATGGTTAGTTGCACCTGGATGGTCTCTGATGCTTCATGTGTTGCCACTAACCTGAAGGTGTGGGTGTCCTTGATGAATATGGGCACTCCCCCTCCCTTTTTGGTTTGGCTCGAGTTTTGGGGCTGAAAAGCATGATATGAGGTATAGCCTGGTAGCGCTGGCATGCTCTCAGGAGCCTTGAACCAGGTTTCAGTTACTGCACAGACATCGATGTTCTCCATACTGAGGAGTGCTTCGAGAGCCTGCATCTTGAGATTTAGACTTCTGGCGTTGAGCAGCATTACCCTTAATTTTTTTCCATTTTTGTTTTCTAAGGAGGTGGGTTTGTCTTTTGAGCCTTGCCTAAAAAAGGCACTATGGGGGTGGCAAGAGCCTTAGCCAATATCCGGAAGCCCAGTTTTGACAGATGCAAGCCATCCCTTGCGAAGCAGCGTGGCTTGTCCAGCATGTCATCCCAAGCAGTCAGACATTTGATCCCCCTAGAATGACAGTATTTGAGCCAATTATTAAAGCTGATCATCTTGTCTTTGTATTGTGGCATCATTCTTGGTGAGGGCAAGATGCTGCTCAGGGTCAGGGTCATACCAGCCTGGGCTACATAATCAGAGAGCTCCTCTATGTCTCTTTTCATGTAGTCCAGGGAGGTACGTCTCAGGTCATTCACGCCAGCATGGACAATGATGGAGTCATATTTGTACTTGCTTTGGAGTGACCTGAGTGCGTGTGTTATGTGGCGGATCCTAGCTCCCGATAGGCAGCTCACCGTTACCCTCTCCTTGTTCAGCCTAGTAAGTGGAACGTCAGTGTGTCTGACTATAGAGTCACCTATTACTAGTGTATCAGGCATGGTGTTTGGCCTTAAGGGCTGTGATTGTTTGACACACTGATTTATTGAAGTATGTGTAGCATGTGTTATGTTTTGAGGTGGTGGATTTTTGGGTGTCTGCTTTGGGAGCCTCTGTTGTTTTGGTAAGTTTTTTGTTAGAGCCTCCGAGTATGTCTTTGTGTTATTATGTGTTTGGTTTGCAGTTGTGGTAGGTCTATGTGGGACTGGGTTTGGTGTGTGTGTGGTTACCTTCTCCTCCTGTCTGGTCTTGCCAGTCCTGAGTTGAGAAAGTTCAGCCTCCAGTTTGGCTATATAGTTGCATCTCTCACATGTATTTGTGTTTGTTGGGAGGAGGAGAGGGTTGTCTGTGTACATGAGACAATTGTAGCACTGTCTCAAGATTCCCGGATTAACCATCTGAACCAGAGAGGATGCTAGTAATCTACCACTCGACATGCTAGAATATTATAAGGGAGTGCTGTGCCTTTAAGGGAAGTGGGTACTCACAGGGGTGGTAGGTGGATGTAGTGCTTACTTCAGTTAGTGAGTGCTTACTTAGAAGAGAGGTTTTGAGAACAAGTGCTAGGCTTATAATAAAGCGAGTAGACTGATTATTATAATTGTAGAGCTTTCTTAAGGGAAAATTTGAAGAGCAGACTTGGCGGAGCCAGAAAAAGTTTAACCTTGTTTAACCGGCACTGCGCTATGTGCACAAATGCGCAAAGCCGTGCAAATGCGAATTTTAAACAGGGAACTTCAAAAGAGCTAGAAATGGTCCAAAACAACCAATTACTACAAGCTCTTGTGCTGAGGTCACTCCTTCAGGGACAGATAGGCTGCTCAAGGCTCCCCACTCCCACTGGTGAGCAAAGAAACTTCCTTCTATCCAAGTAAGGCAATGGACAACACAGAAACTACACCACAGCCCAGAATACAGCAAAGCCTGTATACTGGTCTAAACTAGTCGAGGCGGGAAAACAAGGATATATTTTTGTTTTTTTTATTTCGAGATAGAAAGCACACAGAAATGCAGGAAACAGTAATAAATCAGTTACACAGGCTAGCACACATTAGTGGGCAGCCTCAACAAATGGTAGGAAGATAACTATTTGAAGGGCATCAGTGATGATTAGAGAAGATATGAAGACAGTGGATAAGAACAAGGCATAACAATCACTGGGATCTGATGGTCTCCCATAACAGTTTCTAAACGAAGCTACAATGGCGATTGTACATCCCTGAAAGGAGTGACTCACCACCTCTCAGAGTTTGAGTGAAGTGTCTTAAGACTGTAAGCAAGTAAGAATGGTACAACATCACAAAGTTATAAGAAAGAGCCATGAGAAAACCTATAATCACTTGATCTAACCTTAGTAGTTGGATAACTAAGAAGGCACATGCTTGCATGCACTTTGGAGAGATTCTTGGAAGCCAATCCCAGGGACAGGAATCATCAAGAATTCATAACTAAGTTCTCATATTAAGCAAGTCTTGTAGAATGTTATCACTGGTTAACTGGCATGTGAGAAAGAAGTTTCACAATTACCATTCATTCATCTTTTTAGAGAACAATCCCAATTTGGATAATTTTATCTGGGTGGGGGGAGGGGGGGAATGACCTGACAGTTTAAAAGAAATAATATTTTCTAACTTTCTTCTCAATATTGTGAAAAACTGTTATTCTGCAATAGAAACAGCCATGTTTTTTTTCAGTAGTAGCTCTGTGTTTTGGTAATAACTTTACAGACTACAATTTTTTCCCTGCAAGAATGATCTTCCATGTCAGTAAGAAACCTTTACCTCTGAGTATCTAAAATGTGATAGCCCTACATAGACCTCAGGAGACCATATGATTTACTCATCCTTAAAAAGGCTATCAGTTAAGCTTGGGGGAGTTTGAGCTGGGTGTGAAATGGTAGGAATTATTGATAAAGGACTAACATGAGAATCACAATGGATGATAGAACAAATGGCTTTGTAAGAGAAGGAACAGGTAACCTCCAGGAAATATCAGAGGTCAGTTGTAGTTCCAATGCTATTTAATGCCACTTGGGCCAATATCATGGCTAGGATGGAGAATAAAAAGTTTTGCCACTCTTTGGGCCAGTATTACAGGATTGCATGATAAGTGGGCTACCTTAAAAAGGGATATTACAAGCATATTGGCCTGGCCATAGATATGGCATACAGGACCCAGTGGCAGCAAGTTCAATATGCTTCACTTTCAGAATAAACTCCCCAAAGCTGAGTTTAATATTCAACCACCATTCCATCCCTTTACCCTTTCTTCATGGGTTCAAAAGTAGGTGTGATCAACACACCAATATTCTTTTTCTGTTGTGTTTCCATCAGTTCTGCTCCTCCAAATGATACTTCACATAATGTTTGTTATAGTTCCATTTTAGTATTTCACATTTTGCTTGAATTGAACCACAACTACCACTTCTCTGCTCACTTGCTGAGTCATTTGTTAACTCTCATCTCCCATTATCCCTTGTTGCACTTAACTTTGTTTCATAATTGAATAAGCTGATTCTGTTCACTGTTTCCTCAGCTACATAAGAGACAAAAATACTAAAAAAAAAATAGACCCAAGATATATGCTTGTGATCCACTAGGCAATTTTTAATATTGGATACTGTCCCACTGACTGAAATGTTCTCTAAAATTTGCTTTTGTTTCATTTTTAGTTTCTTAATCTCCAATTTTGCTATCAGTTACATATGTGAGGCTAAGTCAAAGGTGTCAATGAAGTCCAGGTAGACTACATCTATTGTTTACTCTTCTGATAAGTTTACTGGCAACTCAGTCTTAAAACTGGAGCAGGATTGACTGACAGATCCTTCTGGGCAGAACCAGATAACTGTCAAATGGGGCCCTAGGCAGGGTAATGGATTGGGGACCCCCTTAAAGTACAATACATGATCAGTAATTCATCTACAGCTTTGTTCTTTTAGATTTCTCTCCATAACATTTGCTGTCACTGCTGTGAAGTTGCCCCCCCCCCCCATCTCCATATAGGAGTATCACACTTGAAGTATATCAGTCTTCAGACATTTCAGCACTAGTCTCTGATCTTTTGAAAATCTGTGTTGGAAATCTGTCAGTGCTCCTTAACATTTCTGAGAGCCCTGAGAAGTACCATTTCTCATCCAGTGTTTTATCCTTTCAAAGGGCAGCTATTTCCTTCACAACCTAGACTCTCTCAAGATTAATGTCTGTCCACTGCTCTCCCTCTGCGGACTTACCTCCATCCTACTATGGCACACTCCCCTTGGTTTCCTTTGAAGATTGAATTAATGAGCCTAAAAGTAGTCATTGTTTGATAGTGTTCTACCTAGATAAATAAATGTAAATAAATAAATTAAATTAAATAATGTATTCATTCCATAATTCTGTTTTCCCCAATCTTCTGTAGTCCCCAATCTTCTGAAGTTTCACTCTCATATTTTGCTCAGCCTGACCAGGTCTCTCCCTCCTTTCATCATTTCTGCTATGCTTTTAAAAATTCATTGCTTCCCTTCTTGATCTGTTCTGCTAACTACCTTTTATTTTCCAACTTTGCTATCCTTGTCATCGTTGCTGCTTTTCTTCTTGCCTCATCATACTATGCCTCATCCACCTCTCCATTCCCTCCTTTCTACCTCTGGTATGCTTTACCTTGTCCCCTAATTGCCAGCCTCACATTTCTGTGTAGTTACATTAGCATTCTGCTCTTTTTTTTTTGCCTTTTTGTCCCTGCCATAAACTCTTGTTCACAGCCTTAAACACTGCCTTCCTGATCCATTCTAACAGTACATTTACTCCATCAGTTTGTTGCTAGTCTCCTAAGTTTCTCTTAATCCATTCCACAATGCAACATAATCCACTCTCCTAAAATCTCTCACCATTGTCTTTCTCCCCTACATGAAACAGCAGAATGGAATGATGACTGCTGGCTAATAGTGCTTTAACCCTCACTTGTGTGATCCCTCTGCCTAAATTAAGAGTAGGATTCTCTCCTTGCTGATATAGTCATTTTGTTAGATCATTTATTGTGAAAGACCTCTATTGAGTCTTATGCCCCTCCCTCTCTGTATATATAAATATCTAACTATATCTATATTTATAGCTAGATATATAACAATATAATTAAATACACTATGGAGGTCAGAATCTACCAGTCTGCTCCTAGCTGATTTGGATCCCCATAAGTATTATATATGCCCTTTTACCACACATTTCTGTTCTCTTTTCTCATCAGCCATTCTCCCTTAGGTTCATAAGTAAGTACTAGATAAGCAGTTGACATAATACCCCAACAGCCACAGGCCTAACCCATAAACCATATTCAAAGGTTGCCATCAGCCATAAGGATGATAATACAAGTCAGACTGGGACAGAACTTGAGGCTTCCCAAGTTTACCTTGAAGATGATAAAGGTGGAGTATATGTTGGGATGTGAATATAATTCCTTGATGTGTCTGGTGGATGATATGCTGTATCAATTTAAACATTTTCCTCCACTTCCTGTAGTTTAACTGTCATGCTGTCATGACACTTAACATAAGTTTTAACCCTGACTGCTCTATTGCCCCATTCATGGTTTGGTGTTTCTTCCTCCTAGTCGACCTCACATCTGATTGCCTCCTTTATGAAACCTACTATTGCAACTCTACTCCATTTCTCCTTTTTCTGTCATTCCTGAATAGATTATATCCAGTTACCTTCATGTTTCATCCCCTTGCGAAGATTGGGCAGAGATGGGTGGAGAAATATGAAGACTGGTAGAGATGGGTGAAGGCTGCCAGCCTAGTCAAATAGAATTTGGTACATAATTCTATTATTTGTAAATACTGTGAATGTTGAACTTAAAACAATGTGGTAACATTGCCATCTGCTGTAAAGAAATCTAAGTCAAGCAATTCTTGTTGGTCCTATGAAATTAAAATTATTTCATCACTGCCTTTGATGTTTTACAAGCCGGCTCCAGTCTGGCTGCATGGGGGCTTTCTGCCTATTGTTTTAAGGCTAAAGTTAATGACCAGAATTTACATGTGGAATGCCCTTTATTGCTCTAAGTATAAAATAATGTAAATGCAGTTAATGTGTAGCCAGGGAACTCCAGGAAGGGTGAACAAGATGATGTAATGTTTATCAGAACGAGAGTTTCAATTTAAGTGTGAGAACCAGAGATTGTTAAGCATTTTTGTCTTGATATCCAACTTATCAGCACTCTGCTTGTTTTCTTAAGTAAGTTATCTTAGAAGTGTGTTTTCTTGTAGAAATAGCAAGGACTATAAAGATTAGACTAAGTGTTTTCTGTTATGTCAGAACTGTACTACTGAATTATTTTAAGTTTCTGTGTGAGCTCTGAACTCTTGAATGGCACTGTGGTGTAGTTCATAGGTTCATAGGTAGGTACTAGGCTATCTGCCTGAAGGCATTTATAAGCCTAGCCAGAATGTGTTGACTTTCACCGCCCCCTTAGATTAGTTCCCGGTGCCTCTGTCTAACAGAGCCATTGAAGTGATCCCTGGGGTAAACTTTCTGTTTCCTATCCACTCATCAAGGTTTCTCTTGAAGAGGGTTAGCAAACAGCTCTGCCTAATGTAGATTGGAATCTTGTTCCAGAGCATGGGAAGTCTCTGGGACAGGAATCTATCCCTCTAGTACATCCTATTTATTGTTGTGGTGAGGTTTAGATCCCTGGAGTGCGTGACTTGAGGAGATATGGTTTTCTTTAGGTGGAGCATGTCCATCAATTCTGGATTGGACATGGCCTTGTATGTCAGGCAGAGATCACCTCTGAGTAGGCGGTATGCAACCGAGTACAGCTGGAGTTTCTTCAGTCGAGCTGCATAGGGCATCTGCTTGAGGCCAGTGATCCTCTTGGTGAGGAACTTCTGTGGTCTTTCCAGTTGTTGCAGGTATCTTGTAAGGTACATCCCAAATGAGGCATTGTACTCTATAATGGGTCTGATGAGTGATGTGTAGAGGGGCCCAATGACCTCTTTTGATCTGGATACAAACCCTTTTGTGATTAGGTGGGCCAAATAGAAGGATTTTTCTAACCACTTTGGTAATGCGATTATCAAAGGAGAGGTTACTCTCTACTTGGGTCCCCAGATCCCTTATTACGTCTTCCATATTTAGGGGGCTACCACCTATGTGGTAGTTTGTGGGTACTTTGTTTTTTCCATAGAGGATGACTATGCACTTTTTGGCATTTAGCTTGAGGCCATGATTTTGACACCAGGTATCTGTCTTAGTGTGACCCTTTTGGAGGATGTCAGCTAGAGAGTCAATTATAGCCCTAGTTTGCAGTCGTCTGTGAACTTGGTCAGCCATAGTCCTCCTGTGCTTGCCTGTACCTCTGAGAAGTATATGCTGAACTGAAGGGATCCTAGAACTGAGCCATGGGGAACGCCACTTGTAACCGGTTTAGAGTCAGACCTAGCTCCCACAACTCTTACCAAGTGGGTTGTGTCCGTGAGCCAGTTGGCAACCAATCTTGCGACATAGGGGTTTATGTTCAGGCTGGTGAGCTTGTCTATAATACCTGAGTGGGGAATGGTGTTGAATGACTTTGCAAGGTCTAGGTAGGTTGGGTGGACCCCCGTTCCCTCGTCTATAGCCTTGGTAACTGTCTCAATGAAGTCCACCAGGTTTAGGAGGCATGATCTGCCCTTAACAAAGTCAAACTGGGTAGGGTCCAGTGTTTGGAGGTTTCCAATGTCTCTGTTAATGAGATCCATGATGATGTGCTCCATAGCTTTGCAGATCAAGCTAGTGAGGCTTATAGGGCAATAGTTCCCAGGATCCACTGTGGCTCCACCTTTGTGGAGTGGAATAACCATTGCTGTGCGCCACTCTGTGGGCATGTAGCCTGTGGAGAGGCTGAGTTTAAACAGTGTGTTTAGGTGAGGGGTTAGTTCATCTTTGAGCTCGTGTAGGATGCAGCCTGGGGCACCATTGATGCTGTGTTTCTGGCTTTGGAGAGGGTTGTTTTAACCTGAGTGTCTGTGATTTCAGGGGCACTACATTCTTCTGGTATAGTTATGGGCCCTTTTGGGGGTGAAAGGGGGGTGAAGTTTGCACTGAACCTGTCTGCCAGGATGTTGGCTATATCAGTTGGTTCAGTGTATTTTGTGCCATTCTGCACTAACTCCGAGCAGATCTGAGAATTGCCACTTAGATTCTTGACATAGCTAAAGAATGCCTTGTGGTTATCTTTGAAGTACATGGCAATTTTTCTTTCGAAGCTAACCTTGGATGATTTTATGAGGGAACGTAGTTTCTTGCTGATACTGATCAGGGATGCCTTCCCTTCTTGGGATTTTACTCTCTTCTGTACTAGTTTCCTCCTTCTATTGTATAGCTTGTTTATGGCAGGGGTCCACCAGACTGGTTTCCTTTTCTTGGAGGAGTGAGTCTTGGTTTTGTTTGGGATAGCACGATCCATGCATTCTTGTAGGTGCCCATAGAGTGCATTAGTAAAGGATTTTGCAGCTTGGACAGAGTTATCCTTTAGCATGGGGGCTTTGAAACTTCTGAAACTTCCCACCCCGGTCTTAAGTAATGTGAAGTTTGCTTTTGAAAAGTTTTTCAGGGTGGTTTCTTTGACCGGGGGTGTTGGCGGAATGTGGATTTTTAAACATTTTTTAATATTATCAATTATAATTATGTAATATTAAAAGTATTCATTAGAAGTTATTTATTGTTGTAACATAAAGTTCAAATTGTTTATAAGGAATTAAAGTTGAACGTATGAATTTTTAAAAAGTTTTTTTAAACCAAGTTTTTTTAAATCAAGTGTTTAATTGGAACTAAGATGTGATAGGTTGATAGTTTCAGGAGGTGGTATAAAAGGTAATCAAGGGAGTACACATTGCATTGTCTGATGAAGTCTTTTGGACAAAAACGTATGTGCACTGAAAACGTTAATAAACCAGCTTCCCTCGAGCTTTATGGTGGCATCATTCATTTTTATACAGCTTGTTCTCTGAATTGGTGTTGTTTATTTTTTGGTTCTGGTTTCATTTGACACTTACTCCTATTAGAATTAATTGTAACATTGCCTCAAAATGCCCAGATTCACCTGTTGGACTGGAGAGTACACCTGAAACTGCCCTATGCTCATGCCTGGATAGGTACAGTGAACTGTTTTACTGGTAATGTTGAATAGAGAGCCTTGTCCTTCTCTACAGTATAGGGGGGGTCTAGTGCTAAGGTTTATTAGTAGTATTGTCTTGTGTTTTTAGTATTTATTATTAAATATTTTTAAAACCTTTTAACTGTGGCTGGTTTATGTAGAGATAATTTAAGCTCTAGAATACATTGCATGCTTATAAGTGATCCTGGTCTAAGCCCTTCCAATAAGCCTTAATTGCTTAAGTTACACTACTATTGGATATTAATATTGCACAGTAATAATTGGACACCCTTTTAAGGGCCTTTGGGTAGCTGATAATTATTAGCTGGTGATGGCAGGAATTACTACCGTATAGTCTGGACATAGGGGTACAGCTGGAGAATCTGTGTCAGCCTTTCCCAGGAGTTGGTGAAGTTGTATAAATACTTATCTCTAAGTGTGCGTGTGTGTGTGTGTGTGTGTGTGTGTGTGTGTGTGTGTGTGTGTGTGTGTGTGTGTGTCAGCTACTTGGGCAGGGACACAAAGCACTGGTTGGACAGAGAGGGTACTGGAGGTTTTAGCTTGCCAGCTAGGCTGAGATCAGGACCCTATAGCTGTGCCAGTGGGGAGTCTTATTGGGGACCTGGGGAGCAAGGGAGCGACCAGACCTGGACTGACTGTGATCTCTGTATGCTATTAAGGGAAATTATACTTTACTGTGTGTATTTGTTATCCTTTCCTCTCATATGAGATGCCCTCTCTGGTGTTAGTGGTGAAGATTGAAGCTCCTTGATTGCTAGGCCAGGGCACGGGCATCACACCCCTCTTGCCATTTATCCATGCTTCTGTATTAGCAGCAATTCCCATCTCCCCATCCTTCATCACTTTATTTATTCATTTCTTTATTTCTCTATTTGTCTTTGTTTCCTGGAAAAGACTGACTGGGTAATATCCATTGTCAGCGAAGGCCCAGGGAGAAAAGCTTAATTTGCTTACATCACATTATAATAAGTTCCAGTTAAACACAGAGTAGTTACATTTCTGTTTCTATTTATACACATACAATGGTTGCATTTATACATTCTGAGACTTTACAGAGGTAGAAGCTACTAAAGAGAAAGCCCACATGCAACTTAGGGGATTGTATCTTTGTGCATCATCATCATCCTCATAATCAACCCCCTTTTCCCCATTTTCGATATGGGGTCAGGGTGTCATGCTAATTGTCATCATCTCTTTTGATTCAATGCCACTCCCCTACCTTCTTTGACAGTTATCATGACAGTCACAAGTCTTTTGTCACACATTCCATCCACCTCTTTGCTGGACACCCTTGTTTTCTCTTGCCTTTTTCCTGTCTGTCCCAAATTTTCATCACTGGATTGTCTTCTGCTTTCTTGCACATGCTCAGACCACCGTAATCTCGTCTCTTTAACTTTCTCTACAATTGTGGTTTTGCCCTGATGTCCTCATTTCTTCATCTGCTCCATAGATTGCATCCTACCACCTGCCTCAGGCAGTTCATCTCCATCACCTCTGGCTTCCTCAGCTGCTCTGCCCTTACTTCCCAGGTTTCTGTGTCATATACTAGTATTAATTGTACCACTGTTTTGTACACCTTACTTTTCAGGTTCTTTGGCTTTCTTCTGTCATACACTATCCCTGACACTCTGCACCAGTTGGCTGCAGCTTCTGTCATTCCAGCTTTGACCTGCTCATTCCGACTTCCATTCTCCCCAGCCACCCCTCCCAGTTACTTGAAGTAGTTAACCTGTTCTACTAATTTCCCCTCTGTCTCAATTCTCAGCTTTGTCTGATTTCCCCCATTTTCTTCCATTACAGCTGTCTTATCTGTATTCAGTTTCATTCAGTGTGCCTTCAGTTTTGCATTCCATTCCCCTATCATTTGCTGCAGTTTTTGCTCAGAGTCTGCCTGTTCTGCCACATCATCTGCATTCAGCTTTGTTGATCTGTCCCATTCAACATTTTTGCTAATGTAGCCCACTACCAGTGTAATAGCAGTGGGCTCTGAGATGAACTCTGGTGCACACCCACTGGTAACCCCTCTGTGAGACCCAACACTGTTCACACTTGAGTTATTATATCCTTGTACACACCCTACATTAGTTCTAGCAATGTTTCTTGGACTTTGAACGACTGCAAGATTGTCCAAATCAGCTTTCTTGGGACCTAGTCATATGTTCTCTTCAAGTCTAGGAATGCCCAGTTGGAGTCTTTCCACATCTGCAGCTTCTTCTCAACTATCACTGATCTGAATGCAAACTGCTCATCTCCCGTCTTGCTTTCTACTACTCTGCTTACTTGTTTATCAATCACCTTCTATAGAACTTTCATGCAGCGTGACAGGAGTTTGATACCTCTATACTGCTCACAGTTGCAGGTGTCCTCTTTGTTCTCTTTGTTCTTGTACTTACATTGACACTAATATAAAATATACCTGAGGTATTAAACAGAGCATATCCAACAACAAAAAGCAGGGGTAATATAGTGAATGAGGACCAGGGCAATGGCAGTGGTACAGCACAAGGAGACAATGAGGTTACACCCACTGATATTTGTGAGGAGAATGAGCCTTTTTAGACCCCCCCACCCCTGAGGTGATGCGATCAATTAAGGAATCTCAACCAGTTTCAGGAAGCCCCGAATGGAACACCAGCAAGGGGACAAAGAAATCAACAGAGGGTGAGACGGGGGGGGGGGGTCAACGTCACACATGCTACAATCAGTGGTACAACCGCACTTCCAGTCATCATCCCAACCACAATGCCAATTACAATTGGATGCAAAGAGCATGGGCCATTGGACGACTTGTTTAATGCTTGTTCTCCATTTATGATCCAAATTAGCATTGACTTTGGGAACTTGCATGACAATGATGATTATATTCATACAGGAGTACCTAGTTGTAAACATGTTTGTGTCAATGATTTTTCTATTTACAATTTTACTGATTTGGACAATTCTACTGATCACATATCCTTGTTGCATAAAGGATTTTCTTTCGTAGCAACACACCGTTATGAAGTGGGGAAACTACTTTTGCATTTAAAATTGTACACTAGATTATTGAATTTGAAGATATTTTTTGCTAACAATTTGTTGCTAATGTATCAAGCTTCAAACGGAGCAGTACATTTATTCCAGCTAGCAACTCCACTGTTATGGTGTTTGAACATTTATGTGAACATCAAATTAGGAAATGTATTTACACTGAGAAGGATATACCTGAAAATCTGATTAGTGCTGAGATGTTTTGTTTAAAACAGCTAACTGAATCTAATCAGTACAGAGTGATGAAGCCTGATAAGGGTGTGGGGTTTGTGATTATGTCTAACATAGATTACACATGTAAAATGGAGGATGTGTTGAATGACAGTGCTACATATGAAAGAGTGTCCAAATTTGATGTATATCATGCTTATGCTAAGACTGACTGGCAGCTTTATGAGTTTTTGTGTGAGGGGATTATTTCTGATGATGAATATAAATACTTCATGGTGGAAACTCCTATTATCCTTGTATTTTTGGTGACCCCAAAATTCACAAAAAGTAACCCCAAAATTCACAAAAACATGAATTCTCCACCCTTTAGATCTATAGTAGCTGCCAGGGGCTCAAAAAACTGAGCCTTTAGCCTCTTTTATTGTTATCACCTGTAAAACGATCCTTGAAAGGACCCCCCCCCCCACATATTGAGAGACTCCTGGCACTGTTTAGATATTTTTAGAAACCTAAAATGTAATGAGGAATCCCTATTTGCCACAGTTGACGTTATTAATTTATTTTCTGTCATACCCCACAAATCTGGTTTGGAATTTTTGGGTAATAGTTTGACAGAACACAGTAATATACACAATGTCAGGAGAGAATTAGTAGTTGATCTGATGGAAGCTGTACTGTTAAACAATTTAATTTTGTTTGATGGGGAGTATTACAAGCAAATTAAGAGTGTAACAATGGGTGCCAGGTGTGCCCCCATATATGCTAACCTAGTGTTAGCAGAATGGAAAGATGACGTGTTTACCTCCAGCTATATGACTAATGTGATTATTTATTTACGATTTTTGGATGATATATTAATTTTATGGAGAGGCACTAAGGAAGAATTGCTAGAATTTATTGACTACTTGGGTAATGCCACCGGATTTTTGAAGTTTACTAGTCACTGTGATCTGGATAGAATTTAATTTTTAGATATTCTTCTGTACAAAGAAGATGGGGACATCTGTTCTAGTATTTTTCACAAGAAAACTTATAGTAATTCTTTTTTGCATTATGAGAGCTGTCACCCCTACACCCAAAAGAATAATGTGGTGAAAGGACAAATAGTACATTTATCAAGGTTAGTTAGTCAAGATTAACTTTTTAGTATAGAAACATCCAAACTTATTATTATTTTGGATCACAAAAGAGATCAGGGCAATATAGACAAGCACGGGACCACAGAAAAAAAGCAATTTTACTAACGGTGCTGTTATGATATTAGAATATAATCACACGGCACCCAAGGTAAAATCTATTATTCAAATGACTTGGGATAGTGTATTCAATGGTGATTAGAGAGAGACACTGGGCTCTGTACCAATGTTTACATACAGTAGAGGGGCAAACTTGAAAGAATTGTTAGAGAGAAGTCCAGTGACTTCCAACCAGAACATTTCCCGAATGAGTAAATGTGGAATGTGTCATGTTTGCAAGTTTATTAATGATGGCCCATATGTGTATATCAACAATCACAGAAGATCACTTAAGTGTCCCAGATACTGTAATTGTAACACAGACATGGATTACAAACTAGAAACCCAGAACAACAATGGAACAAATAAGCAATGGACTGCTACTACTTTCAATAAATTGGACAGCTCCAAATGCAATGATGTTAATAACAACAACATAGACAATACTTTAACTCTAATATAGAGCTTCTTGAAAAATATAATATATGTTGCAAATGAGCTGTATGTATAAGTTGCAGTGATATGGCTGGCAAAAATTACTACTGAGGCTCCGCACACTATAAATTATTCCAAGAGGGGATTATGTTATGCCAGTTATGCCCCACACGCAAAAATGGCAAGACATTCAAATCAAAAGCCAGTTATAAATTAATAGCAGTTCACATTATTGCAGCTTTTGACTTGATTGAACTGCTATTGTCTAAAAGCTATTGTATAAAGTCAATGAGTTGAATGATAAACGAACTGATTTTCCTTGATTTTCTGATCCCTGAAAGGAAAAAAGAAAAGAAACATGTATAGCATGAAGCTTCCATGGACAGAAAAGCAACACTCAAACTCAGGAAGCTTTCTTCTTCGATTTTGTTTTTTCAACGTTGTGTGTTTGTTTTTGACGAGGAGGTTTGACAAACATCTACAGAAGAGATTTCATGATTCCATTGCGCCAGACGCCACAGCCAAGCGCCATTGTCCCCAATGGTCCATCGACATCTGAATTTGATACAAAGATAGATCTCAAGAATCGCTCACCTCGCCACCAGCAGAAGAAACTTTGCTTCAGTTACCAGCCCCAGTCTTTCTCTCTCGCTCCCAACCAAGAAGCAAAGAAGTGCAGCTAAATCTTTGCAACACACATGGAGCCCATTATAAACGGGCGATTGAAGACAACAACACTCCTTTTTTACCCCTACCCAAGCAAGAAGCATATCGTTTGAAGAAAGAAGAACATTGTTGAAAAGAGAAAAAAAACTATCCGCGCTAAAGAATATCAACCCAGAAGACAGAAGCAGTAGGGTAGGCACTTTATTTTAACATGTCTAGATATAATTGACTGCTGCTTTTCAGCCAGTCTCAGTTACTTTGAAATTGCACTTATGAAGGAAGAAAACTACTACAAGTAATGATGTTAACATCTCCTTTACAAAAAAAAGTTCTTTTGTACCATAAAATAATCAAATAATTAAAACTGGAAGACCTTATTTATATGCTTCATGTGTTATCAGATACCCAATAGCTTATAGCTTTTTTTTTTTTTTTGACCCCCCCCCTATTATCTATTATTAAATGGCTACCAAAAATGCAAGATTAAACCACCACCACCGCGAGTCCAGTGGTATCTGGAGCTAAATTTACTGAGAGAACATAATTATTATCTGGAGAAAACTTTAGACCTCTAGTAGATGCCATCCCCACGATTCTCAAAGATACCTAATTTACTTTGGCTTCAGTGTGTTGCAATCATTTTTGCATAGTTTATAAATATATATATCCATTTATTTATCTATTTATTTATTTATTTATTTATTAAGTAGATATTTGATTAATTTATATAAATGGATAGATAATAATTTTAGAATAGAAAGGTTATTTATATAATGTTATATATGGAATAAATGTATATACATTTAAGTGATTTTAAATTTTGCTTTGTTCTGTGGCTTTAAAAACCTTTCATAGAAAATGATTTGTTTTAATTGAATTATCAGTGCACTTTGTTCTGTGGCTTTAAAAACTTTTCATAGAAAATGATTTGTTTTTAATGAAATTATCAGCAAATTGATTAATTAATCAATTAAATATCGCCTTAGTTTCTGTTCTACATTTTAGACATGGTCATTTATTTGGCTACCTGCCTAAGTTGTCTCACATTTTCTGTGGGTAAAACCATACGTAAGCAATGAAAACGTATCTTCGAACACAACAGAGATATTAAAAACAAGAAGAAAGCCAGTGCTTTATTTACCCACAGTGAGTCGTGTGAGTTTTAAAAAGTTTTATTCTTTGTGATTGATAGAGTACCCAAGACTGAAGCTGGTGGGGATTTTAAGATTTTACTGGATATAAAAGAATGCTTATGGCAGCTTTGGCTGGATGCAACTAAATCACCTGGTATTAATGAAAGCATATCTATCTCCAGTATTTTGAAGTGTAAATCACATTTTGTATGACACTGTTATAGCTTGGAATTTAATTTTATACCCTGTCTTTGATGCCATTAGTACATTACTGTTAAGATTTTCTACTACTGGGTTGGACAAGACTTGTTATTAACTTTATTAGGTTATAAAGTTTTAACCTGCATTTTAATAGAGCAGTAGAGAGCCTCTTGTTTTTACAGTTGTTTACACTGTTTCTCATCTTGAATGTTTTTAATGAGATTTTGGTTACTATTGGTCACTTGGATAATTGGTTGATTGATTACTCATTTTATATAAAAGGGTGGTATTTATTATTGTCTTTACTCTGAAGAAGCCCAACAGACTTATGAGTGAAAGCGCTTAGTGTGTTTAATAAACAGCTTGAGTGTTCATGCCAGTGTTGTGGATTTTTTGACTGACACTACTATGTTCATTCACTATTCATATGGAATAAATCTTTCTCTCCATTCTATTGTGAGTATCCTCAGGTGGCATTTCTCCTGTATCCCACCCAACATTTTGTTCATATCTGCTCTGACCACATCTAAGCCTTTTCTTCCTGACATGCTACAACCCTGAATATTTCCTTGAACTCTTGTGCCTTCTATCTAGTCAACTTTATGTCTTCAGCCTTGTCTCTATTGATCTTGGCAGAGGCAGCTCATGCTATAGGACTGCAGCCATCCCACCTAAAAAAACAAATAAAAATAGAACAGAGAAACACAAAATCAAAAACTGTAAATTCCCGGATGTGTACGCATGTGCACACACTCTCAGCAGTCTAGATACGGGGAAAAGCATCTCAGCCTCAAGATGCCCAGCAGTCTGTGCAGCGGTGACATCATGAAATGGAGGCACTCCAGACTGCAGCAGTCACAGGCAGGACCAATCGCAGATTTGGGATGGACCAATCATGCAAGGAATACTGGCAAAGGGGCTGTTCAGATATCAGCAGCAACGGCCAGTTATTTGGCTCATCAGCAAAGTGGATAGGAGAGCAGTTATTTAGTTCGTTGGCAAAGTGGATAGGGGAGCAGTTATTTAATTCATCAGTGGGGCTGTTCAGATATCAGCAACAAGGTAAGCAGGCAAAGTGGAGCTGTGTGTGTGTGTGTGTGTGTGTGTGTGTGTGTGTGTGTGTGTGTGTGTGTGTGTGTGTGTGTGTGTGTGTGTAATGCCCCAGTTGCTATATATTGGTGACTAGAGCATACTCATGGTGGTGTGGTAGGGAATACCTCAGACTTGAACCATCTACCTTGTATGCAGGTGTTAAGGGCCTGAATTCCCTACCCACCACCATTTGTAAAGAAATTGCAGATTTTTGCCTCATATTTGATCTGTTCTGTTCCCCATAATATCTGTGGTTTCTAAATGCTTAAATGCTTGATGTTTGATTGTACATTGGTAGCATTGTTGCCTGCCAGCTATAGGTTTTCTGGTTTGATTCTTGGCTGGGGTGCCTTGTGTGTGGAGTCTGCATCTCCTCCCTGTGTTTGTGTGGATTTGCTCTGGTGTCCTGCCATTTTACAAAGACATGTGTCTGCAATATTTCTCCCTGGGCCTCTACTGAAAATAGTTTTTGTTCCATCAGAAGTAAAATTGACAGGCATTTGAGTTTCAGACTTCATGTTCTTCAGAAAATACCTAGTAACACAACCTTTTATTCTAGCAATTTTTTAAGTTTACAAGATGAATATTTGAAATGTGTCCCTATTTTTGGGACTGGATTCCCCCATTATTGGCTTCATCCAGGTTTTTTGTGCTAAGGTTGACATCAATGGCAAGAACTGAATTCGCTGAATATGTTTGAGGGCTGTATTCCCTCATTACTGGATTTGTCCAGGTGTTTTGTACTAAGAGGTCGACAGCTATGGTGAGAACTGAATTCATTAAATGACAGCCATTTAAGTTTCAGTCTTCCTTTCTTTCACAAAGCAGCTGATTTGGCATTGTGGTATGTTGCTCTGACTGTTTTCCACAGGGACCTTGGCAGTAAAATGTATGGTGGTAACACAGCATTTCTCTTTCACAAAGCAGCTGATTTGGTGTAGTGGTATGTTGCTCTGATTGTTTTGCACAGGGACCTTGGCAGTAAAATGTATGGTGGTAACACAGCATGTTATTCTAGCAACTTTCCAAGATTATACAAGCAATGTTTAATGTGTCCCTGGTTTTTGGGCTTTTGACCCCCCCACCCCCAATAAATTGTGGCTTTTTCCAGATTTCTTGTGCTGCGAAGTTGAGATGCAGTTGAATATTGAGTAGATTTTACAAGGAGCTGAGAGCTGCAGGAGAAGAGAAGTTTAGTGCTGCTTATGCTGAGTCTGCTTGCATTGTTAATAGTACAACAGGTTATGTACTTGCTTTTGATGCAGAAGACTGTGGGTTCTACTCCCACAAGGGGTGGATGCTGCTGTACTGAGAATGTCCTCCTTGGTGAAGATACTAACTATGAGCCTGTTATCAGTTTGCCATCCATTTCCTCTTGCAGTATTACTAGCTTATCATTTTTTTAATGTAATACAGGCAATTTATTCCTCAGGGGCAACAGACACTTTATTTTTCGATGAAACCATGAAATATAAATGTGTTTGCTAGCAGCAACCACTTCATTAGTTACAGATTTCTTTAATGTGGAATTATTTAGATGACTTTTACTTATTCAGAGATTGTGCATATTTACTGATAATGGACTGTAGAATTGTGCATATTTACTGATAATTGACTGTAGACTTGTGCATATTTACTGATAATGGTGGACTGTAGAATTGTGAATATTTACTGATAATGGTGGACTGTAGAATTGTACATATTTACTGATAATGGTGGACTGTAGAATTGTGCATATTTACTGATAATGGTGGACTGTAGAAATCTGAGTAGACTTTTATGATGGAAATGTTGTGAACTGGGCAGTTTTGTCATTATGGGTGCATGCATTTTGTTTCATTGCTTACTGGAAAAATGTTCAAAACAAATTTAAAACGCCCTCTAACAACTGTACTGTATTGTACAAGGAATATAATTTAGTACAGTCGGGAAGGTGTATCAAAGAGCGCATGTATGTTTCATATGCAAGGGGCCTATGATTTGAAAACAGTCCAAAATTAATCTTTATCTGCCACTGGCAAAATATATTTTCTTTGAATGTGAGTTTCAATGCTGTTTCAATGAATGTGAGTTTCAAGGGCAGAGAAGTTTTAATGCTAAGTCTGTTTTCATTGTAAGACTGCATTGCTTTGTTTAGCAGATGTCTTAGTGTTTGTGCTGTAAAATGCAAAATAAAACTTTCAAATGAAGTCCAAATCATCATAGAAGTAAAGCAGTATGCACATTAGTGTTTATGGTAAATGGAGTGAAATAGACAAGTAATGGATCATTGGAATGGCTGCAGAGGCTCCATTCGACCATGATTTTGTGAGGGGGAAGGACGGCAAACTCAGACAGGCCCAGCTGAACTATACCTCCCAACTGTCCAGATTTTCAAAGAATTAATAGATTTTTGCTTCTTATTTTTGGTTTGTTCCTCATAAAATTTGTAGTCTTCTGGCAAATCATTTAGGAATTAAGTCACTAAATAATGATACACTGAGTTTCAGACTTCATAACCTTCAGAAAAATGCATGCTAAAGTAAGACCTGTTATTCTATCAACTGTCTCAGTTTATACAAGAGCAATTTTAGTACTGTTTATATGTTCCCCCAATATATTTGGCCTTGTCCAGATTTATTGCACTAAGAGGTTGAGAGGTACATGCAAATAAATTGCTTTATAGAATTAGGCATAGCCAACCTCTCAACTGGCCCTGATTTTGGCTCAAAATGTTGCTCTTCCCCCTAATAATCCCTCCGCAAAATAGCAATTTTGGAAGAAAACATGGAGGGTTTACAATTAAGAAATAACTGTAATAGTCAAAGTTATAGATTACTTTTATTTCAGAAATGCATGTAGATTATTTTATTTTGTCAGCTATTCAAGTTAACAGTACTAATATTAAAGTGTCCCTTCTTTGACAGGTTCCAAGCTGTATTGTGTGGCTATTTTATATTTTTGCATCACATTTTCGGTCCATTTTTCATAAAATTGTGGGGGGGGTTTTGGGCAAATTAGTGACAAATCATTAAAGACTGAAGTTAGAAAATAATGACAGACATTTGAGTTTCAGATTTCATACCCTTCAGAAAATTCATACTAATGCAAGACCTATTCTATTATCTTTTTTAAGTTTATAAGAGCAATATTTAAAAACTGTCCTTCTTTTTAGGCCTTTGTCCCACTTCTATGTATGGCTTTGTCCAGATTTCTTGCTCTGAGGTTGAGAGGTATGACAAATGTGTCAGAGCCATCACAGTCAGCCAGAGACATTTCAAATTGTGACATACTTGTTGCACCCCACTCCCCCATGTAGTGACTCTGGATGTGTTCAAGCAAGGCAAGGAGTAGTTATGCAGTGTAAATGTGCAGAGTGTCCCTCCATCCAAGGTAGACACAAGTACTACAGTGGCTTTTCATCTGTCCTTGATTTTGCAGAATGGTCTGGTTTCTGTCATATTTTTGTACTGTTGATTTATGCTTATTACTCAGAAAGTGCCTGTTGCTCTGTGTTTAGGTAGCAATGCTTTAATGACCATCAGGTAAGCTTGTCTGAGATCATAATATGCAAGTAAGCTTTAATAAGCATACTGTTAAAGAATTGCCAACATTGAAAGCCTTTCTGTTGTTGCCATGCAGAGAATACTTAACTAGATAATGTATAAGCGTTGGGTATTGAAATGCATATGGCAGTATTTGTAATAAAGGACAGGATTACATTATTTTAAGAAGCTCATTACACTTGTTGGAGACTTCCAGTGATCTCTGAGGGCTTTACCCATAAATTAAACAGAATGCCAATCATGTGTGGTCCATAACCTGTACAGTAATCCTTTAAGCAATGTATCTTGAGCTTGTTTCTTGCTTACTTTTCATTTTTTACTTTGATCATGTTTTCCCCATGAAACAAGTAGATAGTTGTCAGGCAGCAGGTCTTTTTTGGATAAGAAACATTTTTACAAGTGGGGGCATCACAGAGATTTCTACTTTCAGCATGTTACTTGGTACTTTAATAAAGCTGAATATAAATTATAATTAGAACTGCAGTGCAAGGAGAAGTGGTTTGAGTTGAGTGCTGCTTGTTTTTCTTATGCTTGATTTTGACTGGCATTCCAGTAATGTATTTAAAAAGTAATTTATTTTTTCATGCCTCACAATCTTTTGTTTCCATCTAGATATTAAGTAAGCTGTCATGCAGCCAATGCATTGAAATATTTTTATTCTTCTACACTTATTTTTGTCTTGATTGGACTCTCATAATGATGGTTTGGCACCCAGGGCAGCGTATTTAATTAAAGTTAGTTTTTGTGGTTTTGAGCATAGCCCCTCCCCTTTCTAGCTGGCCACACCCCTTCCCATTGACCCCACCCATTCAGCTGTCTCCTACAGCCCCCCTTTGATTTGAAATCACCAGCTGCCACTGGATCTTGGAGCCTTCACTGACCATTACTTGCAATTGATTGTGGTAACCAGTTTTTTTATTTTTGTCTGTGGGTCAACTGTTTCACTGGGGATGAATTTACAATCACTAATTCTACTCCAGTGACATTTCCTTACTAGGAGGAAGTCTACCTGAGTTGCATGTTGGCTACTCTTGCTTATGATCTTTTGACTGTCTGTCTTCCTGAACCATGTGTTGGCCACAATCAAGCCATTTGCCAGATAGAAGTGTAGAATTACCTCTTCTTTATTTCCCTTGCCCTACCCATGTGGACCCAGGCAATCCTCATATCCTTTTCTGTCTGTCCCAATACATGCATTTACGTCATCCATTATCAACACCAATATGTTGTCTTGCTTTATCCAGTAGGTCTTGTAACTGATGTCTGAATGCACTTTTTTTCTCACAATTGCAACACTGCTGTTGAGGCAAAGGCTGACATTATGAATATTGCTGTATCCTTACAGTGGAGTCTGATTTGCATGTGTCTGTTACTAATTTTTATGAAATCTCTCTCTGTCTTCTGAATCATATCCCTCACAATAATTCCCACACATTTCTAGGCTGTCCTCATTAGTCTCCTATTGAGAAGTAGACTTTGGATCCTGAGTTAAGTATCTTTGCTGCACTGTCCTTCCATCTTATTTCCTAGACTCAGAATATGTCCAGCGTCTTCCATGCCATCATGTCATCCACTTTTAAGCTACGTCTAGTTTGTGAACCTACACTGAGTGTAGCAATTATTAGCATATGTTTGGAAGGTTGATTGGTTTTACATCCAGCTTTTATTCAACAGTGCTATCAAAGGTAACCCAAGTTGGCAGCTGGACATTAGCTAGCCAGTAACTTACTGATCCAGGGCTGCTGGGCTTTATGGCAGGCAAATGCTGGCAAATAAGGGCACATGCACCCATCCCACCAATAGCATGGGTCCGTGACATAGGTTGAAGAAGGTTGGTTCCTCAACCCACTTATCACTGGCAAATATCAATGCTCAACACAACTGAATCACCTAGAACCAATTTTTAAACTGTCAAGTGGCTAGCAGTGACATAGAGGGCAGCCTGTGATCCACATTCTCCTATCTTGAGGGAGGTGAAGTCCTGAGAGGAGCATGACTGGAGGAACAAATAGTCCAGATTTAAAAGACACATAAGAGAATTGTACTTCATTGAAAGAGTGTTATACAAGTGATTGAACCACAAAATGGTGTAGTGAGATACAAGACATCAGTCAGCATGATAGTGTAGATAGATACAAATACAATGTCCTCACAAGTACTATAACACTTCAGGTGCATGAAACTGAAAACAAAATCAACTTGGAACAAACTAACACCTTACAAAAATACTGCAGCATGCCTTTATTCACTAGAATGCCAGAGCCATGGGCTCAAGCTCAATGCCAAGAAATGTATAGTTATCCCTTTTGGGAAAAAACATGCACCCATAAATTATCACATAGGTGGCAGTACACTAAACACCGAAAGTGTGAAAAGAGACTTAGGGACACAGGTGGACAGTGGTCTCACCTTCAATAAGCACATCACCACAACAGTCAGGAAATCCTTCTATGTAGCACACCTCATCACTAAGGGCTTTTCATCCAGAAAAAAGGAGGTCATTGTCCCACTGTACTCATCCCTCATTAGACCCATTATAGAATACAATGCCCCATTTGGTATGTACCTCTCAAGACATCTGCAACAACTGGAAAGGCCACAGAAATACCTCATAAAATAATCACAGGCCTAAAGCAGATGCCCTGTGCTGACCGCCTTAAAAAACTCCAGCTATATATATATGCTCTTTTGCATATTGTCTACTCTAAGGTGATCTCTGCCTAACATACAAGGCCATGTCAAACCCATAGCTGCTGGTAATGCTACACTTAAAGAAATCCCAATCCCTCAGAGCCACACGCTCCAGGGATCTAAATCTTGTCATCACAATAAACAAAACATGCTGGAGGGATAGGTTCCTGACCCAGAGACTCCCCAGACTCTGGAATAGACTGCTCATACATGTCAAGCAGAGCACCTCTTTGGCCCTCTTCAAAAGGAACCTTGATGATTGGATGGGAGAAAGGAAATTCACCTTGGGGATCACGTCAGTTGCCCTGCTAGACAGGGGTCCAAGGAAGTAAATAGTGTAGGAAGAAATAGCCAGGGAATTGTTATGGCTAGGCTTGTATAGGCCCTAGGGCCGATAGCCTAGTACCAACCTATGAACCTATGAACAATTTAATTTCAGATACAAGCAGGTCAATGAAATAAAAAACAGAATAGATCTGTTTTTCACCTTTTCCTCAGTATAATTCAATACAATAGCAAACCCATTTAAATATGTGAAATGTAACCATGATGTAATTGACTCTCCAACAGAAAAGAATACCTTTATGCATGTACAATAAATATTTAAACATCAATCGATACTGAAAAAATATATTAAAAATAACAAAAATAATGTGTATTATATTATAATGCACATATAAACAGGTAACAAAATAACTAACTAAATAAATACATTAATTAATTAATTAATTAATTAATTAATTAATTAATTAATTAATTAATTAATAAAAGAGGACAGTATCACCATCTGCTGGATAAAAATTAAAACATTTAAAAAAAAATCATTTAAACCCTGATTGAACAAGGTTCCCAACTTAATCCAAAAATGCTTCTTATCAAATAAAAAGCTGTTCCACCCCATTTAATTAGACATAGAGATTTGTTTTTACTTTCACTAAACATAATAAAAGCCACTGGATGTCTCAATACATGTTTATATAACACACTAGTTTCTCTTCTACATCTGATATTGCTTAGATGTTGATAAATCCGAGTTCTAAAACATCACAAAGTTTTATTATTTGTTTATTTATGTGTTTGTTTATTTATCTTTGTTTACATGGGTAGCATAGCTATCTCAATGGGCCACTTTCAGGCACAGCCTAGGTGATTAGGATCACAAAAGAAATTAACAAATCATATCTACAGATACATGGGTATACTAAAAACAAATACATATAAATATTTACAGATGCAAGAAAATGCTGCAACATTTAGTTCAAGAAGCAGTTAACAGTGTCATAACATGGATGGAAAAATTTAATTATGCCTAGCAGACATTTTTAGATAAGATGTAGCCATAATGACTGGAATGGCATATGCTAAAGGGATATTAGCATATCATTATATAGAGATGTAGGAAGATGTTAGAAGAGGCATATAAGAATAGCTGCAAGAAGGGATACCATGGGGAGAAGACAGAGAAAAGGTGTGAGAGGCAGAGGGAAAAGGGAAGTAGAATGAATGAGAGGCAGTAAGTAAAGGGGATGACAAGGTGAGATAGGGAAGGAAGAAATAGGGAAACTAAATGAAATAAATTTTGACAACATAAAAAGCTGAACAATTACAAGTAACCAAATATATTAACCAATCAGTATTACATATGATTAACACCTAATATCAAAAAGCTTAAAGGCATTTGCTGAAGAAAAAAAACTACTTTTATTAACAACCTTATAGGCCGAACAATAACCGCAAGGAAAACATCTTAATAGCGTAATACCTTCCAATGTTGTTTGATGAGGCAATGTTTTATATCCACGACTGTTAAGAAAAAAACATAAAATGACCAGAAAAGGGCTTGACCCTCCTATAAACAAATTTACATACTGTTGGTATTATTTTGGCCATTTCTTTATCAAGATGTAAAATGTTCAAATGTTTATGTATAAGAGATTGAACCTTTTTTATACTGGACCCAAAAGTGGTAATCAATAACAAAGTATTTTTAAAGTTCTTACCTGGAATGAAACAAATTAATCTTATTTTTACAATCAGTCCAACTCTTGGCTTACAAAACCATTTATTTAGAATAACTTCTTGACATAAATCTCTCAATTAACACCTGTGTACATGCCTGATAACCCATTGCATCAGAACATATTCTTTTAACTCTGTAAAACTGAGACAATGGTATGTTACATATAAGGTATGAGGTATGACAACTAGTAGCATCTAGTAAGGACTTTTTATGAAATTACTTCCCAAATAAATTTGTATATACCATACCTTATCATGCCATGTCATACCATACCACACCATATCATACCATGCCATATCATACCATACCATACCATGGCATGCCATACCATACCATACCATACCATACCATACCATACCATACCATACCATACCATACCATCTTCTCATGTGGTGATAGCAACATCCAAAAATGAAATTTGTGTTTGATAATAATTAAAACTAAACTGTAATCCCATTTATTTTCATTCAAATATTGTGTAAAATCAAGACCATATTAGACAACAATCACCTATATATCAATGCCAGATATTCATATACAAGAAGATACTAGGCCTACCTGGGGGATTACTAGTATTTTTATGTTTTTTTTTTTTGGGAAGCAAATAAAAATATTGCATCTGTGCATCATCCACCAACTCAAATGTGACTTTTTTTTAGAAATAATACCCTCTTCAACTGAAAGACTAAGAAAAGCACCAGTTTCTTTCTTAAAACACTTGATAGGATCCAAAAGCATCTTTGGATAAAACTTAACATAATTCAGTTCTGATAAAGCCTCATTCTTATATTGTTCAGCATTCTATACCACAATAGCCTATCTTTTATCAGAAGTGGTAATAAGTATGTCCATTCTAGAATTCAATTCCTTTTATGCCTTCCTTTCAGAAGGAGATAGGTTTGATAGACGATAAATATTATAACTAAAACTGAAATGCAGATCCTTTAAGACTATTCTTTAAGACTGGTGTTTCAAAAGCTTCTAAATACTTATTATGGAGGTGCAAAATTAGAAGATTCAAATCAAAATTCTGAACTCTGATTAGAGGCCAATTGTTTAAAAAAAGTTTAAGATTGATTTTCTTACAAAGGTCCTTAGCATCCTTAACAAGATATACGTCAGAAACCACAGCAGAAGGAACATAATTGAGACCTTTATTGAGTGACTGGTTTGCAAAAATCCAAGTTAGAAGAGGAAATGTTATGTATTAATTCATTATGTACAACCACATCATTTTCT
Source organism: Protopterus annectens (assembly GCF_019279795.1). Taxonomy (NCBI): domain Eukaryota; kingdom Metazoa; phylum Chordata; order Ceratodontiformes; family Protopteridae; genus Protopterus; species Protopterus annectens. The sequence goes on along the minus strand of NC_056734.1, from coordinate 636,948,819 downwards.
TTAATTGGTAATATTTTGGGGAAATAGCTGCTGAATAGTCTTGTCTCCCTTTTATACTTCCTAAAGGGCAGTTCATTTTTTTAAGAACAGGTGAAGCAGACGTGATCTCCACATCTGAGATCACATCTATAAGAATTCTCCTCTGTAGCTGAAAAAATCTACATTCTTTAAAGAAAAAATTCTAAGGGAAGACATTTTATGTTTATTATGCAATCTGGAAAAAGCAGTATGATCATTTCCCTCAACAAAAGATATTGCCTTCTTATAATTCTTCCAAGAAATCTGCCAATTAGATGCATAAGCATTATAATCCCTCTGATATTTCTTACATTTCCTTTGTTTTAGCTCAATCTGTAAAGCTGCAAGGTCATCCGTTAACTGCTGTACACACTTTTTGTAACCCTTATGTGTTTCACTGCCATCCCAGTACAGGCTGCAGACACATCCTGCTGTTGTTGATCTATAAGTCTAGAATAAAAGTCTATAAGAGCTTTAACAAACAACATAGATGTAGCCTGTTGAATTTGTTTCCATTCCTTACTGGAAAAAAAAAAAAAAAAAAAACATCAAGAATAGAAAGACTGGGCTAAATTTGACCCAGAGGAGCAATTGTGGCCATTTGATAAGTTTAAGTAAATTAAAATACCACACAGCTGTCCGTAACTTCTAGGATGCCCTAGAGAGCTTATTAAAAGATTCATAAAAAGAGTTTTGAATATTACATGATAAAGAAGAACAATCCAAATCTTATGATTTAGAGTGAACAAGCAGTTCCAAATCATCATGAGCCACCTGTAAGACCATTCAAGAATGCTACAAGATCCATAGCTTGCTATACACCCAAAAACAAAGGTGTATAATTATAAACCAAAACTGTATAGGTAAAGCAAACCAAACAACTGTCCTTGCAAGAATGGCAACAGTCCAGACACAAGGAAATGAAAACAAAACCAACTAAGAACAAACCAGCACATTGCAAAACTGCTGCAGTATGTCTTCTTCCAATAGTACAGTTTAATTTCAGATACAAGCAGAACAATTAAATAAAAATGGAATAAACCAAACAGCCTTCTTCTGTATAACTCAGTGCAATATCAAATCCATTTAAATAGGTGAAATGTAATCATGGCATAACTGATTGTCCAGTCAAACAGGAATAGCTTTATACATATGAAATAAATATTTAACCATTACCAGATAGTAAATATCTTTTATATTAAAAATATAAAAAAACATATAACAATAGAATGAAGATATAAACATTAAAAAAACATAAAAAAGAACATGATCTCCATTTGCTGGCCAGAAATTATAGCAACATTCAAAAATATTTATTTAAACCAGGACAGAACAAGGCTCCCCAGGGACTTATTTTATATTTATCAGGACTGAAAAAAATAGTTTATATAGCCTAATAAAATAGAGTGGAAGAGCTTTTTATCTGGTATGGAGCATTTTTGAATTTTTGAGTTGGGAGCCTTGTTCTCCTTTGAACAAAGATGTGCTGATTTGTTCAAAGTAGATGGATATAAGGCAACAGCTGAATTCAGAAAGGCTTGGAAGAAATAGAAAAAAGATTTTTTTTTGACACACTGCTGTATGATACTAGCTGTAGCAGGAAGTAGAAGAACAGAAAAGACTGTTTTCTATTGTCATATTCCTGTATGTCTGTCCGTCAAATGACATAAAGCTATTTGGAGGAAGCTTTGGCAGTAGAAAACAAAAACTTTTTATTCTTCAGTATACACATCTAAGAGTAATGCTTGCAAATTTGCTAGCATTATCCATGTCATGATTGTTATATCCCCAACCTGCATTAGCCAGTTAGATGAATAACTACACTCTGAACATAATGCTTTTATTCATCTGCACATCTGCAACATCTCAGCTAACTATTATTTCACTTTGTTCAATACCAGGTTATCATTTCTCTCATGATACCTTGTAAACATGCCATGTAAAGTATTCATGTCTATACTTCAGAGTATAACTTGTTAACCATGGATAAGGATTTATTGGTATCACTGTAATAGTTTTATACATTCATGATAGATAGACATTAAATTTGCTTTTCTCTTACTTGTAGGTATGCACATTGACCTTGATAAGAAATGATTTATGTATTATGATACTCTGCGCACATATCCTGCTGTTTTATATCTTTGTTACCATTGTTTTCTTATTCACACAAATTATGTCTCAAGGGAGTTAATTTTGGTTCAGTACATGAACATATTAACAGTCATATATAAATGGACAAACAAATAAATAAATAATATAGACAACATGGAAGCACTTAAGAGGAGGGTGATAAAAATGGTGTACGTATCAATTCAGAAGCCATTCAAACAGCACCAAAACATAAATAAATAAAAAATAAAAAAAAGACCTTACAATAAGTAGTCTTGTAAAAAAGAAATGGGACCATGACAGAAACATTTCCATAGCACAACAGAATCCTCAGAATCTAAAAATGTACCATGTTTGAAAATCAGTAACAACTGGGAAGAAAATGTCAGACTTTGAGAATGCATTATGGTTTGATCAGGAGATACATATATGATATAGTACTACTTTGGGTACAGAAAATGGCTGCTGAACAACCTTGCAGAAGAGAAAGCGAGATGAAAAATAGTGGGAAAAATCTACAATATATGGGACAATCGTAAGGCAATCATTAAAGTTTGCAGTTTATTTAGGGTATATGATGATAGACTAGTTACGTCATTCAGCAATATCTACCACCAAACTCTAATTCTGCACCCTATTCCCTGTCTGTATCCACCATAAAATTTCACTTTATTAACAACATTTTCCTTCCCCACCTATGTCTGAAATATCTTATGGTTCTTTATCCCTTCTTGTTGGTCATTCATTTGCTCAATACTGATTCCAAAGTTAAAACTTCAGCACTTTTCCCTGCAGTTCCTTCAAAATAAATGGATGGACAGTGGATTTATTATTACAGGAATGAACTAAATGAACTAAACTTATTTGAATATTTTCTTTAGCATTATATATTTCCTGACAGTTTTCTTGAAATTTGTAACATTATGTACAGCCAGAGTCCCAGAGAATAGTTGAAAGGATAAGGCTGAGCTAACATGGGTGGCTTCTTTTTCTCTCTCTCTTATGGTCATTATCTTCTCTCTGTTGAGGGGAAGGCTGTTGCACTGACATAGAAATGAAACATTTGTTAGAGGATGTATAATATGTCAAATGAATGTAACCCCCAGATTTCAGTGAAGTGGGGACCACTCAAAATCCTGCTTTTGAAGGGATTTCTCAGTCTGCTGAGCTCGTCATCTTTCTTTTTCAAACTTGTGCAAACTAAAAAGCCCAGCAACAAGCCTGAGGTCACATTGAACTAATTACACTCTACTTTCATTCTCAGAGGCTGACAGAATCCTTTTCTCGGTTCTGATAGATAGCATGGCAAGACAAGGAAGCAGGGGATAAACAGAAGAGAAAATGCTAGCGTTATTCCTCAAAAAAATTGTTTTATAAGGCAACAAAGCACTGACTTTGTATTATGCTTTGTTTGCTTTTTAGGATGGAGTACATTCCTCTACAGAATTGGATTGCAAAGCAATTTTAGTTAGATGCCTTGAACCCTGTATGCATTCTTATAAAAGCCCTAAGGAAGAAAGGAAACAGTCTATCAAAAAGCCTTCTTCCAGCATGGTTTATTCAAATGGCCCACTACTACCTCACCAAGGTCTTATTTATATGTAACATTTACAATATTTATTGCAAACTAGTAACTTTATTTCTGTCAGCTTACAAAGTCACTGTAGCATTTAGTTGTTAATGTGTGTACTGCTGATTTGTTAAGATGAAATATATCAGTTTAATATAACAGCTGGTAACATCAGTGGAGAAATACTTTGCCTTTAAGAATTACACAAGTGAAAGGCACATGGAGCATAATAAATCAGCACATTCTTTAAGGAATATTCCAGTGTATGAATAGATTCCTCATATGAGGCTAGGGAAGAGAGCTGTATAATGGGTAAGCCTTGTTAACCAAGCATAATACACAAAGACCTTTCATGTCAAGAAATATCCCATATAATATTTTACCTATTAAAATAAGTGTTTGAAATAAGAATATAATAAATCATGATAAGGAGAACAGAAATGAAAACTGGTGTAAGCTTAATTTGATAATGCAATGGGGTTTACTGTCCCATCCTCAATAAAATTGTACGTTTCATGGAAAAGCAAATGCTATGTCTGCAGTAGACATGAAACTCAACAGAAATTTGAGTCAACATTTTACTGAATGACAAGAAAATATTAGAACACAATTAGATTTCATTTCATAGTGCTTTACTTGTATACAGATAGTATATATGATACATTGATCATTAAATGTGACAGAGACTAAGTTAGCATTACAAAAGTTTAGCTGTTGACAGACCAGTTCAAATTCTTTTGACCAGCCAAGTTTAATTTTATGCTTTTGTTCACTGGATAAACCCAGTAAGGTTATACCCTGGGATTCTCATGAAGCCTACACATCAGGGGCGGCTCATGCTGTTGGACTACAGGACTGCAGCCCTCCCACCTAGAAATAAAAGACAAAAAAGTGTGAAACATAAACTTTAAAAAAAAATCTTTCTTTTTTTAATGAGTACCGGAACTGCCGCGCATGCACAGACACACTCAGAATGCCACACAGATGCCCAGGAATCTGTGTGGTAGATGACCACACAGAACAGAGGTGCTCCGGACTGATTGATCTGCAGACAGGACCAATCAGGAGAGAGGTGATAAGGGATTAGAGCGCAGGACCAATCAGGAGTGAGGTAAGTTGAGTTCTAAGCTCTTGCAGGGAAGCTTCAAGACAATGGAGTTGGACCTTGTGTGTGGAGATTTACTGCTTCTGGACCCATTTACAGGTAATGGAGAGTGTGTGTGTGTGTGTGTGTGTGTGTGTGTGTGTGTGTGTGTGTGTGTGTGTGTGTGTGTGTGTGTGTGTGTGTGTGTAAAATGCCCTTGTTAACACATAGTGGTTGGTAGAAATACTCAGGCTTGAACCCTCATATTTGTTCTGTTCCTCATAAAATCTGTGGTTTCTGTATCTTCATTTTTCCTTGCAAAGGTTTGTAGTGCAGTGGTGCACTGGTAGCATTGTTGCCTGACAGCTACAGGTTCTCTGGTTTGATTCTTGGCTGGGGTGCCTTCTGTGTGCAGTCTGCATATCCTCCCATCCCTTATAAAGATGTGCCTGGAGTGTTTCTCCCTGCTCTGCTGAAAATTTGCTTTGTTTTGTTCCAGGTCAGACTAGTTTCCTGGTTAACAAATGTTTAAAAATAACAGGCATTTGAATTTCAGACTTCATATTCTTCAGAAAGTACATGGTAAAACAAAACCTTTTATTCTAGCAATTGTCTAAGTTTATAACATGGATATTTGAAATTTGCCCATATTTTTGGGACTGTATTCCCCCATTATTGGCCTCGTCCAGGTATTTTGTGCTAAGGTTGAGAGCTATGGTGCGAACTGAATTCACTGAATATGTTTGGCAGCTGTACTCCCACATTATTGGCTTTTTCAGGTGTTTTTTGCTAAGTGGTTGACAGCTATGGTGAGAACTGAATTCACTAAATAGTAGCCATTTAAGTTTGTCTTCCTCTGTTTCAGCTGATTTGGCATAGTGGTATGTTTCTCTGACTGTTTTGCACAGGGTCCCCTGGGTTCAAGACGTGGTAGTGAAGTGTATGGTGGTAACACAGCATTTTATGCTAGCAACTTTCCAACATTATACAAGTAATGTTTAAAATGTGTCCCTGGTTTTTGACCTTTTGTCCCTCCCCCAAAAATGTTGGCTTTTTCCAGATGTACTGGTTTGCTTTTTCCATGCACTGTTTTGAAAGACCCCAGCATAGCTTTAGTTTTCAGGTCTTGCAAGTTATAAATCCAAATAGGAGAGAAGGTGACCATATAGGCACTATAGAGATGTTTGAGCTAAGGTGGATTTAGGCTCCTCATGACATGACAGTTATACATATACATGTTATATTTAGTTTTATTATATTTTGCATTCTTATATGGTTCATTCTTGGACAAATTCATTAATCTAGTTGCAGTATTTTTTAACCCTGGATAATATCCTTGATACATCTATTAATGGTTATTGTCTATATTGTGGCATAAAATATGCCTTGGATTATGTTCTGTTAATATGACATAACTCTTATATAGCTTTATTACATAGGTTATTATATGCTAACGGGTGGCATTAAGCCTATGCTTTGAATATTTTCCGGCTTTTATATTGCCGTAATGATTATTAGGAGTCTTAATCGATTATTCTTCATAGCCTTCGGGAATGTAGTGCTCCTGTTGATATGTTTTACCTGAGCTATATCATAAATTGACTGAGCAGATTAAAAATATATCCATATTAATCAATGGAATATTTCTAACTTTCTTTAGTTTTAGCTTAGTTTAGTCCATGAGTATGGGTCATATTTATATTTAGTTAATGTAATTTCTAACTAAATATTTTATATATGAAAGTCAAATATACTAGATTGTAAATTTTTTAATGCCGTATTAGCAATGTGGATTGAGTTTAATAGAAAAAACCATTGACCGGCAATGAGATATAATGAAAAAAAGAAAAAATAATCTCTTACTGGATCTAAGAGTGACAAAATGGAGCAAACTGTAACTTCCTGGGCTGTCTTAGCAATTTTCTAAACTAAGTGCCTTCTTTGTAACAGTATTCCCGGACATTGTCTAGGTTGGTTTGTTCATGTTTCGTAACATAATATGTAACGGAAGTTATATATCCTAATATGGGCATTAAGAGTACCATGAACAGGATGTGGTTCTAGATATTGTTTTTAGTTTTAGGTCTTTGTTACTAATGATTTGTAGCATATCATATAGTTGGAAGCTACATATTTTAAATATTTCAATGTGAATGATAAACTATAAGATGGCTATTGCTTTAATTGTATGGATTATTGACTAATTAATTGCTTAATTGTTAATGACTTTTGTATATAAGCAATATGTTTTACTTGTGCAAATTGTAACCTGATGAAGTTTTATTAAAATAAATTGGTTTTTATTTGGTCTTCAGTTTCGTTTTTGTGGTGTGAGGAACCTTTGGATGATCGGCATTTGCTTCCTGCTGTTGGTTTTAATTTTATTTTTGTGCCTAGCTGATCATCACACGATGGATATGCCAAACATTGAATTGGACTACAATCCAACAGGTACCCTTGGAACCGATAGTTGGAATTGTTTGCTCTATCAGAAAGACAATCCGCTCCTGCATTTGGATATTAACTGTGATGTTAACAATAATGAGAAATTGCATGACTTTTTTGGTCATCTGAGGAACTTGGAAAATGATTTATACCGCTTGCACAGGCTTGTTTGGCAAAGAAGGCACTTACACTTCAAGGTTATCCCCAAATGGCAACAACTTAACATCGAAGTTCGCAACAAATATATTCAATTATTGCTGGACTATTTTGCACTAGAGGAACAACATAAATCTCTTACTATGAACTATCAGACTGAGTTTTACGTCTCTAAAATACACAATATGAATAAACAGCTAGCTCTTTACAGTAACAAACTAGAACAAATTAAACTTAAGAAACTAAAACGTGATTACCAAGATTTCTAACTAGGTCGTATTTTTGTTTGGCCGAGAACTAACCAGAAGGAGGGATCCCAGACTGCCTATGCATCGGCAGTCTCACAGATGATGAATAATGATCCAGCAAGTACTTTGGCTGAATCTTTGGAAACCCGGTTGATAGCCGAAAGCCAAACAGATGACATTATTTGTAGAGAGCCTAGTATGTCTAACATATCCAACACTTCTTTGCCCTGTAATCAGCAGGGTCTGAATAGTAATGATAACTTGGGTGCTAAATCTAAAGCTAATGGCTCGAACAGTGCATTTGTTGCACCTGTACCTTTAAACTTCCCTCTTCCCTACCAGTAAGTCGGGAAGAGGAAAAAGAAAGATGTCAGGAAAAACACCAGAACAGAGAAGGAAAATGAAGAACTGAACTGTTTGTTTTTCAATTTGACATCAAGGACCTTTTCATCCGAAGAACAATTTATCCTGAATAAGGGTTTATCGTTCATTCCCTCCAAGCACAGTGTGTTATCTGATACACTAGAAAACTATCTCTTAAGGTACTGTTTAAAGATACTCCATCTAACAATGTTGAGTTTGATCATAAGACTATATTCTATAAAAGAAAAAGCTCTTATATACCTCCATTATTGAATGTTTTATGCGAACATGTGAACATGATTTTTATCTTTATTATGAACAGGAAAAGCATAAGGGCAATTTTGTTAACCTGAATCATATACAAAGGCGCTGTCTAGATGATCTATGCCATGATGAGAGCTTGGTTTTTAACCGGCTGATTGTTGCACTAGACACCTACTTTTATAAACAACTGATGTTTAATATGCTAAATAATGATAAGGCATATAAAATAATAGATAGATCCAAAGTAGTGTCAATAATTAAATATGTGCATGATACAATCTATGACTTACTTATGACTAGGTCTATAGATAAGTCACTCTATGATTTTTAATGATAGACTCACCCTTATTCCAAATTAAGGGGTTTACCAAATTTGCATAAAATGAAGACCCTCCTCCATTTCACGGAGAATGCCTCCTTATATGTACAGTCCAAACTTGGTATGATGGTGAAAGAAATTCCCACCATCTTAAAGAATTCTTATGAGCTCTTAAATGACCTCAAACAAGATCTGGTAAAAAGTAACATCAACGCTGATACCTTACTAGTTACATTAGATATTAAAAGTCTGTTTACCAGTATTCCTAATGATTACGGTCTTGATGCAGTAGGTCTCACTTAACTGAGCTTGGCACTATGAATAACAATGAGATAATGAACATCTGTTGCTTGTTGGACCTGGTCTTAAATAACAATATTTTCTTATGCTAATTTAGTGGTCCATAGATGGGAGAAAGAGAATATTTTAATGACCGTGGATGACGTCCTGATGCTTTGGAATGGAGATATGGATATGTTGAAGGATTTCATTTGCTTTATGAATTCCACTACATCATTTTTTAGCTTTACCTATGAATGTTCACTGGTGAGTGCCAATTTTCTTGATGTTACTCTCATAAAAGAAAATAGTAATAGCTTAGTCACTACCTTGTATAGGAAGTCATGTTGGTGGAATAGCATCTCCACTATGACAGTTTAGATAGCATCCAACATTGTAAAAGGTCAAATGAACAGAATACTTAAAATATGTAGCAACGAGTTGGATGCCACAGAATTGATTGGACATCAAAAACAATACTTTATAGATAGAGGGTATCCGGCTGAATTGGTCAATGATGGGAACTCCAGTACATTTAGTAAAAACAAGCCATGCCCCATATAGAAGGGAGAATAGTAAGAACATTGTATATGACATCAAGTACACTAGTGATATTGAGCAGTTAATTAGGATTGTTAGAGGAAATTGGAAAATTTTGCTCTTGGATCCTTTTCTCTCACAACTAATTGGGGAGAAACCCACATTCAGATTTAATAACTGCATGAATATTAAAAGATTACTCTGTAAAGAAAAATTGGATATAGTCCCTGTTGATATAAGAGCTGGCATAAAAAAAAGGCACCTATGCATGTGGTAGATGTTCATTTTGTAAATATATTAATAAAACTCAATGTTTTAAGATCCCAGGTGTTAATATGCTACATGCAAAGAATGTAGTATACCTTGCTATTTGTAATCAATGCAATGGTTATTATGTAGGTATGACATCACAACCATATTTATGATATAAGAAAGAACAACCTCACTAATGCATTAGCCATGCACTGTTTTTGAAAGACCCAGCAGCTTTTTTTTTTTTCAGTCTGCAGTTATAAATCCAAATAGGAGAGAAGGTGACCATATAGGCACTATAGAGATGTTTGAGCATATACCACCAGGGCTCAATACTGCAGTTAGCATCCGCCCTGTCCTTTTAGGCTCCTCATGACATGACAGTTATACATATACATGTTATATTTAGTTTTATTATATTTTGCATTCTTATATGGTTCATTCTTGGACAAATTCATTAATCTAGTTGCAGTATTTTTTAACCCTGGATAATATCCTTGATACATCTATTAATGGTTATTGTCTATATTGTGGCATAAAATATGCCTTGGATTATGTTCTGTTAATATGACATAACTCTTATATAGCTTTATTACATAGGTTATTATATGCTAGGGTGGTGGCATAAGCCTATGCTTTGAATATTTTCCGGCTTTTATATTGCCGTAATGATTATTAGGAGTCTTAATCGATTATTCTTCCCTGTTGATATGTTTTACCTGAGCTATATCATAAATTGACTGAGCAGATTAAAATATATCCATATTAATCAATGGAATATTTCTAACTTTCTTTAGTTTTAGCTTAGTTTAGTCCATGAGTATACTTGTGCAAATTGTAACCCTTTTTCCAGATGTCTTGTGCTGCAAAGTTCAGAGATACAGCTGAGTGTCAAGTAGATTTTACAAGGAGCTGAGAGCTGCAGGGGAACAAAAGTTTAGTGCTGCTTATGCTAAGTCTGCTTGCATTGTTAATAGCACAACAGGTAGTGGACTTGCTTTTGATGCAGAAGGCTGTGGGTTCTACTCCCACAGTAGGTAGATGCACTGCTGATACTGTACTGTGTTGTAAAGGGGGTGGATGCTGCAGTCCTTTTTGGCAAAGATACCTAGTAACTATGAACCTGTTATCAGTTTGCTATCCATTCCCTATTGCAGTATTACTAGCTTATCATTTTTTTAATGCATGCAACATAGACAATTTATTCTTCAAGGGCAACAGGCACTTTATTTGTAGATGAAACAATGACATATAAAGTTGTTTGCTAGCAGCAACCTCTTTATTAGTTACAGATTTCTTTAATGTGGATTTTACTACTTCAGAGATTGTGCATATTTACTGATACTGGTGGACTATAGAAGGCTGAGTAGACGTTTTATGATGGAAATGTTCTGAATTGGGCAGTTTTGTCATTGGTGCATGCATTTTGTTTCATTGTTTACTGGAAAAATGTTCAAAACAATACATTTAAAATGCCCTCTAACAACTGTACTGTATTGTACAAGGAATATAATGTAATACAGTCAAGAAGGTGTATCAAAGAGCATGTGTATGTTTCATGTTCAAGGGGCCTGTGATTTTGAAAACAGCCCAGAGTTAATCTTTATCTGCAAAATGTACTTTCTTTGAATGTGGGTTTCAGTGCTGTTTCAATGCATGTGAGTTTCAAGAGCAGAGAAGTTTTAATGCTAAGTTTATTTTCATTGTGAGACTGCATTGCTTTGTTTAACATATATATATTAGGGTTTGTGCTGTAAAATGCAAAATAAAACTTTCAAATGAAATCTAAATCATTGCAGAAGTAAAGCAGTATGCACATTACAGTGTTTATGGTAAATGGGGCAAAATAACCAAGGAATGGGAAGTTTAAATGGCTGCAGGAGGGAGGCTCCATTCGACCGTGATTTTGTGAGGGGGGGAAGGGTAGCAAACTCAGACAGCCCCAGTTGAACTATACCTCTCAGTTGTCCATATTATTGCAGAATGAATAGATATTTGCTTCTTATTTTTGGTTTGTTCCTCATAAAATTTGTGGTTTTCTAGCAAATCATTTAGGAATGAAGTCACTAAATGACAGACATTGAGTTTCAGATGTCATAACCTTCAGAAAAATGCATGCTAATGCAAGACCTGTTATTCTATCAACTGTCTTAAGTTTATACAAGAGCAATTTTTAGTAGTGTTTGTATGTTCCCCCAATATATTTGGCCTTGTCCAGATATCCTGCATTAAGAGGTTGAGAGGTACGTGCAAATCACTTTGCAGAATTAGGAATATCCAAACCTGTCAGTTGTTCCCAATTTTGGCTCAAAATGTTGCTCTCCCCTAATAATCCCTCCTCAAAATGGCAATTTTGGAAGAAAACGTGGAGGGTTTACAATTATATATAACTGTAATGATTAGAGTTATAGATTACTTTTATTTCAGAAATGCATGTAGATGCTCTTATTTTGTTAGCTGCTCAAGTTAACAGTGTTAATATTAAAAAGGTGTCCCTTTTTTGACAGGTTCCCAGCTGTATTGTGTGGCAACTTTATATTTTTGCATCACATGTTTGGTCTGTTTTTCATAAAATTGTGGTTTTCTGGCAAATTAGTGGCAAGTCATTAAAGATTGAAGTTAGAAAATAATGGCAGACATTTGAGTTTCAGATTTCATACCCTTCAGAAAATTCGTACTAATGCAAGACTTACTACTGTTCTATTATCTAAGTTAATAAGAGCAATATTTAAAAATTGTCCTTATTTTTGGGCCTGTGTCCCACTTCTAGTTCTATGTATGGTTTTGCCCAGATTTCTTGCTCTGAAGTTGAGAGGTATGAGTGTCAGAGCCATCACCATTAGCCAGAGACATTTCAAATTGTGACATACTTGTTGCACCCCACTCCCCATTGTAGTGGCTCTGGATGTGTCCAAGGAAGGCAAGGAACAGTTATGCAGTGTAAGTGCACAGAGTATTCCCCCATCCAAAGTATACCACAAGTACGACCATGGCTTTTCATCTGTCCTTGATTTTGCAGAATGTTCTGGTTTTCTGTCAGATTTTTATACTGTTGATTTATGCTTCTTATTATTCAGGAAATGCATGCTGTCACAGTGCACTGTTGCTCTGTTTAAGTAGCAATGATTTAATGACCATCAGGTAAGCTTGTCAGAGATTGTAAGATGCAAGTAAGCTTTAATAAGCACACTGTTAAAGAATTACCAGCACTGAAAGCCTTTTCATTGTTGCCATGCAGAGAATATTTACATAACTAGATAATGTATAAGCCTTAGGTATTGAAATGCATATGACAGTATTTGTAATAAAAGGACAGGATTACAGTATTTTCAGAAGCTCATTACATTTATTGGAGACTTGTGGTCATCTTTTGTTGGAGACTTGCAGTCATCTTTGCAGGCTTACCCATAAACTAAACAGAATGCCAATCTATCGTGTGTGGTCCATAACTTGTGCAGGAATCCTTTAAGCAATTTATCTTGAGCTTGTTTCTTGTTTGCTGTTCATTTTTTACTTTGATCATGTCTTTCCCATGAAACAAGTAGATAGTTGTGTCAGGCAGCAGGTCTTTTTTGGATAAGAAACATTTTTACAAGTGGGGGTATCACAGAGATTGCTACTTTCAGCATGTTACTTGGTAATTTTATAAAGCTGAATATAAATTATAATTAGAACTGCAGTGCAAGGAGTAGTGGTTTGAGTTGAGTGCTGCTTGGTTTTTTATACTTGATTTTGACTGGCATTCCAGTAATGTATTTAAAAAGTAATTTATTTTTTCATGCCTCACAACCTGTTTCCATCTGGATATTAAGTAAGTTGTCATGTAGCCAATGCATTGAAATATTTTTTTCTTCTACACTTCATTTTGTCTTGCTTGGACTCTCGTAATGACTGTTTGGCACCCAGGGCAGCATATTTAATTAAAGTTCCAGTTGTTGTGGTTTTGAGCATAGCTCCACCCCTTTCTAGTTGGCCACACCCCTTCCCATTGTCCCCACCCATTCAGCTGTCTCCTGCAGCCCTTCTTTAATTTGAAGTCACAAGCCGCCACTGCTACACATGACTTTACATGTTTGTGCAGCGGTGTGTGTCAAGCGGTAGAGCACAATGTAGATTAATAACAGTCTGCCTGTCTAAGCCAGGTTTCGTGGCTGGCAACAGGGTTGCTGGCCAGGAAATCAAGTAAACAAATGTGGATATCAGCTCTGTGTAAAGCAGAGCACCTACAGTCCATGGATTTATATAGAATGCCACAATGATAACCAAGACTTCACAAACAGCTTTCAATCTGTTAGTGCAACACATCTGCACAAAGGCCAACATAATGAGGGGACAAATAAGCAATAAATAGGGACATATTTAACATGTCTCAGTGTCTCAGAGCTAGAAATCTGGACAAAGCCATAGATAATAGGGGGGACAAAGGCCAAAAACTAGGGACAGACTTTTAATATTGATCTTCCAAACTTAAAAAGTCGAAGCAATAATAGGTTGTACAGTACCATGATCTTTCTGAAGAGCATGAAGTTTGAAACTCAAATGCCTGTCATCAGTTTCTGAATTCAGTCTGTAATGGCATGTCAATGATTTACCAGAAAACTAAAATATGATGATGAAAAGATCAAAAATATGAGTCAAAAAGTGGACATTCTGCACAGATCATGACAGTTGAGAGGTATGACAAATGTATGTAATATTGACTCACATCAGTCCTGATATCATCCCAGTGATATGGTAGAAAGCCACAAATCTGATAAGGAAAACATCAGGACATCCTGGGAATATATGGACGGTGAGAGGTATGAATGTAAGGCGCATGGTCCAAACACAGTTCAAGACAGTGAACCTACATTGCAGAGTATTGTGATATCTCATTCCTGGCATTGTGTACTGAAGGTGTTTAAATGATCTGTAATGGGACATGGACTGCCATCTAAAATGAACACTTAGGGGAAGTGTATGTATTGAATAGGGACACACACATGAACTGTAGGAATGAACACAGGAAAAGATGACAGGTGAAATTACCTAATGTACAGCAAAGGAGGGCATGTCAATGGAAGATGGTTGTAGCAGCAATAGAAATCACATGTCTATATTGTACAGTAGGGACTGTACAGTGAAAATGTGTTTTATGTGGCTGCCACACAAGGTGACATAACAATGGGGAAAATGTCTGTGTGAGATAAACATCCTTATGTGAATAATACAAACAACATTTATCAGGGATCTGACATACAGTTGGGGCAGGGTTTATATTGCAAAGCTGTGCAAACTGATATGCCTGAATATGAGTGCATCCTCAGCAGAGGCCTCCAGCTAGGTGGGCACAGACAAAGGCTCATAGAAAACATTACAAGAACCAGCCACAATCATAGATAATATCAGAACAATACCACCAGTAATCCCATGCCTCTGACATAACATATATAATTTGCAGTGATAAGAGATGAGTCTGCACACATGCACTTGAATAACTATTATGATACTTCTGTACTCTATGGGGATAAGCACATACACTGTCCTGGCACTGTAATATCTGCTGTAGGTGTTAGGAGGGATACTGCTATACCAGTATGGAACAGTATGAGCAATACAGACTATTTGTCTTGTGTGCATGGCATATATATATATATATATATATATATATATATATATATATATATATATATATATATATATATATCACAATCCACACTCTGAATGATATGCATGCCATTAATGTTGTCAAACACCTGTGCATGTAGTGTGTGCATAAGCAAACAGGCAACACACATGCCTCTGGTGTAACAACTTGATTGTTGTTCTGCACCATCAGACAGTCATGTATATTCCACAGAACTAATACCTACTTATGGCCAATAAGCTGTGTGACAGCTCACTGTGATAAAGATGGTACACTTCAGTTACACGATACTGGAAGATGTGTAGGGAGCTACATGAAGAAGGGTGCATTGTACCCAGTTATTGGTGTGATAAAGACTGGGAACCATGAAGGTATGTTGGCCTCAGATGTGGATGTCCTTCACATACCCAGTAGTTGTGTTACATTTAGGGGAATAGTCAGCACTGTGACCGCATGCTGGTGGATGCACCACTTACCATCTACCCCAGCACATGGGTCACATACCTATTGGTCCGTTTACAGGGTGTGATTTCCACATTATACTTGGGTGATGTGTATGTTTCCTGATTTAACAAATCCTCCTATTTGTCTTGTCAATGCAGGTGTTGTCATGTCAGTGGCATCAGTGTTTATGTGTTGATACTGCCTGTATTATAGTAATGTCACAGTTGGGGTCAATGATTCCCCAAATTCTGTAGTCCTTCAGGCAGCTGCGTGGACACAGCATGTGTATGTTGTCTGTGATGTCAATCATTTAACTAGTAGACAGGAAAGGGCCTAGCAGACAAACCTGATGTAGGGACCTGATCACCGGACCTGAGATATAGGTCATGTCACACATTTCAACATTGTGAGATGCCACATATGTCATGCATTGGTCTACCCATTTGATGATATAGCTGTTTATGGACACATATGACAGTGTTGAGTCAATACCTCATTGTGGATTTGTGTCAAATGCCTTAACCTGGTCAAGTTCTGCAAGATGATACTGTTGTCATCATGCATTACATCGATGACCTCTTTGAGGACTTCTATCAGATGTAACAGAAATGATGTAGCATTAACAACTCACACAGGTCTGTTGTACACAGCCAGAATATGACTAGTGTACATGTAGAAGAGGTTCATGATCATATGTTGGTCCTTCTCACAGTCGAGGAGAGTCAGGATGTCTATACATGCATGCATCAGGAGCTGTCCCCTCTATTCAGTTGGATGCATGTTGGGATACACCCATGAAAGAGGAAATATAGCCCATGTGGAGGGTGTGTTGAAGTGCGTACTCAACCATATCAGGAAGGTGCATGTGCTGAGCCATACCATAGGTGATCTGTGATGTTGTCACAGGCCATTGTTACCATGTGATATGTTTGGATGAAGATAAGACAGTGCATACTGCCTATTGTGATCTGGCATAGAGTTTTGACATTACACCTATGCAGGTATCATTCAGAAACCCTCCCAGCTTAGGATTAACCCTTACATCAGTAGATAAATACACAATTGGCTCTCCAACAGAACACATACTGTGAAAGTTGATGAATCAACCTGCACCAGTAGAGCTATCGCCCTTGGCAAACCCCAGGGATCTGTGCTTGACCCTTCACTGTTTGAACTCCATTTCTCAACAGTTCAGGCTAAAGTATATGGTCTTTGCCTAATTCGTGCATATTGGGTGCAATCACTGAGTCCACCAAGGATGATAACATAGTACAGAATGAGCTAACACAAACAAATGAATGGGGACAAAGGCACATGATCTACAACAAAATGAAGAAATACGTCTTTTTTATGTTTTCCATTTGAAAAGTAGAATTCCATGCTAATGACAGCATTGACAACAGTCCTGTGATGCCAGCACTGGGAGCAAATGTAGACAGCAGTCTGAACTTCAATTACCAAGTGTCCACACTGGTATTAAAAGCCTATGTTGTGCACATCATACATCACACCATCATATGCAGATCTGAGGATTGTATGACAGCACTGCAGTCAAACCTCATCAGAACAGTAATAGAGTATAATGCTCTGTTTTGCATGTACCTGACCAGACAGATATAGCAGCTGGAGAGACCACATGGCTTTCTCAGCAAGATAACACAGGGCCTACAAACCATGCCATGATGTATGTGGATAGAGTTAAAGCCATGTCACTGTAATCTGTCTGGTATAAGATGAGGTGACATCTGCCTGGCCTCCAGAACAGTGTCTGACCCTGCCCTGGTGGGAGTATTGCATGTCCAGAAATCTGATGTAGCTGATGACATCAGCAGTATCTGCTGAGGAGAATATGGTAATAACAATGTCCCATATGCTTGTGTAAAAGGCTCTCTGTAATGTCAAGCTAGAGCTCATACATACACACCTTACTGACTGCAGTGAAAATAGAACCCCTACATAAGGTAACCAGACTATAGACCACTGTATTTAGGGCAAGGACCACAGCTCAAGTCTGACTTAGACTGTCTCAGACAAGGTTTTAAAGCTAATAACATCAGCAGTGTTTGTTGAGGAGAATATAACAGTGTCCCACATGCTGGTGTAAAATGCTCTCTGTAATGTCATGCAACAGCTTACACACACACACACACACACACACACACACACACACACACACACACACACACACACACACACACACACACACACACACACACACACACACAGTTGACTGCAGTGAAAGCATAACCTAAGTACACAGACTACAGACCACAGTACTTTATGCAAGTGCCACAGCTCAACTCTGACTTTTACAAGACTGCAGGTGAACTTCTAGTAGATGACATAAGCAAGCCATGTGGGGATAAAATTATGGGTGGGGTCTATGAAATGGATATGTAGGCATCTGTGGGAATCAAAATACTGACATTCTTTGGTCCTCGATCAGTAATTATGGGATACACAGTTCTGCTCTTCTGTGTAAAGACACACACACACACACACACACACACATACACACACACACACACACACACACACACACACACACACACACACACACACACACACACACACACAGAGTTGACTACAGTGAGACCAGAAGTTCTACCTATCAAATTATAAAGACTACAGAACTCAGTACTTTACACAGGTGCCATGGCACAAGTCTGCTTTCTACAAAACTGAAGGTGAACATATAGTACATGACGTCAGCGGGCCATGTGAGGGACAAGATGTTGGGTGGCTGCATGAAATGGATGTGTAGGCATGCGAATTGTAGCTTGCTACAGATCACCCACTATGCACCAGGATTCCCACTCCTCTTTTCTTGATGTACTGGAAAATATTAGGGTTCAACCAAACACTCTAATAATGGGTGATTTCAACTACCCCACCATTAATTGGGAAAACTACTCATGTACCAACTTCTTCACTCAATGCTTTCTGGAATTCATAAACTCCAATGCCCTGGATCAACTTATCCACATCCCCACCAGGGGCAACAATATCCTAGATCTAGTCATTACCAACATGAGTGACCTGTGTTCCACACCTGAAGTCAATGCCTCATTGGTCCGATCCAACCATAAGCTAATTACCCTAGAAATCCACATCCTGCCCCCAACCCCCATTAAGGAAACCATGGTAAAAAATTTCTCCAAAGCCAACTTCATGCTTCTTAAGACAGAAGTGGTGAACTTCATAACACCCATGCAGATGGACAATACAGTTACGACTATTGAATCCTACACAATTGCACTTTATAAGCACTTACATGAGTGCATGCTATCGCAAACAGAACCAAGATGCTATCCTCCAACAAAAGGAAGCCAATCTGGTGGTCCCCTGCCATAAACAAACTATACAACCGAAGAAATTTGCAAAGAGAGTAAAATCCCACAAGTGAAGCTCCCTCCTGGTCAGCCTCAAGAAGGCTGGATCCCCTGATAAAATCCTCCAAAGCTAGTTACAAAAACAAAATCACCACTGATTCTAAAGACAACCACAAAGCATTCTATAGCTATGTCAAGAATCTCAATGGCAACACTCAGATCTGCTCTGAGTTACAGCACAATGGCACTAAATATACAGACCCAACTGATATTGCCAACATCCTGGCAGATAGGTTCAGTGCTAACTTTACCACCCTCTCACCCCCTAAAGAGCCCATCTCTATATCGGAAGAATGCAAAGTTCCTGTAATCACGCCTGCACAGGTAAAACCACACTCTCCAAAACCAAGAACACAGCATCCATGGGACCAGACAACATCCCAGGCTGTGTTCTACATGAACTACAGAATGAACTGGCACCCCACCTAAGTACCATGTTCAATCATAGCCTCACCTCAGGCTTTGTGCCTGCTGAATGGCACACAGCAACGGTTATCCCACTCCACAAGGGGGGATCAACCACGGACCCTGGGAACTACCGCCCCATTAGCCTGACAAGCCTGGTCTGCAAGGCCATGGAACATATCATCATGGAACTTAGAAACAAAGACATTGATAATCTCAAAACTCTGGACCCCACCCAGTTCGGGTTTATAAAAGGCAGATCATGTCTCCTAAACCTGATGGACTTCTTTGAAGCAGTCACCAAAGCTGTAGACAAGGGTAAGGTGGTTCACACAGCCTATCTAGATCTTGCCAAGGCTTTTGATACCATCCCCCACTCTGGAATTATACATAAACTCACTAAACTCAGTATAAATCCATATGTCACAAGATGAGTTGCCAACTGGCTCACTGACAGAACCCATACTGTGAAAGTAGCAGACTCCAAATCCAACTTCAGACCAGTGACAAGTGGAGTACCACAGGGTTCAGTCCTGGATCCTCTCCTGTTTGGTATCTACTTCTCTGATGTACAGGCTAACACAGAAGGTCTTTGGCTAATGAAGTTCGCAGATGACTGCAAACTAGGAGCCATAATCAAAACTCCTAATGATGTGGACATCCTACAAAAGGGCCTCACTGAGACAGATGCCTGGTGTCAAAGCCATGGCCTCAAGCTCAATGCCAAAAAGTGCATTGTCATCCCCTTTGGTAAAAACTCTGTACCCATGAACTACAACATAGGGGGTAGTATACTTAACACCAAAAGTGTGATAAGAGACCTTGGGACACAGGTGGACAGTAGTCTCTCCTTTGATAATCACATTGCCACAGTAGTCAGGAAATCCTTCTACGTGGCACACCTCATCACAAAAGGTTTCTCATCCAGAAAAAAAGAGGTCATTGTTCCTCTCTACTCATCACTCATTAGATCCATTATAGAGTACAACACCCCTTTTGGTATGTACCTCACAAGACATCTACAACAACTGGAAATGTAGCAGAAATACCTCACAAAGAGGATTACCGGCCTCAAACAGATGTCCTACACAGACCATCTCAAAAAACTCCAGCTTTACTCCGTCGCATATCACCTACTCAGAGGTGATCTCTGCCTAACATACAAAGCTATGTCAAACCCAGAGCTGTTGGACATGCTCCACTTAAAGAAATCCCAATCCCTCCGAGCTACACACTCTAGGGACCTAAACCTTGATACCACAATAAACAGAACATGCCGGAGGGATAGAGTCCTGTCCCAGAGACTTCCCATACTCTGGAATAAACTACCTATCTGTATCAAACAAAGCTCCTCATTAGCACTCTTCAAGAAAAATCTTGATGATTGTATGGGAAATAGGAAATTCAGCCCAGGGATCACCTCTGTGGCTCTGCTCGACAGTGGCACAGGAAAATAATTTTCTTGGGAGGCAAAAGCCAGGGTACCTTTTTGGCTGAGCTAGTATAGGCCCCAGGGTCGATAGCCTAGTACCTACCTATGAGCCTATGAACCTATGAACCTATGAAAGAATCAAAATAATGTCAATCCTTGGTATTGGAGCAGTAACTGTGGGATACTCACTTCTGCTCTTTTGTTTAGACACACACACACACACACACACACACACACACACACACACACACACACACACACACACACACACACACACACACACACACACACACACACACACACATGCCCAATTGACTATACTGAGAACAGAACCCCTACCTATCTTAGTACACAGACTACAGAACACAAAACTTTACAAAAGTGCCCCAGTACAGGTCTGACTTTTATAAGAGTACAGATGATTTTATAGTAGATGACATCCACAGGCCTGCATAGGCACATAGTATAGCTTCATAGGTTCATATGAGGCTACTAGCCTAATAGCCCTGTGGTGCTTAGAGGTGTAGTTGTGTAAAAACGCAAGTACCCTTATTGAGCACCGTTGGATGGTCATTGCTAGCAGAGCAATTTTGTGAGCAGCACCAACAGGCTCTGTGCATGAGGGACATAGGTGCCACACCAGAGGTGACTTTAAAATCACCCAACAAGTAGTCAACATTGTGCTTGAAGATAGTCATTGAGGAGCACTGCTTCACATGCAGTGGGAGCCTATTACAGAGGAGTGTGAGTCACTGGGGGATATATCTCTCTCCCCAGCATGTTCTGTTTATGTCACAGACTAGGTTGATAACCCTGCACCAGGTTATTCTTGTCCCATTTGATTTGCAGATGTCCAACATTTTCAGTAGGTCAGAGTCTAAAACTGCTCTGTAGGGCAGGCAAGGTCACCTCTCATTACCGTGCATGGTACTGATTACAGTGACAAGTCTTTCACTTTTTCCATGCATGTAATGCTTGGAGGCCCTGGAGTCTCCCAGGTACAACCCTGTATCTTCTCAAATTTCTGCAGGTGTCTGGTGAGATACAGACATAGTACTCAATAGTACAGCAGAGGTTTGACCACCTTGGTCTTGGATGTGATGTCCTTATATATGATGTGCACAATGCAGAATGTGTGCATCACCATTATGGACACATAGTGATGAAAGTGTAGATTGCTATCAACATGTGTTCCCAAGTCTCACATCACCATGTTTGAGCTTAGAATGGTGCTATATCATAATTAGCAGGGGTACTTCATTGCAAAGGGGACAATGAGGCATTGTATACTTTTAGATTCAGTCTGTGAGTTTGGTACCAATCATTTCTGTGGGCTAGCCCCTTCTGTAATATGTTACTATCATTGGGGACTCTATATTAGTGCATCTAGTTACCAGTTCTCTGCAAACTTGGTAAACCACAGGTCATCTGCTGTTGTCTGTGCTTCAGAGATGTAGTTTGCCAAAAGTTGAGGGCCCACCACAGATCCTTGTGGTATTCTAATGGTAGTTGGCTAGTGGCAGAGGTGCAGTCCCCAATTTTGAGAATGCGTGTTCTGTCAGTAAGCCAGTTGCCTACTCCTCTACTACTGTATGGCTTAATTCTCAAATGGAAGATCTTCACTATGAGAAATTAATGAGGGATAGTGTCAAATGCTTTGGATAACTCAACATAGGCAGTATGTCCTGTTATCCCTCATCCAGGTCTTTGGGATCAGTATGCAAGACATCCACAAGGTTCAATAAGCAAAATCTATCCCTGAAAAAACAAAAACTGGGTTGGTTCAAGTGTGTTGAAGGTCACCTATGTCCCTGTGGATTTGGTCTATGCTGATTCCTTCCCTAGCCTTGCAGATAAGGCTTTTTAGGCATATTAGTCAGTAGCTGTAGTTTTGCATGTTACCAGATTGATGTGCATTGCATAGCACACAACATTTGATATTACATTCTGTAGTGTGGTTGATATTTGTGTGGAAAAAGTACAGAGACACTAGGGTTGCAGTGCTTGGTGGGAGAACAACATATGGATGTATTGCAAGTATGTGACATATTGTTAGAACCCTCAGTTTGTAATGTTATCACATGTAATTTCATGTCATACACAGGGAATGTACAGTAAACAGCAGTAATTTAGCAACATATGTACATTTCTATTGTGCTGTGAGCAGTGGATTTGCATGATGGTTACCAAAGTGCATACTTATGAATGATACACATGTTTGAGAGTAGCTAAGCAGTGTGCAAATGTGAGCTGCATTGCTAAAGTCTGACAGTTAGTATTGAGTCTATAAAATACACCTGCTGCTTAACTGATGCTGTGGCAGCAAGAATTCATGCACTGATACATTTGTTGTTGGGGCCATTTGGTACTGGGTTCAAATACAGGTGTACATATATTTTTTTAAATACATCACCACCATATACTATTGCTCTGCATTGGTGCACGATATGCACCTTTATGCAAAAATGGATTAAAGAAGTGAAATGGGGTAGACAGGACAGTGGTGAAATGAGGAGCAAGCAGGGGAAGAACAAAGGAAAAGCAAGGCACGAATGTGCAAGAGGTAGGTAGGAAACAACCATAGCTATCTATTTCTTTAATAGTTTAACATGAACATATGTAGAAAATATTAACTGAATTTGGACTGTCACTTCCAGAGAGAGAGGGTTCACCACAGCACAATCATGTTGCATAGGCAATAGGAACAAATGAAGTTTGTCAAGAAGACACGTGTATGAAATGGAGAGCTATGTATGGAACGATATATATATATATATATATATATATATATATATATATATATATATATATATATATATATATATTTATTTTTTTTTTTTGTGGGATGCTTGCCCATTTGTTTTTATTTTTTATTTTTTTTGAAAGAGAGAGAGGAATGTTGAGAAAGGGCTGTAGGTATGTCTGGGTCAGGTAAGTTGGGTAGATGAGGAAGCATCTGCAGAAAGACAAGACAACAAGGCAAGAGACAGGGACAATGATGGACAGAAAAGGTTGGGGGACACCATGAGTGGGGTGAGGGTGGGGACATCCCAAACCCACCATTGTCAAGATGGGTGACAGTGAGAATCAAGTCCTCACCCACTGGACTGTCACCACTATCTCCTCCTAGTACTATGCAAAATGAGGGAGACCAGCCTCTCCAGCCAGTGAAGGGGTGCACCAAAGGTGCAGAGCTAAACCCTACACACCATCCCTGGAAAATTGGTGAGAGTGATAAAATCACCACCTCTGCCACTGCTCCCAGAAGGTACCACTGGACCAGCCTCCAGAGCAGGACTACCTGAGGGTGCAGGTAGTGCAGAGACAGCAGAGGCAGTGCTGCCAGCTGGCTCCCAGACATGTTGGTTATCAGTGCTGGAGATGGTGGAGGAGGAGGCAGGAGGTTCCTGTGGGACAGGCCTACCTCGTTGTGCTGTGGAGCATTTAGTGATGAGGTACACATAGATGATTTGGACACATTTTGCTGACACATAAAATTAAAAATAAAATAAAAATAAAACAAAAATAATTTTTTACAATAAAACAAAAAAATGACACAAAAATATTTTTATAAATAACATTAAATAAAATAAAATAAAATAAAAAAGAGAGACAAGGGTTAGGGCGAGAGAAAAAAAGAGATAAAATTAGTACCTTCATATGTCACATATAAAGCATTAATACAATTATTTGACTCTAATATCTTAACTTTTACATTTATGACTACCACCTCTTAACGGATGCACAATATACTAAAGATTGCAGCAAGTAATCCTTGACATGTACATATATTGCACAAATAAGTGTTCCAATTATACATATTACAGTTTACAGCAGGGCATTTGTGCCACTGGTATAGAGATTTTTACTTTAATTTAAATAATATTGAAGAATTAACAGCATTGTGTAGTTGTGAAGTGTGGTATTTGAACACACAACCTCTGACTAAAGTATCATATTGAACTCTTGGTTTGTGCTGCAAACTAATGCATGCATACTTGCATTTACAGTTGAGATATGCATGCTAAGTTTGATTCAGTTCTATAAAATATCAAAAATGCTATCTTTAAATTTTAATGCTGCAATAACAGTATTCATCTGCTGCATACATATCACATGCTTCCATCATCCTTGTCAATCTAGCCCCATGGGTTTGGATGTTGCACTCATGTTCACTGGCAGCTGTGTTAAAAATAGAACAGAATAGAAGACCATTATGAATACCAGTCTTGTCTATATTTGGCTTTCTAAGTCTTACAAGTACCCTGTAGATAATACTTACACAGGTGTGGGATGTCCTCAGTCCTAAATTCCTCAGTCTAATTGCTGAGAGTATCCTCCTTCCTGCCGACATTGCTTTCCAGTGCACCAGATACCAGTGGCACTACAGCTGGGCTACACCATCCCAAGCCTCAGGCTAATACTGGGAGCCAGAATAGTCCCAATGCAGAAGCCTGTCACTGTGGTTCTTAACTAAGACTCCAGTAAAAACCTTGGATGTCTGGACACCCCACCTCTGTGCCCTAAACCTAGCACCTTCTCCACAAACACCTGCCATGTCTGCCACAGAACTAGAACAATGAAGACTGATGCTTTCCCACCAGTTCCAGTTATCGCATTTGCTGGTAGTCTGCATACTGTTTGAAACTGTTGGGCTCCACTTACCATTGCACAAATACATTGTTGCATGTGCAACCCCAAAAATGTGTTTCCACTATGTTAAGCAGAGCAACAGTGAGGCACTGCATAATTGCAATTACAATTCCGAGGTTATTGGATGTACAGGTAGTTGTGTATGTGTGTTAGGCAAATGTGAAAGCCATGCCAAATCAGACAGCAGATTTATACTTACAGGAATATAGTACACAGTATACCCACATTCATACATCTGATAATAAATGTGATAATACATAGATAAATAAATAAATGACACAATACTACTGTGTCAGTCCTCACTTATATAATTACAATCAGCTACAATATCTCAAGTGTTATAAGTGATAGTGGCTATAAAGGAAAGTGAAGCAACAGTAAAAGTGTATGGAATATCCTGTATTCATACCCAGGACCATGTGTATGGCAGTCCTACACTTACACCTGTTGCCACAAGAAGGTTGAAATAACACTTGTCTACCTTTCAATTCATTGCTATAGACTGCATTGTCACAACAGTGAAAAAAAGGCTGCACACCCTATACTAGAATCCAGGATCATCTGTACTCCAGGCCTACACTTACACCTGCTGCTACCAGATTAGTTACATGACATTCCCTATTTCACTAATCATTCTTAAGGTCTTGCTGTTAACAGCCATGCAACACTGCTTAACAGGTTTGTGCAATGTCCAATAGCATTAATTGAATTTATCTGGTTTGTATTTTTTGCTGTCTGGGTCCTGTCTGCTTCCTGGGGTTCCAGTTTTCCAGTTTGCACATTGTCGTGCTTCGTGCAAACAAGATGAGCACAGCCAAACCTGACATTCATTTTCACCATTTCCATGATTGTGCTAAGTGTCGCATTGTGCAAACACTGCCCCCTGAAAAAGAATTAGACAAATAAAGACAGAAAAGGAGAAAAAGAAAAAAAAAGGCAAGCAGCTCGAATGAGGAAAATCAGTTTATGACATACACACAAAAAATGATGGCTCACATCTGATATGTCTGCAAGGATCTGGATTTGTACTCTCACTCCAATGCACATTCAGAACACAGGATGGGTGCCTTATCCCTCTTTGCCACACAAACATCTTTGCAGCAAAGAACTGAACTCAGTCTGTACACAACCAACAGCAACAGCATCTACACTGATATCAAACCATACATGTTTTATTTGCACATTTATTATTTTTGGATGTAGGGCACCTAGTGGTCACAGAACTTGTCACGATTACTGTTTGCAATTATACAGCTCTTTCTTACATTTCTGTGTTTGTTGGCCATTCTTCATTTATCTGACAATTAATCTGAGATATGCAGTCTGTAAGCCATTATATATCACTGGTCTTAAAATGTGTGAGGATATTAAGTGGAAATAATATCATATGCAGTTGCCAACAAATGAAGGCCAGGTTGAATATTAAGAAACACAACCTGTGAATTGAGTCTTGCTTACTTACATTTCCAAACTTGCATCTAACACTTTGAAGATCTGACCTGACACACCCAGTGAAAGTAAGGCAACCTGCAGTGCTGTTGTGTTTTCCTTCTTCCAACCACTAATCATTCACAGTTGCAATCTATTACAACCAAACACTGAAGAAGTGCCTGCATGATGTTTATATCTCCTATATGATCCACGTATTTGGGATTCAGGAATTTTAATGAGTTCACACCCCACCCCATTTACATATTCACCATGCTAACAGCCCTGATTCTACACCATATAAAAAGGCAACTGTGTAGCTAGGCAAACTGATGGTGAGGAGACTTGTTTATGTTGGCAAGACTGCACATAAGCTATTTCTTCAGGATATATCTGTACAGAAGAATATTGAACTTCAAAAGGTATGCTTCCATTTTTTCAGCTACATACTGCATATGCTGAAATGTATTTAAGAAAAATCTGAAGCAAAGGATTTTACACGTTTATCTGTATGCATTAGTTAGAAGTGAACTGATGGCATGGGCATCTTGTCAAGCCATTTCAGAGGTGTACATGACTGGCAGCACATGAAAATGGAATGCTGTGTGATAAATATGTACAAATGCTTCAGACAGTTCCTTTGATAGCACTTTTAGTGTTTTAAAGATGGTTTGTTAGCAAAATGAGTCATTTTTTTTCTGTTCTTTTTGTGGGGAGCAAAGGTGAGTTACTTTTATGGCACAAACAAGGGCACATTGTTCTTTTGAGGGGATTAAAGGTCAATTAATGTTATGACACAAACAAGGATATGTTGCTCTTGTTACTCCCCTTGTTTGCATTCTGCCTGTCACTTGTATTTTTCATCTCTAGAATATTTTATGTTTCTCTAGTGGGCAATACTGACTGGCTACCTTTTCTGTTTTATCTGAAAACAGTTTTTTGCAGTTATGTGATACTTACATGGATTATCCTTCTGTTGTCTTTTAGGACACCTAGGAGTATGCCACCCAGGCATGTTAATCCTCTGAGACACCTCCTTCACCGATGCTGAAAACCAGGTGATTGTGGATGCCTTTAGGCAACATGGTGCTTTTCTGCTGGAAATGGGATGGGGAGATATAGCATGCAGGATGCAAATATGGTGACAGATAGTTGATGATGTGAATGCTGTGGAGGGCCATGGTAAGACAGAAGAGCAGGTGTGCCCCAGGGCCAATGACATGATTACATCTGCATGGAGGAGAACAACTGCAGTGGGCTGTGACCAGATGGCTACTGGGGGAGGGCCTATTAGGGAACCACCACTAACACCCAATGAAGTGTCCCTGGCCAGTATCAGAGATCCAGACATCTCCCAGGAGAGTACACAGTACAGCATGTGCTGCATGTTCTAGCAACAGCTTCAGAGACAGCAAGCACATCTTTGATGGAGCTTCTGGGTAGGCTTTGATATCTCAACAGTTGAATATTGTTATATAGTAAAACAATTGAAATCAATAAGTTACTTGTGTCACATCTTTTTTTTTTTGTGGGGGGTTGAAGATTGCTACAGTTATTATCTTAGGTTAGAGTTGTCAGCCATGTTCTTGTCGAATGTACAGTTAATAGACATATAAAGGGTAAAAGTATTACCCCTGTGTTACAGTTGTCATGATGCCCTTACCTCTTGCTTAACTTCTTACCAGACCATACGGATTGCAGAGGAAAATCTCATCTGCAGATGGTAATCCAAACATTTTTATGTCAGTACTGCTCAGCAATTTAAAGAAATATTTTAGTGTTTGCTGTTGATGTAAGTCCTGTTCTGTGCATTACTATACCATCTGTAATAGTGGCAGCACTGTTACTTTGTTAGCATATATTGCACTATAATAATATAGGCATTATTTTTTCCTGTATTTCTTGCCTTTTACCATAGATGATCATGACAGTGGGAGTGTGGACACTCTGCCATCTGGTTTCAGTATATCAGCAAACTCTGCTGATGATGGTGGCCAAACTGAGGCTTAGTTTGGAGGGTACAGATGTTAAATCTGACACTGATTTTGAGATACAGCCATCCCATGCAGTTCCATTGGGCACAGCCAGTAGGCCTATGCCAACCATTCCAGTGATCCCTCAGGTATTGGACAGGTGGAGTTGAGGCCATTGATTAGGGAAGTGTGGCTACTGCAGCTTTAGTACCCATTGAGTCTGGCCATAGCCAAAGTGTGGGCAAGGTGCCATGCAGAAGGGTTGATAGGGGTGCTTGGAGGAGCCCTGCTGTTCCTCATCCAACTGGTGCAGATGTTTCTTCCCATGCTAGATAAATGAAAAAAACAATCCAGGCAGCTCAAGGCACGGATAAACTCTAAAATTTATTCAGTAAGCGCTTTCGGAACAGTCGATGCTCTTCCTTCTTCAGACAACTACACCAAAATGTAAAATCTCTTAAATAGCAAATACTAATTCATAATTAATCAATAATTCAATAAAAAATAAACGATGTCCCTTTAAGAAGTCAGCCACATCATCTGCTGTTAGCCAATGTGGCCGTGGCAAATCATGCCTCCATCGTGGCAATACTTCTAGTGCTCCATCAGTGAGTGTGCTGTCCACACCCAGATGTGGCAGGCCATGTGGTTGTGATCCTGGGCATTTTCATGAAGGGATCTTGTCCAGCAGACATCAGACACATTCAGGTAGCAGCAGTGCATCTGACCATGGTCACAGATGTGCCACTGGCAAAGCCAGTTCCCATGGTTGGGAATGACAACGATGAACTGCCAGCTCTACCATGCACAGCTCACGCCTGTCTGACATAACAAGACACAGAGCTAGTGCAGAGCTTGGCTTTGTTTATGCAGACAATCATACACCAATTTCACCTGGAGAACCCCTACACACACGCGCACACACGCACACACACACACACACACACACACACACACACACACACACACACACACACACACACACACACACACACACACACACATTAGTTGCTCATTTTGTCTCTATGGCTATTTCTTGGTTTATCTAAATGTCTGCCTGCTTGTCTTTCTTACTCACATACACTCACCAGCCTTTTGTGACAGCCTAGGCATCCTGCCCCCCCATACAACATCCTGTGCAAGTGATGATATCCATGCCATATCCCTGTTTTCTATCTTTTGTATTCAAGGATACATAAGCTTTGTGTCTGATGCTCAGGGTGCGTAGCTAAATTAGTACTTAATATATCTGCATTTGTGGTGTTGAACTGGTAATTGCAGCTTTGACTTATATTGGCCTTGAAAGTTAGACAGTTAGCATCAAAATTTCCCAACATAGTGAATGATCTTGTGAGTGCTGTGAAGTCAGAAACTGAAATGTGTATCATTACTTACGAACTTCTGTCTTTAATGATTTTCCAGTACAAGCTTATGATGCTAAACTGAGGGCATGTATTGTTCATCAGGAGTTTTGAGAGGTATGACACATATAAGTCAAATAAGTCTCTGCTGTCACATTGTAAGGTAATTTCTGTATAAATCTCCCACCTTTTACTTGCTTACTGGACCATGTAATGAAATACAAGGATATGCCACATGTTCATATTATTAAACAATACACTCCAGGATCAGGACTTACCACAGTTTTAGTTCAGGGTCGACACTGTCTGATGCAGGTTGTGTGAGTTGCCTAACATCAATGTTACTATATTTATGTGAGTAGGAGGAAGGTTTTAGGCCCCTAGGTGGTGAGTGAGTGTGCTATGCTTTGTCTCTTAGCCAATGCAAGGCATACTGTGCATGCCTATGTCTACATACATCTACAGCAGCTGGTGCTTCCTCATCTGACTTCTTATGTGCCTGTGGCTGTGGTGACCTTGGCATTGGGGTGGGATGTGTGTCCCTTCCCCTTGCTAATCCTGCTGAAGCTGTTTCCTCATGACTATGTTGTGTATCACAGCACATACTGTAAATATTTCTGAACATGTCCATGGATTGTATTGTAGGGCTCCCCCAGATGTATTTAGGTACCAGAACTGCTTCTTCAGCAGCCCAAACACATGCTCTATGATATTTCTGGTTTGAGCGTGTGCCTCATTATGGTGTTCTACGGGTGTGTGCATTTCTGATGGGTGTCATCAGCCACAGTTCCAGTGCATAGCCTGCATCCCCCAGTAAATGACCTTGTGGAATATCTCCCCTATCAAACATCTGATATAGTTGGGAGATGTGCCAGATATGTGAGTCATGGTAACTGCCAGGGATGTCAGAGCATATCTTCAACATAATTCCCCTTGGCATTACACACAACTTGGCAGTTGATAAAGTGGTAGCCCTTTCTGTTCATGTAGAGCATAGCCTGGTCCCTGGGCTGTGCCTTCATTTCTATATGTGTGCAATCTATGGCACCCAGTACGTCAGAGTAGTATGCTACATGGTAGGACTCCTGCATATTTCTGGCCTCTTCTGAGAACTACAGGGAAAATATATGTGGTATCTGGCACGTTGAAGCATAGCATTCAGGAGCTGATGGAGGATCCTGGATGCTGATGCCTGTGACACTCCCAGCATGTCCCGTGTAGGTCTTTGAAAGGAACCTGCAGCTAAGATTCTAAGCGCAACACATACATTTGTCTCTACTGGGATGGGTTCCCTCGGTTGGCTCTGGCTCTGAGTTGAGGATGGCAGAGGTTGCACAGTTCTGTAGTATGTCCCTGTCCAACCTTTAGCACTGTACAATTTACACATCAGGTAGGTTGTGAAAAGTTAAACGGAGCCTGAAAACTCTTCTCCTTCTTGGCCGAGGCCTATTTGCAGCAGCACTGGCTTTAGCCTGTAACACATACAAATGAATTAAAGCAGTAGCAGCCCCTAACATTCTGTCATGTAGACTCCTTTCTGGGGCTGTGTTCCAAAAGTTTTGGAATTTGCAGGAAAAACCAGGACAGAGTCTGCATGGATGCTTTATAGCTCGTTGAATAGCTCCACTGTGTTGAATTGGTTGATTAGTATTCAATTCAGCTGCTTATGTTGTAATTAGCATGCCATGGCGTTTACCTTGTTTGCGCAGGGGTGTGCACCTGTACACGGCACTTACTGAATTTAAAGTCCATTGCTTCCCTGCATATGGTAGAAAATGACCATGTAGGGTTATTAAATCCCCCCAAAACTCTTTTTTTTCAAGAGTGACCACAGGGTCAAAGTCTCTAGTTATGCCATTTGCACCCCCACATGATATACAATAGAAGAGTGTTGTCATAAAATCATTTACAAAATGATATAGCCTATCAGGAGTTTACAGCTGTAGCCAATATGTCTATAATGCTAGACTCATAATTTCAATGATCTAAGCAAGTTCAAAACAAGTATTTGTTATTTCTGTACACTGCTAATTTTTTCATCCTCATCATTTATTGCAGAAGAACTTACTGGAACAAAATGTTTATTTATATAATTATTTTTTTTAATAGGTGAGTGCTATTAAGTTTAATATCCACATACACAGATGGCATACAAGAAAATATCTATCAGGAAATTAAAATGTATATATTAAAATATCCTTCATATGTTCATTATAGGTTCATAGGTTCATAGGTTCATACTAGGCTATCTGCCCAAGGGCATTTATAAGCCTAGCCCATAGTTATGTGGCTTTCGCCACCCCTTTAGTTTGAATAAAAACTATGCCTATCATTTTTCTGTGCCTCTGTCAAGCAGTGACACTGAAGTAATCCCTGGGGTATATCTGCGATCTCCCATCCATTGGTCAAGATTCCTCTTGAACAAGGCCAGCGAGGTGCTCTGCCTCACATGTACCGGGATTTTGTTCCACAGCATAGGGAGTCTCTGGGTGATGAATCTGTCCCTCCAGCACGTTCTATTTATAACCGTGTCAAGGTTTAAGTCTCCCGCCCTTGTGGTTCTGAGGGATCTAGATTTTTTGAGGTGAAGCATATTCATCAAATCTGGGTTTGACATGGCCTTATATGTCAGGCACAGGTCACCTCTGAGCAAGCGGTATGAGACTGAATAAAGCTGGATTATATATGAACAAAGGACTGCTAGGTAAAAAGTAAACGCAGTTGTGTTTCATTTCATACATAACAGAGAAGGAAATATATAGCATGTATTTTTTATAATGAGAATGTAGCCTTAATTACTGTTACAAGTAAAGTAGATATATCAGCGTATAATCAGCCTGGTGATAGTGAAATATCAAGAAGTGAGAAGCCTGAATTAGAAATGAAATGACACAGAAAATGGGCAGATTCATTAACAGTACACAATGTGTAGCGATTGTGTTGGTGGTGCTAACAGCGGAATATGCTAATGAAAGCATAAAGAGCTGAAGTACATGCTAATTAACCAATCCAACATGGCAGAAATATTCAGGAAGCTGTAAAGCAATCATGTGCACTCATTGTAGGCTTTTGCCATGCAGACCAAAACTCTTTGGAATACAGGCATGATTAAACTTTGAAAAAAAAGCATGTTAGGGGTTGCTGCTGCTATTTCAATGTGGTATGTGCAACATACTTTAAATTAGGGTGCTGCAACTGTTACCAGACATTGGGCAAGATGAAGAAGGGTGTTTAAACCCTATTTAACATATCATAGACTGCATGACACAGAAATTGGTAAGAGATGCAGAGTGGGCAGAGAAACACCACAAGAAGTATGTACATCTGTCCAGACTATAAGGTAACCTTGCTGCTACCAGTCAACCACTGTTAGGCTCTTACAAGAGTATCCAATTATACTGAGTAAAATCAATACTAACGTAAATGGTAGAATGTAACCAAAGCAGCCAAGCTTTTCTGAGAGGTCAAAGTATCACTAAAATAAGCACAAGTACTATCAAGATTTTAAAAGTATTCTCTAAAAGACCAGCCACAATGAAAGGTATAACAATTTTAATAATAAATAACAAAATAGAAAGCATGAGAATATTAAATATCTAAGTACAATAAACATCAGAGTTTCAATAACAGGAGAAATAAAAATAACACAATTGGGCAGATTCAAACAGATGCAGAAAAATACCAACTTAATTAATCTCATTGTGTTTCCTAACTGTCTAAATAATAACTGTTCCGTGGCTAATTTAATTAATACAGCAAGGTAAGATAGGATCTTGAGATGCTTACTTCCACAAGGTAAGGTGATGAGCTTCCAGTTAACTGAACTGAAACAACTAACTGACTGTGATAACTGTCATAGATCATTATATTTGGATCCAAAGAAAATAAAACAAAATAAACTGCTGTGAGAGTTCCATCCTCTTAGTGCTGGTTATGGAATGACATCACATTTGATCACCTGACTCGGGTACAATATACACTCAGAGCTTTGCTATGATCTGCTGCAGTATTTGAAAATTATAGAACAATTTCAAAAAGTTCTACTCTTCCCTTCCAGAATTCTTTGTTTAAACATATACATTTAATCAGTTATACTAACACTGTTGATACACAAGCATCTGTACAAGTCAGTGTGATAGTGAAATGACACAAAATTATTAACAAGTCAGTGTGACAGTCAAATGACACAAACTTATCTACAAAACTCCTGCCATCCACATTGGCACATGTCATACATGCACTGCCAAAAATTTGGAAAATTCCTATCTTGACTCTACTGGCATGTCACCCCCCCCCCCCCATGAACAAAAGAGAAACAATACTTTACGTATTCATTTATTTAAAAAAATACAGTCCAATCATGTATGCTGCTATGTACTATAAAAGTAAAAGAAAAATCAATGACTTACAATAGGGAAAACTATATGAACACTGATAATTGGGCTTAAAACAGTGCACCCAAAAAATGACACTACTTTTAACAGCAATTTTGTATTGAACTGAAAAAATATGTAATACACTCCATTTGATTTGATTAACACAATTAATTACTTTTTTGTTGCTGAGTTTTAAGAGATAAGTGCAGGGTCACATATTTCTTGTATTTTTGTTCATTCAGTTTCCTTGGTAACCCGGGTGTTGGTGAATGCAGGTGTGTCACCCAAAATGTCATGGTGTGTCACCTTCGACATGCATGTTTTCGCCATCACTGTCCTAATGGTTATGCATCACAAAGAATACTTATGTATGAACAAAATGATGTATGGAAGCGCACTGTGGAAAATGTGGTATACTTGAGTAAATCATCCTTGGAAGATGAGTGGTAAGGTACATGCAAATGGGTGCATTGTACTCAATTATTGGTGTGTAAGGGCCGAGAACAATGGGACTATAATGTCCTTTGATGTGAATGGCCTGTCCATACTCAGGAGTTGAGCTGCATACAAGGGATTTGTCACCACTGTGGTTACATGCTCGTGGAAGTTCCACTTGCTATCCACCTGAGTACCCAGGTTACGTAAAATGTGGTCTGCTCATAGGGGTGTGCTGTCTATTTGCTTTTAAAAGGAAAAAATAATATTTGTTCTTATAGTGTGTCTCCATAGCTCTGGCAACAATCATTTTTCTGTATTAATACTTTCTACAGTATGTCAATAGCATTCTTGGAGTCAATGATTGTCTGCAATTTACAGTCATTCACAAAGCTGGTTAGACAAATGATGTCAAAGCATGTCTTGACTTCTGAGACTTAAATACCAAGCAGTAAAGGGCCTAGTACAGAAACCTGAGGTACAAGCCTAGTCAATGAACGCTACTTTGAGGTGACTTCGCACACTTTGACATTATGAATCCTGTGTGTGATCTATATTTGTAACCACTTGGTGATATAGGTATTAATGCCCACTTGAGACAGTTTCTCAGTAATACCTGACTGTGGTTTTGTGTCAAATCCTTAGCTAGATAAAGTTATGTAGGATAGCACTCTTTTCCTTGTGCATGCTCTTGTTAACCTTCTTGAAGATGTCAAACAGGTTCAACAGACATGCTGTAGCCTCAACAAATCAAACATGGGTTTGGT
The DNA here is from genome assembly GCF_019279795.1 of Protopterus annectens. NCBI lineage: Eukaryota > Metazoa > Chordata > Ceratodontiformes > Protopteridae > Protopterus > Protopterus annectens. Next base: position 636,912,877 of record NC_056734.1, on the reverse strand, counting down.
ACACAGTAGAGAGATTTCCTTTGTCTTTTTTCATAAGGTCCATGATGAGTAGTCGGTCTGCCTCAGCGATGGGGAGAGTCAGGATTATGGAATTTAAGTCCCTGTATCAGGTGATGCCCCTCCCTTTCAGATGGATGACTGCTACTGTACACCCTTCTACAAGAACATAAGCTGTCTAAAGGCTGTGTTTAAGTAGGGATCGAACTGTGTTTGCTAGGTCAGGTTGTAAGTCACGGTATAGGTAACCTTGGATGTTGTCAGGTATCACTGATCCTATATTTTTAGCCTTAGAGCGTGCACAGATGAGCTGCTCTCCTGAGAAGATAAATTGAGTAATGTTTGCATGTATACTTTGGCTGTGGCCAGTGGTGACACGAGGATGAAGTCTGAGGCAGACTGTCATCTAGCAAATTGCATTTTTCTCCAGTTTAGTATGGCTGTTGGCATCCACAAACAGCTGTGCACTTAGTTGTGTATTCCCCTTAACATTGCACACTTACTTAAATAGATGATTTCTGACAACACCCCAAATACAACATTGGTAATGCATCACATGCCTCACAGTGGTACTGTTCACACAGTCATACAACTTTACCAATGTTGTGCAATTTCATTAATTGCACAATATATGCCTTTATGTTTTTCATTGGAAAGCTGTGTTTCAGTGGCCTGATAACATATAAAGACACATTACAAATGCTGATAGTCACACATTGGTACTGGTGACCACCTCAATAATCCTTGGGAATAGCAATACAATTGCATATACAATGAATTCCACAAGGCAGAAATTGAATACAAACGTGATATTTTTGTGTATATCACAACATGTGGATCAAACAAGACTTATGTGCGCATGTAATCAGTAAGAAATTATAATTATGTATGTCACAGAACATGTAATGATTGTAAATATATACATGCACACTTGTGACATACTGCAAGTGTCACTGTGATGGCTGAATGAGAATTGTATAGAATGTTGTTCTGGTTAACTACATAAACACATGCCTTACTACACCAATAATATACATAATATCATCCATGCCAACAGTTCTCAGGAGGCATATTACTATAGCTGTTATGGAATAGCTCCTGTTGTCTCAGGAAATAGGTTGGTAGGTGAGTCTGTAGGCTGTCTAGAAGGCAGTGTAACTGTCCATCAAAAACTGCAATATGCCAACAAGTTCACAATAAAAGAAACATTTCCACACATACTTTTAAACTACTTCTCCAAAACTGCAATAGGTCCCTTCTAAAACATACAATATTTCAACAATAAATTCCTTGAAATACTAAACAGTCTAGCACCTATAAGGAATGTTAGAACCAAACCTAACTGCTGCCCATGGTTTACTAAAGAAACAAGACAACTGCAAAAACAAAGGGACAAACTCTGGACCCAATATCAAACCAACAAAAACAAAGCAGCCTTTGATAACTATTGTCAGTTGTGAAATTTGCCCAAAACACATTTAATTTCATCATTGCTTATATAGGTTTCAGCCAGTTTTCTCTTAGGACTACTATGCCAGGGGAGCATAGGGAGAGAGTAGCATGGAATGCATGCATTTTGTTTAGTAAGCTTCTGAGATTCACGTTAATGAGGAGAACTATTTTGGAGCATGTTGATAAAGTATAAGGAGTTAGTAGATTTAGTTGGGTAAGTTGTTTGTTGTGTGCTGTGGGGGTTTTGATGGGTAGATGTGGGTCCTGGGTTAGGGTGTATGTTAAAAATTAATTTTAAGTTGGATTTTTTATGATGTGATGGATGTGGGGGGTTGGTTGATGACTGGAGTGTATAAGCAATATTTGTAAGGAATTAGTTGTGTGTAAGTATTTGTGTGATAATGGTTCTGTTTTGGAATAGTTGAAGAGTTGTGGTGCTATGTAGAAATTAATGTGTTAGGTTAGGGTTTGGGTGGGGGGATGGGAGTGTTGGAGAGTGTAAGGTGATAATGTTATGGTTGTAGAAAGTGGTAAGGTGTAGGGCTGTTGAAAGTAGGGTGATAATGGATATGTGTAGAAGTAGCAGTTTTGTGTAAAAGGTTGTAGTGAAAATTGTGGTCTAATGAGTATAAGTGGAAAGGAGTAGTGGGAGTATGACAGTACTATGTGAGGGGGGAGTTGGGATGATGTGTGTGGGGGAGTATGAAAGTACTATGTGGGGGTGGAGTTGGGATGATGTGTGTGGGGGAGTATGAAAGTACTATGTGGGGGTGGAGCTGGGATGATGTATGTGAGGGATTACTTAATTAATATTTAAAAAAAGGAAACATAAACAACATTACAAAATACATTTTAACACACCATACAGATTTTTACACAACTCTGGATTTGAACTATTATAGATGTGCTGCAGGTAAGGGTGATAAAGGATAATGAGGGAAACATACTCACAAGCGAGAAGAGTGTGTTAACAGCTGGAAAAAGTACTTTGAGGAGCTGATGAATGAAGAGAATGAGAGAGAGAAGGTTGGATGATGTGGGGATAGTGAATCAGGAAGTACAACGGATTAGCAAGGAGGAAGTAAGGATAGCTATGAAGAGAATGAAGAATAGAAAGGCTGTTGGTCCAGATGACATACCTGTGGAAGCTTGGAGGTGTTTAGGAGAAATGGCAGTGGAATTTTAACCAGATTGTTTAATAAAATCTTGAAAAGTGAGAGGATGCCTGAGGAGTTGAGAAAAAATGTTTTGGTGATGATTTTTAAGAATAAGGGTGATGTGCAGAGCTGTAGTAACTACAGAGAGATAAAATTGATCAGTCACAGCATGAAATTATGGGAAAGAGTAGTAGAAGCTAGGTTAAGAAGGGTGGTGATTATTAGTGATCAGCAGTATGGTTTCATGCCAGGAAAGAGCACTACAGATGCGATGTTTGCTCTGAGAGTGTTGATGGAGAAGTACAGAGAAGGTCAGAAGGAGTTGCATTGTGTCTTTGTGGACTTAGAGAAAGCATATGACAAGGTGCCTAGAGAGGAGTTGTGGTATTGTATGAGGAAGTCAGGAGTGGCATAGAAGTATGTAAGAGTGGTACAGGATATATACAAGGATAGTGTGACAGTGGTGAGATCTGTAGTGAGTGTGACAGATGCATTTAAGGTGGAGGTGGGATTACATCAAGGATCAACTCTGAGCTCTTTCTTATTTGCAGTGGTGATGGACAGGTTGACTGACGAGCTTAGACAGGAGTTCTCATCGACTATGATGTTTGCAGATTACATTGTGATATGTAGTGAGAGTAGGGAACAGGTTGAGAAGACCCTGGAGAGGTGGAAATATGCTCTAGAGAGAAGAGGAATGAAGGCCAGCAGGACTAAGACAGAATATATGTGTGTGAATGAGAGGGAGGATAGAGGAATGGTGAGGATGCAGGGAGTAGAGTTGGCAAAGGTGGATGAGTTTAAATACTTGGGATCAACAGTTCAGAGTAATGGCGAGTGTGGAAGAGAGGCAAAGAAGAGCGTACAGGCAGGATGGAGTGGGTGGAGAAGAGTGTCAGGAGTGATTTGTGACAGATGAGTACCAGTAAGAGTGAAAGGGAAGGTCTACAAGAGGGTAGTGAGACCAGCTATGTTATATGGGTTGGAGACAGTGGCATTGACAAAAAGGAAGGGATCAGATCTGGATGTGGCCGAGTTAAAGATGTTAAGATTTGCACTGGGTGTGACGAGGATAGACAGGATTAGGAATAAGTATATTAGAGGGTAGGCCCAGGTTGGATGGTTTGGAGACAAAGCCAGAGAGGTGAGATTGTGTTGGTTTGGACATGTGCTGAGGAGGGATGATGGGTATATTGGGAAAAGGATGCGAAGGATGAAGCTGCCAGGTAAGAGGAAAAGAGGAAGGCCTAACATAAAGTTTATGGATGTGGTGAGAGAGGACATACAGATGGTTGGTGTGATAGACCAAAATGCAGAGGACAGGAAGAAATAGAAACAGATGATCCACTGTGGTGACTCCTAATAGGAACAGTAGAAAGAAAAAGAAGAATATGCTAAGGAACCTCACACACACACACACACACACACACACACACACACACACACACACACACACACACACACACACACACACACACACACACTATGGTTGCTTTATCTGTATTTGCCACAAAAACAACTTTGCAGCAGGAAAACAAATCATTCTGCATACAAGCTATTTCTTCCACAATATTAACAAGACATATACACTTGAACACTTTGAGTTTGCTTGTACATGTGCTCTTTATAAATTTATTGGAATGAGTGAATACACAACCAGTTATAAGTATTCTTTCCAGCAATGCAGCTCATTTTTCTATTTCTATTGTGTTCATTCTTCTCTTATTTGTGCTGTACTTTCACACATGCAATATATAGGGCATTTTGTATCATTGTCTTTTAAATGCATGATAAAATGGCATGACACTGAAAAACAGTTTTCAGAAAAGGCAGAAGAGTTTTCCATTTAGTGAAAAAAATAGAGCCATGTGCTGTTCACTTCCATTTAAAAGTTTGCTACAGTTACTTCTGCATTTTTGTAAGTGTATCCTGGGTGACATACCCACTGCAGGTAATGTAGTCTGAATTGCTGTTTTGTCTTCCTTCTCCCTCTCACTAATCATTCACAGTTGCAATTCATTAGCAACTAACACTAAGGTAGGCAGTGTGTACACTCTTTTTACACCTGTTACACAAAGTCAAAAGTTTGGGATTCAGTAATTTTAATGAGTTTACATCTTGTTTGCATCTTCACCATGCTCACAGGCCTGAATCTACACTATAAAAAGGTAACCATGTAACTAGGGAACTTGAAGGTGAGCAGATCTGTGTATTTCGAGAACATACAAGATTGCTATTCCCTTTGAGTTATCTGCAGAGAAAACTTCTGATCTTGCTAAAGTGTGATTGTATTTTTCAAATACATTCTAGATTTGTTAATGTGTTACAAAATTTTTTTTTTATATACGGTGCATTAAAAAAATACAACTTTTATTTTGTATGCACTTTTAATAGTTCACTCTTTGCATAGGAATTTTGGGCAGGTATTATTTCCCAGACAGATAGCCTATTAACTTTCATTACAAGTGTTATTGTTAAAACTGGGTTATCCAACAATTTTCTTATGTCATTTCAGGGAAATGTAATGTACTATATTGCTAATGACATTGTAATGACACAGGGGTGTAAACCTTCTAAGATAGCCATAGGACAGTGCTGGTCATAGTATTTGGATCAAACATAGGTTTGTGTGTGAGTGTGATATGGTACTACCACATAACCTTCAATTTTAATACAGTTACATTGCTAATGACATTGTAATGACACAGGGGTGTTATGCTTCTAAGATAGCCATAGGACAGTGCTGGTCACAGTATTTGGATCAAACATAGGTTTGTGTGTGAGTTTGATATGGTACTACCACATAACCTTCAATTTTAATACAGTAGAGAGTCAGTTATCTGAATGTTGATTATCAGTAATGTCAATTATCCAAACACAGTTTTTGGGTAGGAAAAAGTCATAAAGTCCAAATATGTAAACGTTATACATATTTGCTTGTGCATGTTTTCTGAGCTTGTAACCTGCTCATGTGTGAAAGATATTCTTTATTATCCACTGGAATCACTGAATGGTTGAAAAGCATGCAGAAAAATAAGATTTTTTGCAGTTTTTTATTCAGTTCAATTTATGTTTGATTATCTGAACAGTTTGATTATCCGAACTATCCTAGGCCCCAATTAGTTCAGATAATTAACTCTCTACTGTAACGGAAATATGTGCCTCCAGCGCTTAATGCTGAAAATATATATGTGTATATGAGCAGGAATTTAATTATATCATATTTATGTGTTGTATCCTTCTCTGTTTTATGTCACATAGGGTTATGGCACCCAAGCATACAAATCCACGTAAACACCCTTTTAATGATCCTGAAAACAATGTAATAGTCCAGGCGTCTAGGTGCCATGGTGCCTTTCTGCTTGAGAGAGGACGTGCAGATGTGGCTGACAAAATGCAGATTTGGAACCAGATAGTCAATGATTTCAATACCATAGGGGGGCATGCCAGGACTTATGATCTGGTCCACCATAAGGCCCCTAATATGATTTCATCAGCCCAGAGGAGTGCAACTGCAACTGTCACCAGTGACACCAAATGAAGAGTTCCTGTCCACTGTTGGAGATCCAGAGGGCTCAGTGGAAACAGCACACCAACATGTAACTGATGTCGGTGCTGGTGATTCTAGGAGGACAAGTATGTGCCAGAAGAAGGTTCTAGGTAAGCTTACATATGTCAAGGTGTACAATTTACTTGTATAGTAAAATAGAGAAAAATTTAACAAATAATTAATGTTTTTATTTATTTATTTATTTATTTTTTGGATGAACCTATTGATAACTTGAGAGACTTAATGACACACTTTTGGTCAATTACACATGGGCTTTGGGTGGGCGTGTCAGCCAAGTTTCAGTTAAAATTATTGTTAATGGATATACAGGCAAAAATTGTGTATTCACTGCCCCCCATGTTACTGCAATTGTGATGATTGCATCCTTACTTTGCTTCATTTTTTCAGGAGACTATCATCCCTACCAAGTGTGGAGTCATCATCAGATGGTAAGGCAAATATTTGATTATTGATGAAAATTTATCAGATATATACATTTATCTGTATATGTGAGGTGGATGTAATGAGTGTTGTGTGTATTACTGTACCATCTGTGATAGTGGGATCAGTGATAGTTTGTTAGCATATAAATGTTTTAAATGGCAGTGACACCCAAACAACCTGCACCTCCCATCACAAACCAGACAACACATAAAACACAAAATCAGTCTGCCGCACAATCACAGCCCTTAAGGTGAAATAACATACCTAACACACTAGTAATAGGTGACTCTATAGTCAGGCACACTGACATCCCACTCACTAGGCTGGACAAGCAGAAGGTTACTGTTAGCTGACTGTTGGGAGCCATAATCTGTCACATAACACAAGCACTCAGGTCACTCCAGAACAAGTACAAATATGACTCTGTCATTGTTCATGTTGGTGTGAATGACCTGAGATGTACCTCCCTGGACTACATGAAAAGAGACATGGAAGAGCTCTCTGATCATGTAACCCAGGCTGGTATGACCCTGACCCTGAGTAGAATCTTGCCCTCACCAGGAATGATACCTCAGTATAAAGAAAAAATTACCAATTTCAACAATTGGCTAAGCTTCTGGTGTCATTCAAAGGGGATCCAGTGTCTGTCAGCCTGGGACGACATGCTCGACAAGCCACGTTGCTTCACAAGAGACGGCTTGCACCTGTCACCCCAAGGCTTTCGAATACTGGCCAAGGCTCTTGCTGCCCCCCATAGTGTCTTTTATAGGCAAGGCTCAAAAGTCAAACTCACCTCCGTAAACAGCACAATTAACAAAAAACTGAGGGTTATGCTACTCAACGCCAGGAGTTTAAATATCAAAATGCACGTGCTCGAAGCACTCCTCAGTGTGGAGAACGTCGACATCTGTGCAGTAACTGAAACATGGTTCAAGGCTCCAGAGAACACCCCAGCACTACCAGGCTACAACTCATACCACACGTTTCAGCCACAGAACATGGACCGAAACACAATAGGATGGGGTGTATCCATATTCATCAAGGATACCTAAACCTCCAGGTTAGTGGTGCAGCATACCACCTCTGAGATCATCCATGTGCAACTAACATCGGGCAAATCTGCAATGCAAATTGTGGCCTGCTACATATCACCCTCCATGACCCAGGAACATCACTCCGCCTTTCTGGAGACACTGGAAAACATGAAGGTCCTACCGAACACCCTGATATTGGGCGATTTCAATTACCCTACCATTCACTGGGAAAACTACTCGAGTGCAAACTCCCAGGCCCAGCACTTCCTGGAATTCATCAACTCAAAAGCCCTGGATCAGCTGGTAAACTCCCCTACCAGAGGTGAAAACATATTGCACCTCGCCATCACCAACTGGGCGACAGGTGTTCCACACCGGAGGTCAACCCGTCACTGGTTAGATCAGACCATAAACGAATCACTCTGGATGTCCACACCCCACCACCACCCCCAACTAAGGAAACCACAGTAAAAAACTTTTCTAAAGTAAACATCACCTTACTTAAGACAGAGGTGGTAAGTTACACAGCCCCCCAAGCTAAAGGATAGCACTGCCCAAGATGCAGAAACATTTACAAATGCACTCTATGAGGACCTACAAGGATGCATGGATTGTGCTATCCCTAGCAAAACCAAGACTCTCTCCTCCAAGAGAAGGAAATCCCATGACTGGAGGAACTCCCTGGTCAACCTCAGTAAGAAGTTGAGATCCCTCATAAAATCCAAAACAAAATTGCCACTCACTCTAAAGACAACCACAAAGCATTCTATAGCTATGTCAAGAATCTAAATGGGAACACTCAGATCTGCTCTAAGTTACAGCATAATGGCACTAAATATACAGAACCAACTGATATTGCCAACATCCTAGCAGATAGGTTCAGTGCTAACTTTACCCCCCTCTCACCCCCTAGAGGGCCCATCTCTATACCGGAAGAATGCAAAGTTCCTATAATCACGGCTGCACAGGTAAAAAACACACTCTCCAAAGCCAAGAACACAGCATCCATGGGACCTGACAATATCCAAGGCTGCGTTCTACACGAACTACAGAATGAACTGGCACCCTACCTAGGTACCATGTTCAATCATAGCCTCACCTCAGGCTTTGCACCCACTGAGTTGCGCACCGCGACAGCTATCCCACTCCACAAAGGGGAGCCACGATGGACCCTGGGAACTACCACCCCATTAGCCTGATGAGCCTGGTCTGCAAGGCCATGGAACGTATCATCATGGAACTCATAAACAAAGACATTGGTAATCTCCAAACTCTGGACCCTACTCAGTTTGGATTTGTAAAAGGCAGATCATGTCTCCTAAACCTGATTGACTTCTTTGAAGCAGTCACCAAAGCCATAGATGATGGTAAAATGGTTCACACAGCTTATCTAGATCTCGCCAAGGCTTTTGACACCATCCCCCACTCTGGAATTATAGATAAGCTCACTAAACTAGGTATAACCTATGTCATGATGGGTTGCCAACTGGCTCACGGACAGAACCCACACTGTGAAAGTAGCAGATTCCAACCGACATCAGACCAGTGACAAGTGGAGTACCACAGGGTTCAGTCCTGGGTCCTCTCCTGTTTGGTATCTACTTCGCTGAAGTGCAGGCCAACACAGATGGTCTTTTAACAAAGTTTGCAGATGACTGCAAACTAGGAGCCATAATCAAAACTCCTAACGATGTGGACAAACTACAAAGGGCCTCACTGAGACAGATTCCTGGTGTCAAAGCCATGGCCTGAAGCTCAATGCCAAAAGTGTATTGTCATCCCTTTGGTAAAAACTCTGTACCCATGAACTACCACATAGCTGGTAGTCTACTTAATGCAAAATGTGATGAGACCTTGGGACACAGGTGGACAGTAGTCTCTCCTTTGATAATCACATCGCCACAGTGGTCAGGAAATCCTTCTACATGGCTCATCTCATCACAAAATTCTCATCCAGAAAAGAGGTCATTGTTCCCTCTACTCATCACTCATTAGACCCATTATAGAGTGCAACGCCTTTTGACAAGACATCTACAACAACTGGAAAGACCACAGAAATATCTCACAAAGAGGATTACTGGCCTCAAACAGATGCCCTATGCAGACCTCAAAAACTACAGCTTTACTCCATATCTCTGTCTGACATACAAAGCTATGTCAAACCCAGAGCTGTTGGACATGCTCCACTTAAAGAAATCCTAATCCCTAGGGACCTTAACCTTGTCACCACAATAAACAGAACATGCTGGAGGGATAGATTCCTGTCCCAGAGACTTCCCATACTCTGGAACAGACTACCTATCTATGTCAAACAGAGTTCCTCATTAGCACTCTTCAAGAAAAAGCTTGATGATTGGATGGGAAATGGGAAATTCACCCCGGGGTTCACTTCTGTGGCTCATAGGAAAATAATTTTCTTGGGTGGTGAAAGCCAGGGTACATTTTTTGGCTAGGCTTGTATGGGCCCTATGGCCGATAGCCTATTACCTACCTATGAACCTATGAACCTATGAAACCAGTTTGGTGGACCCCTGCAATAAACAGGCTATACAATAGAAGGAGGAAACTAGTTCAGAATAAAAGCAAATCCCAAGAAGGAAAGAATCCCTGATCAGTATCAGTAAGAAACTAAGGTCCCTCATGAAATCATCCAAGGCTAACTTTGAAAGAAAAATAGCCAAGGATTCAAAAGATAACCACTAAGCCTTCTTTAGCTATGTTAAGAATCTAGGTGGCAACTCGCAGATATGCAATGAACTAGTGCAAAATAGCACAAAATATACTGAACCTACTGATATTGCCAACATCCTGACAGATAGATTCAGTGCAAACTTCACCCCCCATCACCTCCAAAAGGGCCCACAACAATACTGGAAAAGTGTAATGTCCCAAAAATCACAGACGCACAGATGAAAACAGCCCTTTCAAAAGCCAAAAACACAACATCAGTGGGACCAGATGGTGTCCCAGGCTGTGTCTTGCACAAACTACAGAATGAACAAACCCCCCCACCTAAACACGTTGTTCAACCTCAGCCTCTCCACAGGCTACGTGCCCATAGAATGGTGCACAACAACGGCTATTCCTCTCCACAAAGGAGGAGCCACAACTGACCCTGGTAACTATTGCCCCATAAGCCTGAATAGCCTGGTCTGCAAGGCTATGGAGTGCATCATCATGGAACTTTTTAAAAAGACACTGGGAACCTCCAAACACTTGAAATGACCCAGTTTGGCTTTGTTAAGGGCAGATCATGCCTTCTAAACCTGATTGACTTCTTCGAGACAGTCACCAAGGCCATAGATGAGGGAAAAGTGGTTCACACAGCCTACCTTGACCTCGCCAAGGCTTTCGACACCATTCCCCACTGGGGTATTACAGAAAAACTCACCAGCCTGAATATAAACCCCTACGTCATGAGATGGGTTGCCAACTGGCTTACAGACAGAACTCACACGGTAAGAATAGCAGGCTCCATGTCTGACTCTAAACCAGTCACAAGTGGTGTCCCGCAAGGTTCAGTCCTAGGACCCCTACTGTTTGGCATATACTTCTCAGAAGTACAGGCAAACACAGGAGGACTATGGCTAACCAAGTTCACCGATGACTGCAAACTGGGAGCCATGATTGACTCTCCGGCTGACACAGACATCCTCCAAAAGGGTCTTACTGAGACAGACACCTGGTGTCAAAGTCATGGCCTCAAGCTAAATACCAAAAAATGCATAGTCATTCCATTTGGGAAAAACAATACACCCATGAATTACCACATAGATGGCATCCCCCTTAATACGGAAGAGGTAATAAGAGATCTGGGGACCCAGGTAGATAGTAATCTCTCCTTTGACAATCATATTGCCAAAGTAGTTAGGAAATCCTTCTATGTGGCCCATCTAATTACTAAAGGGTTCACAGCTAGAAATAAAGAGGTTATAGTGCTCCTCTACTGGTCACTCATTAGACCCATCATCGAGTACAATGCCCCATTTGGGATGTACTTCACAAGTCACTTTCAACAGCTGGAAAGACCACAAAAGTACCTCACCAAGAGGATTACTGGCCTCAAACATATGTCCTTTGCAGCCTGACTGAAAAAACTCTGGCTGTACTCAGTGGCATATCGCTTACTCAGAGGTGATCTCTGCCTGACTTACAAAGCCATGTCCAACTCAGAATTGATGGACATGCTCTACTTAAAGAAATAAACAAAATTCCAAATTACATCAGGCAGAGCCCCGCACTAACACTCTTCAAGAGAAACCTTGACGAGTGGATGGGTAACAGAAAATACACCCCTATGATCACTTCATTGGTACTGCTTGACAGAGGATCAGTTAATTAATCAATGGGGTGGCGAAAGCCGAAACACTCTTGCTAGGCTTATAATTGCAGATAGCCTAGTACCTACCTGTGAACCTATGAACCTAAATATTTAGTGTGGGTATTAATTTCTTTCACTGAGCCTGCAGATATTTGACAGGTGGAGGCTTGATCAGGCTAGTGTATTTAATGTGGCTTCAGTGCCAATTGACTCTGGCTATAGCCAAAGTGTGGATGAGGTGCCATACAGGAGAGTTGTTGTCCAGCCCACACCTGGTCATTGTGTTTCTTTGCATGCCACTCGATGTATGTGTAAGGCTGTCATGGAGGAGCAGGCATCTGCCACTAGGGCCTCTGAGGATATGCTAAGGGTTGTAGATGTGGCACAGGCTGACATGACTGACTCCTTCCCCTGTGTGGCCGAGTCAATGCTTCAGATGAATGACATGATGGAACAGGCAGTGTCTGTCATGGAACACCTGCTGGGAGCGGGACAGCATCCAATTGGATGTAGGTCACCAGCATCATCTGATGTTAGTCTGTACCAGATCACGCTCCCTTAGTGGTGCTACTTCCACTGCTCCACCAGTGACTGACGTATCCACACCCAGATGTGGTAGCCCATGGGGTTGTGGTCCTGGGCGTATTTGTGAGGAGAGCTTGTCTAACAGATATCAGTCATATTCGGGTAGCTGCAGCACACTTGACCATGGGCATGGATATGCCAGTGCAACTTCTGGCAGAGCCAGTTCTCAAGGTTGGGGGCAATGACAGTGAACTGTCACCTCTACCATGCATGGCTCGCATCTGTCTGACATACCAGGATGAAGAGCTAGCACAGAGCTTGACTGTGCTCTTGCAGACACTCACGCATACATTTCAACTTGACTGCCCAGACACACACACACACACACACACACACACACACACACACACACACACATGCACACACAGTCATATGGGTCATTTGTGAGACTTAAATCTCATTCTGTCTCACTGGCCATTTGATACTTTATCCAAATTTCTGCCTGCCTATCTGTCTTCCTCACATGCACTCACTGCCTTTTGTGTCAGACTTGGCTTTCTGCCCCCCCCCCCCCCCAACACCCTGTCCAAACAATGATATCAGTGCCATATCCTTGTTTTCTATTTTTTGGATATAGGGGATATATAAGTGCAGAGAGTGCATAGCTGAGTGAGTGCTTATACATGTTTATGATGCACTATTTAAAACTGTACTGCTTTCTTACATGTTTTTGTAATGTGTGTATATTTGATGCATGAGACCTATTAGTTTAAAGTGAACACATCTATTGACATACAGTAAGTCTTTCCTGTCACATATTGATCTCATTGCTGTAAAAATCACCCACCTTCTGCATAGTTACATTATCAAGTAGCATTATATAAGGATCTGCCATTCGTTTGTATTATTAGCCATTTATTTTTCTGTTACAGGCTCAATACTTTGATAGTCTGGCACTGGCAATTACAAGTGTTTTAATTCAGGGCTGACTCTGTGTGATGCTAGCTGTAAACATCCATTACATGGGTAAGTAAAGGTTGTGAGCATTGGCTGGCATCAGTTTTGCTGTATGTATGTGCATAGGATAACAGTTTTCCCCTTAGCATGTGCGCTGTCTATTGCATCTTGGTTAGGGCAAGGGCATATTGTACATGTCTATGTCTACCTACACCCGCAGTGGCTGGTGGTTCCCCCTCCAACTCCTCACCTGCATGTGGCTGTGGTGACAATGCCAGCAGTTGTGGGATGTGTGCCCCTTCCCCTTGTTGATGCTGCTGGAGCTTTTTTCTTGGATAACATTGTGAAGGATAGCACAGACAGTGAACCTTTCAGCACAATTACAGGGATTGTACTGCAGGGCTCACCCTGATGCATCTAGGCACCAAAACCATGACTTCAGTAGCTCAAACATATGCTCTATGATATTACTTGTTTGAGAATGTGCCTCATAGCATTCTTCAGTGGGTGTGGGCATTTCTGATAGACCTCATCAGCCATGGCTCAAGTGCATCCCCTGCATCCCCCAGTAAATGACATTGTGGGATATCCCCCCAGAAATCTTCTGATACAGTTGAGAGTTGTGCCAGATATGGCAGTTGTGTTAACTGTTTGAGATGCCATCATATATTTTCAGGATGATTTCAACATTACACATGACCTGGAAGTTAATATAGTGAAAGTCATTTATGTTTATGTATACCCTTCCCTGTTTCCTGGGTGGCACTTTGATTTTAATGTGTGTGCAGTCTATAGTACCCAACACTTCAAGGAAGTGTGCTACATGGTAGAAATCCTGCATAGTTGTAGCTCTGTCCACAGGTGAACAGAGAACATTTACATAGTCACTGGCATGTTGTAGCATAGCAGCATAGCATTCAAGAATTGATGTAGGATCCTGGATGCTGATGCCTGTGACACCCCCCCCCCCCGCAAATCCCATATTGGTCACTTAAAGGTTCCTGTAGCTAATATTCTAAGTGATACACATGGCTTAGTCTCCACAGGTATTGGTTCCGATCAGTTTGCCCTTACTCCCAGTTGAAGATGACAGTGGTTGCAGAGTTCCTGTAGTGTGCCTCTATCTATCCTGTAGCTCTCTACAATTTCCACCTCATGCAGATGGTGAAATGTTAAACAGGGTCTAAACACCCATCTTCTTCTTGGCTGAGGTCTATTAGCAGCAGCAGCAGCATAGACTTGGTCCTGTTGCACATGTATAAGAGCAACAGCAACCACTAACATTGTTCTTATGTAGAGTAGTTTCTGTGGCTGTATTCCAATAGGTTTTAGAATTTGCAGGCAAAACTTGCACTGAGTCTACATGATTGCTTTATAGCATGTTGAATAGCTCCTCCATCTTGGATTGATTGATTAGCATGCAATTTGGCTGCTTATTCAGTAATTAGCATGCCACAATGTTCAGCTGTTTATTCAGTAATTAGCATGCCGTGATGTTTGTTGTGTTTGTGTGGCTCTACACGTTGTGTAGAGCCACTTACTGAATACAAAATAGTGTGCTACTGTGTGTACATCTCACCATGTTGCCCAGACACTCTTAAATCATTGTGTAGGGTTTACTGAATCCAGACCACAGTCTGTGCCATGTTACACTATATAATACTCAGGAAATGGCTTCAACAAGGACATTTAGTGGTTGGATCACAGTTTCAAGGACCACAGGCAGGGCCAGCTGCAGCAGCAGGTACAGATGAGGAGTCTGAGGGAAAAACACCAGCTGTAGATGGTACTGACAGAAGGAGGTGTGCACAGTATACCCTGGCTTTGGTTAAGAGGCAAAGGAGAGCACACACACTCACTCCCTAGCTCAAAGTCTAAGATCCCTCACACATACAAATAGAAAGTTGATGCCTTTCAAATAGTGCAACCTTTACTTAACAATGTAATGGCTGTATTCTGATGGCAGTAGAAAGGGACAACCCAAGGACACAATCTGTACTTGCACTAAAGACAAACAAGTGTTTAACATGTAATGAAAAGTAAATATTTTATAGAACTGATCATTATCATATGGAAATATGTATATGCCCCTAAGCAGAGCATTTCTCAAAGGTTTACAGTTATATCTTTAATATCTCCACTTCCATGTTTTTGCAGTAGTCACTTATACATTACAAACTGCTACACAAAAAACATGGATAAGGTCAATTATAACCTCATTTGCACAAATACTCTAAGAAGCAAGACTGCAGTACCTAATGCTTCCATTACTGTTATGATAATACTAACAGAAATACAATAAAGTTCAACAACTATAGAAGCAATAATTCGCAAATGAGTATGAATAAAAAATCAACAACTTTTTCTTCTGTAGTGCATATTAATAAATGCAAGCTTGTGAATAAGCAGGCTATCCACTGTGTACATCGGACATATATGCAACCCAGAGGCACAAAGACATGTGCAAAGGGCAGGGAACAGTCATTATCGTCATTTTCACAGGGTGGGTGGGGGTGTAGGAGCTCAAGGCTGTCACCAAAGAAGTGAGTGTGTGAGTAAGAAGCACATGTATCGTCCAGAGTATGTAGTGTTCAGTGTCACTAACATCAAATGTGTAGCACTCAATAGTACTGTTCAGTTTGCATGTGTTTGAAGTGGTATGCACAAGTGAAAAAAAAATATTTCTACGTGTGTGAGCCCAATCAAGTGTTGTGCTAGCACTATTTCCTGACATTTTGAACAGGTGTGAGCTGTGCATGGTAGAGTACTCAATACAGTGTTGTCATCACTTACCATAAAAACCACCTCTGCCAGGAGTTGCACTGCTACTTCCATGGCCCTGTCTAGAAGTCAAGGTGCTACCTGAATGTGAGGGATATCTGGATGAGTCTTACTCATGACTGTGTCTAGGACCATAACCCCATGGCCTACCACATCTGGATGTAGACACTGCAATCATTGATGGAGTAGTGGATGTAGTGTCAATACAGGAGCAGGATTTTTCGTGGTCATGTCTGCTAACTCCTGAAGATGTAGAGGCTCTCTGGCCATATGGATACCTACCCCCCCTTCCCCAAGAGATATTCCATCACAAACACTGCCTGGTCAAATGTGTCATTCATCATGTCTAAGGAGTTGCCCACATGGTTCAGGGAGTCACATCAGAATGCATGATGTTTAGCAGTCGCACTATCTCATCTTAGGCCCTGGTAGAATGTTCCTGCATCTCCACTATGGCCCTAAACATACATCTGGTAGCACTTTATGACACACCAGCATCAGGATCAGACTGGGCAGTAGGTCTCCTCCGAGTGCTCCTACCAACCCTCCTGGGTGGCATCACATCCTTATGATGGCTACTGGGAAAAGCAACCAGCTCTGAAACAGGAGTAACCACATTAGCCTGATCAAATGTTTCACCCTCTACCTATCCTATATCAGAGGTCTCTGTGTCATGGATATGCATAGGTATACTGACTGTGTTGAAATATGAACAGAGGGTATGAGAGCCACAACTTCAGTGTTAGACTAACCCTCTGCACCCCCAGAGTATGCCTCTTCATCACAAATATCATAATTATAGCCTACCGATACTCTAGACATCAGATGGTGGGAGTTCCACAGTGCCAGTCTCAGGATCCCCTATGATAACAAACAATAAACACAATAAACAGAAAAAGGGAGAATAACATTAATCACATATTTTCTGCTAAGAAAGGCATGTTAAACTTTAACAGATGCTAAAGTAACACAAACTTTACACACAGACCTGAATCTGCCTTTTATACAGTAGTAACAACAACCAAATGCATGCTTTCCATGTGCAGATGAGCTGGTAACATGCAATCAAAAAGTGGCTGTATGTGAGGAATGAAAAGGAAGAAAGTCTGCTAAGATATCACAGTGCAAATTTAACAAAAAAGAAGAGAACAATCATTTTTACAAGTCCAGATTAAATGGATTCTCCCCAACAAATTCCACTATTTCTGTATGACTGTAGTCTGACTCACAGCTATCAATGGCTATGTATGTGTATGTGTATGTGTATATATATATATATATATATATATATATATATATATATATATATATATATATATTGGTCTAGGACTATTCACTGAAAGCACATTTCACTGAAACACATTTGACTGTGCACAACTCACTGAAAGCTCAATTCACTAAAAACACAATTCACTGAAACCCATTGTACTGAAAGTTATATATGGCCTTTTCCCCATTGTAGTGCGACCCTGGAGTTAGTATATATAGCAAGGGGGGTGTGGGGCATAGCCTCCCACCTATTTTAAATATTTTGAACTATATACATGGATACTTACAATTCCAATAAGTTACTCTTTTCTGAACATAATATATATCCAAACTATGAGGAGGGCTACGCCCCCACACCCCCCAATGTGGGGGGAGGTGCCCACCACACCCCCTTACTATATATACTAAGGCCATATATAACGTTCAGTGAATTGTGTTTTCAGTAAATTGAGCTTTCAGTCATTTGACTTTCAGTGAAATGTGCTTTCAGTGAATAGTCCTAGACCAATATGTGTATATATATACATATATATATATATATATATATATATATATATATATATATATATATACACACACACACACACACACACACACACACACACACACACACACACACACACACACACACACACTCACACACACACACACACACACACACACAAACACAATCTATGTCAGACATCTTAGATATATGCAAATAATAATACAACAATGACACTTGCATTTTGCATACCTGCAAGGTCAGCTTGTGACAATCTGGGTCTGTTGTCCACATCTGCACCAAAGTCTAGGATTCTGTTGGAACCACCTGCTGAGCTATCCAGATCTCTAATAGTGGACATAAACTCTTCTGTTTCAATTAGTGGTGGTTTGGCAACAGTTCCACTACACCCCATAGTCATCTGTTCCTAGCTATTTCAAGGGGCGTATGGTGGTCAGAGATTATCATGTCACTTGCCCAGTGTCATATCTGTGAGTAGGTTCTCCCATGCTCTCTGATATCATTAATGGCATCAGCCACCTGCTGCCATATCCTGTCTTCAATAGATTAATCACCTCTACCTCACCCTAACAGAAAAGCTCAATGGTGACATAAAGCCTGGATAATGACCTCAGTTCTGCATCACTATATGGTGCTTGTAGGGTACAGCTTTATTCTTGGGTGTCATATCCCGAACGAGATGAAGCAGAACACAGGCACATGAAATTACATATATAATACACAGGCATAATGGCTGTGAGTTCATTTATGTGTGATTTTATGCATCCAACATGCACATATACAATTTAAATGTTAATTGCTCATTATGACTACACCCAAGTTAACACTCCCTCTCCCTCAAAAAAATTACATATTTCAAATTCAGATATCAGCACCAATATCAAACACTTCTGTAATGGAGATAGCACAAGTTTAACTTTGTAATACATTGCAGCATTCACAATTACAATTAAAATGTAGCAGTAGAAAAATGTAATACAAAACTATTATAACTGCCATATCCACTGCTGTGGAGATAGTCAGATAGAAATCCACAAACAGAACATTTTTTCTTTTTCTACTAACACAGGTAAACATGTCAGACATTCCTACATAGTTACAATGCAATCATCTGCAAACTGTGTAAACACTAAATGAAATACAAATTACATTGTCAAGTTACATTCAGTAGCACACTTTAGTAATGTAGGCATGGCTAAGCCAAAAAAAAAAACAGATAAAAGAAAAATCATTTAAGATAGTAAATCTCCTTTTCATTGGTCACCATAATTCACATTTTAATGTTAAATTAAAAGCATTATGTAAGAAAGAGCAGCAGTGCAGAAAATAGGCAATTATCCCAAAGTTTTGTTTTTCTAACAGTATCAAGCTTGTTGGTTCAAAACAGTCTCCCCAATACAATACAAGGACATTAGCTACATGTAGAGGATGTAAATATGGTGTAAGGACGTACACAATTGCATGCACATGCCATAGCAATGCACGTATGAGCACTGAGAAGTGTTCCTTGCTAATAGCTTGTAGGTGTCTATGATTACTCTCACTGCAGGAAAGCAGGAACAATCACTGTTCACAGTCTCCTCTCTTTGATGTACACATATTGAAGGTATGTCAGGGAGAGGAGACTTACTGAAAAGTTTGAAAGTACATTGAGTGATTTAGGACAGCAACAGTCCTAACATTCAAATGTTGGGTTTAATGACCAGTTACTGCCCATTAATAAGAAATGTAGTTTATATTCAAGGCAGTACTTTAAGCATTGGTAACCATACCATATGGCAATAAAACAGAGATAGACTGGCTAATATGAAAGCATACATAATGAATTGAGGCACCATACCGAAAGAAAGGGAACACCTACAGTATTTGCAGTCTCTGTTTACTATTGTGTGACTGTATGGATATGCTAACTATTTGCAATATCCCAGTCATCCAGGCATTCACTGTCAAATGTGAAAGAACAACTTTCATAGCTTGTTTCTATTGCAGCTTAAATGTGACTTGATACAATGTAACATTATCATTACATCTAAACTCTTTTTTTCCTTGCTGATGTATATCTTTGTCTGTGGCAGCTCTGGAAATACTATTAAATGATTACTTTCAATATACTTGTTTGAGGGTTCAAATCCATACAGCCCTTGTTGCAAGATAACAAATTTGCTTAAACATATAAAGTGTACATTTAAAGTATTTGATCTACCTTTCTTTATTTTCTTTTTTTTTCTTTTCCTTGAATCATTTGTGTGTCATTTGGCATTGTGCACCATTGACTTGCAGCATTCAATAGCACGGAACTGCATTCCACTGCCCAAGGTGAATACTGGCAAATTTAGTTTGGACTGCCATCAATAGCGCAATAAAGTCTGGCATTGTTGTGCTTTCCTCAGCAGTCTGAACAGTACTGAGTGAAGAAATTAAAGGTGTCACACTCCTATCTCTGTGACATAATGTGTAAAGGTATTGAGCTTACAAAAACAGTACAGGTGATGCTGGGAGCAAAACCTGTTTCCAGATCATTTAATTGAGGGAGTTCATATTAAAACTTGACACTCATTTTGTTAAATGATTGTGATGATGTGGTATACTCAAATAAGATTAGTATTGACTAAAAGTGACAGACAGATAAGTCATTTCAAATTATGTAAATATTAGTACTGTGTGAGCAATGAAAGCATTTTTGTTGTTCCTTGTAACCACCTCCATTCCCATGGCATCAGCTGAAGTCAGGATATTTTAACACATATATGATAGTACTGATGTGGCAATGAGATGTGATACAGCTGATTGTATCACTGTAATGCAGTACTGGCTGTACTCATTGCTACATATACGACGTAATTCATTCCATTTGTCTTAAAGTTGTTATTCCACAAAACCTGTTTGAATGTTTCTGATAAATATTGCTGTCTGCATTTGTGCAACATTTGGCAGCATGAAATTCACTTTCACAGCTTAAGGAAAAAAGTGATAAATTTAAATTAGGCTGCCTTAGATAAGTGTGAACCAGTCTTGTAACATTGTGTGGCTGTAAGAACTCTGGATAGTACTCAGGGAAGAGAATACACCCGCCAGGTAACTATCTCTGTCGTGCAAAGCGTAAGGCAGTGAGCTTAGAGATAAAGGATTTCTGATGCATGGTTCACATCTACTTAAATGATGATTTTACAGAGGGTTGTCTGAATACATATATCATTATATTTTCGGATACCACTGAGTTGTTTAAAAAACAGCTGTTGCCACTATTGCTAACATGTGATCATTTGTTTGCCCACTTTCACATTATTTGCCATTAATTACTAGTCAGATAATGTGTTACACAAAATGCATGTCTGATGTTGCAAGGAGATGTGAGAAGGATGAATGTTTCATTAGAATGCAATTCTTGCTGTGGCCATTGCTACATATACCCATTCATTGCATTTCAATTACTTTCTTCTTTTTTCTCTATCATGTATTTATTTCCTAATGTCAGCTCTTTGCTCTGCACTGAGCAGCATGCAAATATGGTTCACTGCCTAAGGAAAAAAATGAAAAACTTAGTTTAGGCTACCTTAAATAGAGCAAATATGCCTGGCATCATTGTGTGGCTCTCCCGAGCAAGTACAGAACTTACGTTAGAGAATGCACCTGACAGATGTCAACTTCTGTGATACAAGATGTAACTGAAGTGAATTGAGAGAAATAACGCACATGAAGCATAGTTCAAATCCTGTTTAGAGAACACTTTGCAATTATTCACAATATGTACTTTGCAGTGCACAAACATGGTTCACTGTTTAGGGAAAATAGTGAAAAGTTTGGTTTAGGCTGCCTTAGGTAGAGCAAATATGCCTGGCATTGTAGCGCAACCCTCCATAACATGGATAGTACTTAATGCACCTGACAGATGTCAGATTCCGTAGTACAAGGTGTAACTGAAGTGAAGTGAGAGAAATAAGGCACATACACAGATACACACACACGAGCACACACACACACACATACACACACACACACACACACACACACACACACACACACACACACACACACACACACACACACACACACACACACACACACACACACATATGCACATAATCATGCCCACGTGTGTGTCGGTGTATAAGATAGATACTAGGTTCCTGGTATCCGATCTTCATCTTTTGCTATGTTCTCAAAATATACTGAGCATTTAACTATAAAATTTCGAAATGAATCTGCCTAAACTGAAATTCCCATATGCTTTAAAGTCTGAATTCTTTATCATTACAGAGTAGCTGAAACTACTAATGTTTCCATAACTTACAGAGAAAGATTGTTTTAATTAATAAAACATACTGAAAATCAGGCATGCAAGATGTGCATTTAGGTACCTTTATCTTTTATGTTACTGTGGAACACTGACACAGAATTTAATATCACCTGCTGTTATCAAGACATATTATATATTGCAGTTAAAACAAAATGTAGGTTGAAGTAGAAGGGATGAAGAAACAAAGAAATAATGAAGGTAGTGGGAAAGGAAACAATTCCTTGGGAAAGGATGGTATTTAAGCCACATTATAGATTCTGTTACAAAAATTGTACATTAGAGTAATTAACATATGCATGGTTCATTGTCTACATATCCTTCCACGTGGTAAGAAAATTGGGGATCCTTCAGTTTTCACATCTGCATGTGTCATAGCCTGTGAATGACTGACTGACTGACTGACTCTGCAGATTTGAGTCTCATCTTTTCTCCAACTGAGTGCCCTGACAGCCCCAGACTGCAGTGAGCCTCTACTGGATAAAGCAGGTATTGAAAAATGAAACCAGCGAACAAAATGATGCAGCATAGATGCTGTAAACATATTAAAATGAAGAGCATAACAGAGTTAAATGTCTATGTCTATGGCAATAGCTTAGCTTTTCTTATTGTTATTAGGCATGCAAATTATTATAAAAAATGCACAAGGGAAATAGCTCGGATCAGAGTTTTGGTACACTGCTGTGGACAGCGCACACATAAGGGAGACGGCTGCAGAGGGGCAAGTGCCTATGCATGCAAACCTGATAATCAGCATGATGGATAGCACTTGTCACTGCACTATGACAAGTGTAAAACATGTCTGTCCTAATGGTAGGGCATTGCTTTGCATCTTGAAATATAAATAGTAGCTCAGATGATGGCTGTGCAAGACTTACATATTCTGATTATTACAGTAAGCTATGTTTAGCTTCCATTGTGGCTTGCCACTTGTCTTTTTAAATGTTAGAATTTCTGTGATTCCACAAGTCCTCAGACTGCTGCAAATGTAGAGCACAGAAGCACTAATATTTACAGTATAAGCCATGTGACGAGAGAGGAAAATTTACATCAAGATGAGTGCAGTTTCTTTGATTACATTTCCTGAGTTTGCTGTACTAAAACACGTACTTTCTTTATGCCAGTATTAGTGAAACAGACAAGTAATTTAGTCATATATTTGCAGCCATTCCTCAATATTAGCCCTTGCAGTTCTTCTAAGACTACCACTGGCTGGAAATATCAAATCAAACATCTAGGCTGTAGGCTAGTGTGTTTAAGAATCTGTCCATTTATTAGAAAGCATCTTTATTGAAATTGCCTTTGTGGCTCTGTCCTTCTGTGGTTTTGTCACACTCTCATGAGACAGCAGAAAAAATGCTGAGCTTCTCACCAGTGAGGGACATACCCACAAATGCGTGACAGAACTGTAGAATGACAGACCAGGATCCACTGTACTGCAAGTGGCCTTAAATGAGAAATTCACACACACACACACACACACACACACACACACACACACACACACACACACACACACACACACACACACACACACACACATACACACACTCCCATCTCCATATGGACACACACACACACACACACACACACACACACACACACACACACACACACACACACACACACACAGAGTCATGCACAGTTTTATCTGATGAACCGGTCCCCAGAAAAGAATATTTAAAGAGACCCCCAACCACCCCTCCCAGTAATGTCATTAATTAACTATACACCCACATTTCACAGTGGCAGAGAACAGCAGAACCAGCAGTAAAAGTGTAGTGATGTTGTGTGGCAGCCATGCCAACATCAGCAGTGGCGACAATGGCTCCATGTTCGATGACAGCACCATGGAAAGCAGTTTAGGAATGCGTGCTCCAGAACACAAGGGTCTGGCACTAATGACAGTACCTGATCAATAACTGAGGGCTTGATGCACATTCTTGACCCTAAAAGAAAATAGGACAAGCACTGCTCTCAAGTGTATGGAGTTGTGGAGGGTGGAGGTGGATGGACCTGCACATTCTCATCAGTAAGCAAGTACAATGATAAATTTTCTGGAGTGAATCTGGGCAAGCAAACATCATAACATGTTAGAGACAGTTTTGAGTTTGATGATCTATTGAACATACTGCAATGTATTACTATTAATATTACTACTAATAATAATAATGATAATGATAATAATAATGCACTCACTAATGACAGAGGGACAATATTTTACTTAAAGACTAAAAAGTAAAAAAATTGAAATATAAAAAAAGATTTTTTTAAAAAAAGAATGCTTTTTATTGAGTTGCTCAAAAAAATAAAAAATAAGGAAGAAGAGTGAAAACTTTACAAAAGAAACACAGATAAGCTGATTTCAGAAAAGCATTACCACAGTCCGCAAAACCAACCTAAAATGCTTTTCTGAAACCAGCTTGTCTGTGCTTCTTTTGCAAAGTTTTCACTCTTCTTCCTTACTTTTTACTTTTTAGAGTGACTCAATAAAAAGCATTCTTTTTTTAATTATTTTTTATATTTTTATTTAATTTTAAGAAGCATTTGCTCTCTATTTGGCAGCATGGAAACACAGTTCACTGCCTAAGGAAAAAGTAAAAAAGTTAATTTAGACTGCTTTAGGTACCTGAAACACTCCTGACAACAGTGTGCTTTCCTCAGAAATCTCGACAGTATTGAGAAGAGAAATTCCACTTGGCAGAGGAATATTTCTGGGCATGAGGTGTAGCTGCTGTGACTTTAGAAAAAGAACACAGATGAGTAAGAGTTTGAATCCAGCTACAAGATACATTTTACAAATACTGTTGTTTTTCTTTTGGCTTTTCCTGGTTAGGGGTTGCCACAGCAGAACTCCAGTCTGCTAATGATTGGCAGTCGATTTTTATGGTGCCCAGGTGCCAGCCCAATGCCCAACCTTCAACGAAGGCACGCCCATTCACACATGTCTTTTGAACACCAGTCGACTGTGGGGAGGACATGCAGACTCCACACAGAAGGCGCACCAGCCAAGAATCAAACGGGAGAACCTTTTGCTGAGAGGCAACAATGCTACTGCTGCACTACTGCAGCTTCATTTTACAAATACTGTAAGAAGCCCATTTCTCATAACTTTTTAAATAGAACTGTAATACTGAAAAAAAATGACAGTTAAACTTGTTTCTTGAAAGCTATGCATTAGTAATCCTTGCATAATTAACATTTCTGTTTAGCATATATCATTATTTTTCACATATAACCTCAAGCTAATGTGTGCCCAATTTCCTAGACATAATGATGATGATTTTTAATATAAAATTCACTAGCATGTGTATGATAGGCACAATACTTTTGTTATATTCATAATGTCTCATCACATATCCCAATTATTTTCTTAGGAGAGTTATGTCTTATGAAGTGTGCATGTAATAATAAATCAGTATGTTATAATCAGCACATTCAACTGCATCTATCTGAAATATATTTAAAAACAGAAATAATGACTCTTGCATAGGATTGCATTCCCAGAAATAATATAACCAACACAGATTACAGGCCTCTCTGACATTTATCTCCATTCATTCTGAAACTACTATATTTCTAATGTCCGTGCTGAAGATGTAGTTCTCCTTTGCAATGTTAGTTAACACAGTAAGTTTTGATTTTTGCATTATTTTCCCCATGGGTTCAATTTCCAGGTATTACAATAATATTTTAACATTGTGTAAGTCCCAAAATGAAAATATGAAATAATTCATCTTTCTCCTTTCAAACTACAAGTTTTAAAAGCCATGCCATTAATCATTTCGTTGTTTAACATTGGAATCTGTGTTAATAGGTTGAGTATCACACATGGCAAAGATCAGATCAATGCCCTGTTTCACACCTTTACTGCTATATGATGTGAGTAGTGCCAAAGCATCTGCTAAGGTGACCATCTGCTTTCAATTGCACAAATGCAGTTGGCAAGGCTGTGTGTCTTTGTGTACAACCAGTTACCTGCAAGATATGAATTGGGCACCAATTCAGGCATATTTTGTAGCTTGACTTTTGCCAATATGGCTGTTGAGGAGGAGAATGGTGCCAAATTGAGTGCACAAAAGTTAGGTGTTGTGGAGTCCATGATATTTGTGGCACAGCCACAGCTGTAGGCTGTAGGGGACTTATACCATGTCTCAGTATAAGGCTGAGGCTGGCAATCACTTAGTGAAGGCTTTCTCCAATACAACAGGCATTCCACATACTGTGGAACAATGTCATCACCATTATAGTGACCTTAAGAAGTGCACGCAGGACCTCCTAATCCAATGGGAGGCTGAATTTAGGACTGGGAACACCTCCAGTTGTATAAGTGTAGTTACCCATTACATGTCTATAATATGGCATTAAAGATCTAGCTATCCAACACAGGTATTCATAGAGTTTCCATATATATATATATATATATATATATATATATATATATATATATATATATTTCTTTGTTTTTTGTAGTGTATAGCTACAATTGAGATAGCTGCTAATCTTGAGGCACACTAGTAGAGAATAACTTGCCTCAGAGAGGCAAGGGGTAAGTATGACTCTGGTGCAAATTCAAGCCATTACGTTATTTTCATTCCCTCAAGCATTAACGTCTTGAGCAGACATACCTCAACCTCCATCTCGAGCAAGAATGCCTTCCCCAATAACTCTTGCTGCTTGCATTAGACAATGAGAATGCTAGCTTAACTGTGTGTGTGGGTTCAGTACCCTGTGCGTGTGGGTTCACTACCCTGAAACAGCAATTACTATTTATTACTGGATACATATTGTTAATATTTTAACAATACTTATCTAGCAACTACTTTTTATTACTGGCTAAGTATTGTTAAAATATTAACTGCAATATGTCAGGAAGAATTAAATTATGATAACTGCAGTTATTAAATTAGAATGCATATTTTCTATCCATCATAGTGAAATAAAGGCTGCTGTTTCTTATACCATAACAGTGAGATTTTTTTTGTGACACATACATTTCCATCATATATGGATGTGGCAAAAGTGTGCAAAAGTAAATTATCATAATTTTTATGTATTGCCAAACCAAGTTTATTTAAAAAAATACAGTACTATGACATACTGTGTATCTAATTATTTCTTTTGTTTGTCTCCCCCACTCTTTCTCTTTTTTTTTGTGGGGATTATAATTAATTTATTAACAATCTGTCAGTGTTGCTTCCACAACCCCTGCCTTACTTACTACAAGTGCATTAGGTAGCTCTGCCCAATGTGCTGATGCAGTGGTACCCTCCAGGAGAAGAAGTATTAGTGGAGATGGCAATTTTGGCACCCATCAGGAGCTAGCAGGGCTGGTGGAAGATCCAATGGAGAGTTCTCTCTGTGCACATATCATCAGGGTTGAAAATATCCTCGATCTAATTGCAAAGATGATGCCACATCAGGCAATGGTTCAGGGAGCTGTTGCAGGAGATATCAGTGACAGTTCTAAGGGTGAGGACTAGATTTTCACTGTTACAAAGCTGGACATAGGTGTACCTCTAATGTTCCATACCTGTCCACAGTCATGGTACCCCCAACCATTTGTCTCCATCAACATCCTTGTCTGTCTTGTATGCCCTGTATGTCTGCACAAGGTTCCTACCATATCTACCTGACTCTGTCATTTTTAAGCACCTTTTCCAACACCCCCCAGAAAAGGGTGCCTGTCCCAAAAAATATCATTCCCCAAACATAGCTCTCCATTTTGTCATTGTATCATATTGACACCATTTATTTGGTCCAATTGTCCATACAACAGTCTTCTGTTGTTGTCACTCTTCAGTGTTGTGTAGACTCTCCAATGTCATAAAATTGTGTATAGAACTATACATTTACATTGTAATAAAGTTGACAATTATGGTGCTCTCCCAATGACTATCCTGTAAATTCCAGTATTATTTCCCCTGTGTGCTACCCTCTGCTTGCAAACCCTATTTTCACCACTGTCTTATCCACCCCTTTTTTAACAAGTTTAATCTAGGCAAAATAATTGATTCACATGCAAAACACATGGCCATAAACAGTGTGTGGAAAAGCCTTCACTTTATGTCTTCAGTATTTGCTTGGAGATCATTATAGTGCAGCAATGCTGAGTGACAGTGAACACTGTTTAACTTCTTATTGCAAAAGCTGATTATTTTAATTTATTCCACAGTGGTCCAGTTATTTCCATGTAAATGTGCATAAATCTGCTGCGCTATGGGAAATCAGTGTAAAGGCAGACTAAAGGAAGTATTGTGTAACAGTTAATGTAAAAGTTATTAGGCTGCTTGATGTATTAAAGTAGGAACTCATACATGGCATGTTAGATAGTTACCCTATTTGTAACCTGATGTTGCGTAACGTCATGAGTTTTTATTACAGCTGGATGTCAATTTATTACCTCATGATATTTCATATTCCTATCATCTATTTAACAGCAAATGTCTATATTCCTCTCCATATAAAACATTTCCTTAACATAACATTGGAATTGTGAAGCAAGGCATAATTTTCAAAAATACTGCAACCCCAACAGAGAGACTTAATTAAACCTTATCCTGGTTAGGTATTTATGCTTATTTCACTCTTCTACCCCTTATTTATGCCCATAACATGCACTTTATTGTACAGAGCAAGAAAGATTAAAAATTATTTAATGATTAAGAGTAAAACACAATACATATGTTCCTACATGACCCAAAAACACATTTTTG
The DNA here is from genome assembly GCF_019279795.1 of Protopterus annectens. NCBI lineage: Eukaryota > Metazoa > Chordata > Ceratodontiformes > Protopteridae > Protopterus > Protopterus annectens. The sequence continues at coordinate 636,883,875 of NC_056734.1, read as the reverse complement.
CTATTCCTGCCTACATCTGTCTCCATCTCTCTGTTCAACCCTTCTGCTTCAGTAAGTTGTCACTGTGCTTCAACAGTGTTATTTTAATATTGTAAAGTAGTAATTCCTTTGTGGCTTGATGGGCTAATGCTCATGTCTGCAAAGAATTTTGAATAATTTCAAGGATTCTAATCCAGCCATTAGCTAAGTTTTGCTGATTGTGTTTGGTACACTAATGTATGTGTTCCTGCTAGTTGCGTACTGTTAGGATCCACCATTATCCTTCTGACGTAAGTTACGTGGCCCTGCCTCCATCTCATCCTGTCAATGTACCTTCTCCCTTCTATATCATTAATCTTTCCCCCTCTGCATTTGCACAATATCTAGCACTGGGCAACAAATGCAACTAAGGCTAAATGTAAGTACACAGCTGGTGGAAATAGCCTGTGTGTTTTCTTGCTTTCATCTGCATTACTCTGTTCGCTTTGTGCCATTGTGCTAAGCTTTACTTAATCAGTTTAATGTAATTTTCAACAAGCTAAAGAGTTGAATGTAGAGATTAAAGTAGTCAACAGGGTAACAAAGATGAATACATGCATTCATATTTGCTGGAATGTGTTGTCAATTGTTAACTATCAGAAGTATGACTTCATAAGTGGAGTGCTTACATAATACTCTGTTGTAAATGATTTTCTTGGAATGTTCTAAAGGTTTGAATACAGATGGATGAAGAAATGTCTTAGGATATTTTGTCTGATTTCTGCGCCTGTAAATGTTGACTGAACCTTTACTTAACATACCTCCCAAACTCTTAGAGCAAGACATCTGAACAAAGCCAAAAATAGTGGGTGGACAAATCCCAAAAATGAGGAAAATTTCTAAATATTGCTCCTACAAACTTAGAAAGTTGATAGAATAACACGTTTTGCATTAGCAGGAATTTTGTGAAGGGTATGAAGTCTGAAAATGAAATTGCTGTCATTATCATCTGACTTCAGTCTTTAATGAAGTGCCAATGATTTGCCAGAAAACCCAAATTTTATGAAAAAAGGACCAAAAATAATAGGCAAAAATCTGGACATTCTGCAAAAATCTGTACCATTAAGAGGTATGCTTAACACATCATTATCCTGCTGCTACATTAATGTGCCTACTACCTATTTTGAAGCCTGCTTTGTACAGATTTATGCACAGATGTCAGCACATAACAGGATAGAATACTGCTAATTCCATTCTAAGTTCAATACTTCAAGGTCTGATTACATATTTGCTAACTTTTCGTCATCAGTAATGCAATTAAGCTTAACAGTGCTGCACTCAAAGAGTACAATAAAAAAGAAAAAATTATACTTTTGTGTTGCACAGTGTCGGTATGTCTGTATTACTTTTGTCAACAGGTAATCTTGATTTCAGAATGATGTTGACTCAATTCATTTGTTTAATGTATGTCTTCTTTACAGTGTTTACATTTGCACTGTGTTACAGGCTTGGTTAACCTATTCTCACTACATCCATCAAAATCATTCTGCAATGCACTGCCCTATGTATGACTTGCATGTTTGCCTTGCCAGTGCATTTAGTGCAGATATGACACAAAACAAGTGTGCAATCGTATAGACATGAAGTCATAGGAATGTTTGATTTACTGCTGTACGCTGTACACCAGTGGATTATCAATGTGTATATCATCCTATAATGTGGAACATGTCACTATCTCTCAAAGTAATACAATGTATATTAAGGACAGTATCTACAAATGTATGTTTAACTATATAGCTAGGAGGCTCTATGCCCAACATGGAAGACACGTATGTATGTGTGTGTGTGTGTGTGTGTGTGTGTGTGTGTGTGTGTGTGTGTGTGTGTGTGTGTGTGTGTGTGTGTGTGTGTGTGTGTGTGTGTGTGTGTGCACGCATGTGTGTGAAAGGGGGTGTTTACAGTTAGGTGTGCATGTACTCAATCAATTTCTATTCTGGGTAAATGTTTTAAATGGTTATATGGCTCCATCATCCCCTAAGCCCACTTTTCACATCTACATCTTCTTTGCAATACAAGGGTGCAGCTATGCATACTGTTTGTACTCTGCAAAGTACAATTTTCTAGGCATTAGTTAAAGAAATAGTGCTTTTTTAGGCTATACTCTGTCCACAAATGTGTAAATTAATGCTTCCAATAGGAGTGTCATAGACAGAAAAAATATCCTTTTAATGTTTTTAGAGGGAAAGTGATACAAACATTTGTTAAGTGAGAAAGGGGACAATGTTTCCACTTTTCAAATGACAGGTGTTTTGTGGGGCATCACTAAGAGCACACAATTACAAAATGATATCATCTGCCTACACCCCTGGTGCAACATACAGATGGGGTCATTCTTCTGCGAGTAAACTGTTGCTATTTAAATGTCAGACATCTCCTGTGGCACTTGTGTGACTTACACTGTTCTCTAGAATGTGAAAATAGATAGGTAAGATGTTTGACTACAGTAGTGCTTAACTTCTAAAAGTGCGACTGCAAATGTATTCAGGATTGTTTCACACACATTTGCAATGACAACTTTTACAACTCCAGACGGCTGTAAAACTAATGCACTTCCTTGACAATACAATGCTGATGTCATCTCATCACAGGTGCTGCACAACTCACTTCTAATTATTCTCCTATGGTGCTGGCTACTGATAATGTGCTTTATAGATAGTAGAAATGGATAGGCATGTGGTTTGATTCCATCACTGCTTCAGTAAAGTAATTGTGATTACTGTCATATACCATGGGCCACCTTATAACCACCTTTCTGCATACTTCTAATTATGAGATTGATTTACAGTGGCACTCTGTCATACTAACAAATCCTGCATCCATAAGGAACATAATGTTTTGGCCATCCATAGGTTCATAGGTTGGTACTAGGCTATCGGCCCTAGGGCCTATATAAGCCTACCCATAACAATTCCCTGGCTATTTCTTCCCAGAATATTTGCTTCCCTGGTCTCCTGTCTAGCAGGGTGACTGATGTGATCCCCAGGATGAATTTCCTATCTCCCATCCAATCGTCAAGGTTCCTTTTGAAGAGGGCCAAAGAGGCGCTCAGCTTGACATGTATGGGCAGTCTATTTCAGAGTATGGGGAGTCTCTTGGTCAGGAACCTATCCCTCCAGCATGTTTTGTTCATTGTGATGACCAGGTTTAGATCCCTGGAGCATGTGACAATGAGGGATTGGGATTTCTTTAAGTGCAGCATGTCCAACAGCACTGGGTTTGAAATGGCCTTGTATGTTATGCAGAGACCTCCTCTGAGTAGGCGATATGTGGCATAGTATAGCTGGAGTTCTTTTTAGATGGTCAGCATAGGGCATCTGCTTCAGGCCTGTGTTTCTTTTAGTGAGGTATTTCTGTGGTCTTTCCAGTTGTTGCAGATGTCTTGTGAGGTACATACAAAATGGGCTGTTGTACTCTATAATGGGTCTAATAAGGGATGAGTACAGTGAGACAATGACCTCCTTTTTTCTGGATAAAAAGCCCTTAGTTATGAAATGTGCCACACAGAAGGATTTCCTGACCGTTGTAACTATGTGGTTATCAAAGGTGAGACCACTGTCCACCTGTGTCCCCAAGTTCCTTATAACACTTTTGGTGTTTAGTGTACTGCCACTTATGTGGTAATTCATGGCTACATGTTTTTTCCCAAAAAGGATCACTATACATTTCTTGGAATTGAGATTGAGCCCATGGCTCTGGCACCAAGCATCTGTTTCTGTAAGGCCCTTTTGTAGAATATTCACATTATTTGGGGATTTAATAATGGCTCCCAGTTTGCAGTCACCTGTGAACTTTGTTAGCCAGAGTCCCTTAGTGCTGGCCTGTACTTCAGAGAAGTAGATGCCAAACAAGACAGGACTGAATCCTGTCTGGAGCTGGATTTTGAGTCGGCTACTTTTGCAGTGTGGGTTCTGTCAGTAAGCAAGTTGGCAACCCATTGAGTGGCATAGGGATTAATGCCCAGCTTAGTAACTTTATCTATGATTCCAGAGTGGGGGATGGTATCAAAGGCCTTGGCAAGGTCCATATAGGCTGTGTAAACCGCCTTACCCTTGACCACGGCTCTAATTGCATAATGCTAACATACCTGTAGTATCTCTCATTTGGAGAGCAAATTCTCCTTGTTGTGTGACTTTGATACTACGCTTTGTATATTGAGTAACTGTATAGTTAGGATATCTCAGGCCAGCTGTGAGTGTGCCTTTCACCCTTTCACCCTCATACTGTGTACACTATTCTTGAAAGACATATGCTATGTAGCTGTACAAAGTTATTGTGCACATCAACCACTTTTTTAGCATAAAAATCCAGCTAATAAATAAAGTTGATGTTACTCATTTAACTGTTCACTGTCTCATTTGTACCTCAGGTTGTGTGGTGCTTGTAATTCATGCACTAATGTTTAGCTTGTGATCTTGGGTAGTTAACTCAAATACAGCCATTACAGGTCAATCTATGTTGTGTCAGTCTAATTGTGACTGTACATGTCACTAACACTGTTTTCCAGTACACTTGCTTTGTTCATGTCTACATGTTGATTCCTTTTACAAAAAGCTATGATTACTTTCTCACAAAGAATGTTTTTATTCAGAGTTCATTTTCCTTATATAACATATGTAATAGTGTTATCCTCTGACACAAGTGAATGAGATAGCATGCTGTCTGCTACTGACTTAGTACATCAGTTACAGGCACACATCCCTTGCATCAATAACAGGATGTAATGCATTCACATAATGACATCTCACAGTTGTAGTAACACTTCTAGCATGTTACATTCTCCCTGTACAATGTCATGCATTTTCAGTTGTCAAATGCTGATGTGATTAACATCCACATTCAGTGCCTGTTAGCATTGTTGGGACTTATACTGTAATACATGAATAGTATCCACCACAGTTATAATGTGCATATGTACAATGTCATCATAGTGTAAAGACTTCGACTTTAATGCTTGCATTTCATCTATGTCATTAGTCAGTCGAATCACATAGCTTGTTTTTCAATTACTGAAAGGGGCAACATTATATGAATGTACTTGTGAAGGATGCCAGCCTAGCTAGATACAATTTTTAAATAATTCTATGTCCTTGTAAATATTAATATGATCCACAGGGTCTATATTAGAACATCAAAGTTTCAAAACTTCGAATGTTCTAATATCGACCCCTATTCAGCGAAAGCTGAAAATATTGAAGCAACAGGAAACCAAATTTTTTCCTAGGGAAAGAACTCGGTTGTCTGTTTCTGTTGCTTTGGTATTTTCAGTGCTGTGGTGGAAAGTTACGGGTCAGGTTCAGGTGAATGTGTGATTGAGTGTGAGTTAGGTTAGTTAGGGTGCGGGTTAGGTATGTGTGCGATTGTGTGGACGTGATGGTTAGGGTGGGTTAGGTGAGTTATGGTAAGGGCATGGGTTAGGTATGTGTGCGATTGTGTGGACATGAGGGTTAAGGTGGGTTAGCTGAGTTAGGGTTAGGGCGCGGGTCAGGTAAGTGTGCGATTGTGTGGACATGAGGGTTAGGGTGGGGTAGGTGAGTTAGCATTAAGGCGTGGGTGAGGTGAGTGTGCAATAGTGACGGACCTTAGGGTTAGGGTTTGGGTTAAGGTAAGTGGATAGTTAGTGGTGTGTATATAGTTTAGTGTAGGGTTAGGTGTAATATTTTAGGTGTATGTGTGTGGACTGCTGTTTGGTTTGATTGTGTTGTGTGTATGTGTTTTGGAACAACAAATGTTTTCCCTAGGAAAAAATTGCTGTTCTGTATGTTCAATGTTTTCAGCTTTCGCTGAATAGGGGTCAATATTATAATATTCAAAGTTTTGAAACTTCGATGTTCCAATATAGACCCAATTCACAAACTCGTTTGACAAATGTAAGAAAACTGTGTATGTTCTGTGCTTCAAAAATGGAACCACTGTGCACCCTGCTGGAAGAAAGCTGATAAGCAAAGGATTTTACAACTGTGTTTGATCTCAAGCTCGGAGACAGGGTGTCTGCAGCTTGAAATTCTTTCTATTGTTTTAAGACATAGATAATTACTAGGTTTCACATGTAAAGTGTATTTTATTGATGTGGCTTCCTGGCAGGTGCAGATTAAAAGAGAAATTTTTAATTTTAAATTCTGTGAGCCTGGGAAACTTAAGGAGAAGTAACAAGAATGATGTAATCTGAAATGACTCAGCAGTAATGTGTATTATCAATGTAAGGGTTATCTCAGAAAGTAAGGATAGCATTTTGTATTTTGTTCTGAAGCTGACAACAACTCATCAGCACCTCTCATCTATATTTGCTTGCTCTATAAATAGAATTTAGATCTTAGTATTTCTCTTAGAGATATAAATATAGCCAGATTAGTCTAGCTGTTTTCTATATTTATGTCAGACTGTACTACAATATTTTCCTGAGATTTCTGAACTCTCTATTATCACTGTGTTGAATTGGTGAGTAGTGTATTGTGTTTTTATTTATTATTAAATATTTTAAACCTTTTAACTGTGGCTGGTTTGTGTGTAGAGATGTGTAAGCTCTTAAGAGTACTTGCATGTATTTAGTGACACTGTATAGGCCACTCCTAAAATAGCCGTCACGTCTCAGTCACACTTACCAATTGGATAAAAGTAGCATTGCACAGTAGAATTGGATGGGTCTATATCACATAGTCGAAGTTACGTAACTTCGAACACCTAATAGTCGAACCATTATGTTTGAAGTTACATAACTTTGACTACCTAAAAAAAAAAAACTCAACAGACAACAAAATAAACTGTTGTAAGCAGGGGGGAAACCCTCTGCACCCCCACACCCCCACTACATAAATATACCAACTCCGAGATCGCACCACATTGAAGTGAAGTGAATGGAGACCTTCGCCTATGGAGATTTCCATTCGAAACTCAAACTTTTACAAATTTGAACATATGGTCTTGGCCATATGTGGTTCAAACTTGTAAAAGTTCGATGACATGATAGGAGCCCGAATTGGACACCCTTTGGTAAGGGCCTTTAAAGTAGCTGATAAGGGCAATTGGTGGCAGGTGGTACTATTGTATAGTCTGGGCAGAAGGGGGCATAGCTGGAGAACCTGTGCCAGCCTTCCCCAAGAGTGTCTGTGTGTTTGTATATAAATCAAATCTGAAAGTGTGTGAGTGTTAGCTACTTGAGCAGGGACACGAAGCACTGGTTGGACAGAGAGGATGCTGGAGTTTTTTGCTAAACTACTTGGCTGAGATCTGAACCCTATAGCTGTGCCAGTGTTATTGAGGATCTGGAGAGAAAGGGAGAAACCAACCTCAGACTGACAGTGATTTCTGTGTGCTCTTCAGGGAAATTGTACTTTAAAGTGTGTGTACTTGCTATCCTCCCAATGTCGAGCCCCTCATTGGTGTTAGTGGTGAGGATCGAGGCTCCTTGATTACTGGGCTAGTGCATGGGCATCACAGTACTGATGTTTTGTAAACACCATTGTATATTGTTATCCATTTTTATGTGATGTTACATAAACACCATTGCATGTTATTGTTATCCATTTTTATGTTGGACAATGATATATCATCACAGGATATGATTGCATGGCAGTGAAATCTTTATTCAACATATGTTTGGCTGTGAGTGCTCTTGTGGCACACACATTTAGTATTGAATTGTATAGCCTACCTACACAGATAACTGTGGTTCGATTCTTGACAGTATTTGTCCTACATGATGGAACAGCTTCCTTATCAAAGAAGCAGGCATATTGTAAAACTCACTGTTGTGCTGGCAGTCACATGTTTAGCTATTTACCAGCATTCTGAATAAATCTGATTGTATTATGTTGTATTCATAACTCCTGGCTTAATGCACACATTCAGTTCAGTTATTTGTGACAGCCTGTGTTGCTATCTGATGTGGCACCTGCAATTAATACATAGGCAGAGAGCCTTGTATAATAGGCAGGGATTTGAATCTGTTAACATCTGTTTGTCAGGCAACAGTGGCTTATATAGGGACACTATTTATGACACACTCAGAGGGCCACCTTGCTCAGTCCTTTTCCTACAAGGCTGATCATCCATACACCTTATATAATAGGAAAATGGTGTAAACCGTTCAAGGGTGTTATTCATGACATGAGTGATATATGTATTTTTGCAGTAAATTCCCTGTAAAACCATGTGAGCATCCCTAGTATTCCAATGTCAGAGAAAAAAATGGACTCATGACAGGTCATCCACTCTGTTTTGTCATTTGTCAGTTATGTATTTTGCGTGTTATTAGATTACCATTTAGCATTTACATAACTATACATCCAGTGGTGTAAATCTTGTCTCTAGAAGATTGTCACTATTGAAGTAATGCCCTAACTCTATATGCAAAAATGGAAAAAAAATGGGTTGTGGATGGATAGATGTATTTACATAACTGTATAACACTTGCGTATCTGTTACATGCTCATGGTAATGAACCACTTTCCTAAGGGTGCCACTGTCACTTCTTTGTAAAAACCAAGTCTATTTCTGAAATACCTGACATTACAGCTTTAAGGTTCTTTGTTCTTGTGTATACATGCTGAGGTGGAGAATACAGCAGGAGTGTCAGCTTCCATACATAAATTCCCTGTATGTAAATCTTATATATAATAAATGCAGTCTATGCATTCAACCCATAAAGTAACATTTTTCCATGATATATGTTATCTCAACTCAGCATTTAATTAATATGTATATCATATTTCCATCCCCCTTTTGTTACACTGCTGTTCATAACCCATTGCATTATTTATCAGTATGTCCATTTTTATTTATGTGCATAACTGTGAGATTGTCGCTGACATTAATTATCATTGCACCAATATTGCACGATTTATGTCAGAAATGCTTCTTATACACTTTCATCACATTTGCCTGTGGGATACATTTTAAACACTCCCCTTTAAACATTAATTAATAATTTACTTTAACACAATTTAGTGTACATTTCCTCCATTTCACTTCCCCTCCTTCTGTATTCTTTCCCTTTACTTGCCCTTAATATGTCTGGGCTACAGCGCATGTTCATATGTGAGAGCTGCCTATATGCATGACATTTTATTTACATTCTGTGCTTGTGTTTGAAAGTACCTTTCCAAGACCATGAAAAGATGCTTGCAAATGTGTAGGTATGATGATCAGCATCTTACATCATATAGGCATAGTGCAGCACCCACTTGATTGTTAATGAATCCTATGGAATGTTCTGAAAGTAAAACATTAAAGGTAACATTCCAGAAGACTTAACCTGGCATAACTATTATCATCTTTTTGTTTATTCACTCCAACTAAGACATTAACATAACAGCTGGGAAATGACACTTGAACCCAAATATCATACCACAGTACAAATTATGACATTTTCAGACATGTAATTGAGTTAGAGTTTTGGCGTCCTTTGCAGGTAAGTTCTTCCTGCTTTTCCATAATAAGTTCTGAAGGTTTCCTGGTACAGTGGGATGGGTGATGAGCTTTTTAGAAATTCATGCAAATGGTAATTCTGAAGATCTAGCCTTAGAAAGGTAGTAGTCCAAAAGATCATACAGACTCATATGGTTATCAGAGATCTGGGCACCATTGTAGACAGCTCCCTATCCATTGACCACCACGTAAAACAGCCAGAACAAGACAACTTCAGTCAGGTCACTTCATCAGGTCGGTAACTGCTAGATGGAAAAGTTATCATTTCCCAAACTGAAGATAACAAAATCATTGTCATATTAGACTGATATATTTGCACCACGAAATTATCTAATGTAAAATAAATAAATAAATAAATAAATAGGGTAATCAAGAAATGAGCCTGTTTGTGAAACAGATATTGTTAGAACAGGGTTCGCAAGAACTAGCCATGTTTGTCTCTTCTAATGGAAGGAGAAAACTGGAATGAAGCCATGGTAGTGTCAAAGAGCCAGTTTGCTACCTAATTTGTGAAGCTAATGGTTGAGATCATCTGTGCAAAACAATCTATGTCTTTCAGTGTGTTACAAAAGCTAATGCACTCTTAAAATTATATTCTTCATTTGATGTCACAGTAAGCTGATTCAGAATTACCCCCGAATACTGCATGTAGGAAATCATAATATCAGGAATGGAAGATGAAACAGGATGATACAAGTTTCATGCACATGAGAAGGTGAGCAGCAAATATAAGGTCGCCTAGCCATAATAGTTGTTTTCTTTTGATTTCTGTTCATTTTTTTAAGTTCTGGGAACACAGTCTGTGACAGAGTAGTGGACAAGAGATTAGTATTACTGCCTTATAGTATTCAGTTTAAGAGGTTCAGTTCCTGTCCGGTGCACCTTCTTTGCGGAGTCTGTATGTTTGACATATTTATGGGGGGTGGGCAAGGTGCTCTCATTCCTCTAACATTCCAAACACATGCTGTAGTTGAACTGATGATAATGTAAAATGTGTGTGTGTGTGTGTGTGTGTGTGTGTGTGCATGTATGTGCATGTGTGTGCGTGTGTGTGCATGTGTGCGTGTGTGTGCGTGTGTGTGTGTGTGTGTGTGTGTGTGTGTGTGTGTGTGTGTGTGTGTGTGTGTGTGTGTGTGCGTGCACTCATGCACACATGCATATTCCATGACAAAGTATCATTATGTCCCAGAGTAATTTTTTGCATTACCCCCACTGAATACAGGGATGAGCTGTGGCTCTCCCATGATCCTTAGAATAAAGTAGGTATTTGAGAATGAAGCTTTCCATTTATAATTGTCATGTATATTTTACAGACATGTCTATAAAGAGGTTTTTGGAAACTTGTAGAATATAACGTAAAGACTCTATGAAGTTGCAGTGCACACTGAGTTTTTTTTTATTCTGGGTGAATGGCTCATTGGAAATATGGCTCTCTGTGAAGAAACTGCTGCTTGATTGTTGTGTAAAATTGATGTTTTTTTTTTTTCAGATACTTTATTGGCAAAACAAAACTAGGCTGAAAAATGATGGTAATAGCAATGTTTTGTAAGCATGTTTCCATTACTTAACACTTTGAACAGTATGTGATTCACTGGCATGGGTCGGTCATTATACCCTCCCTACTCCAATCAGGAGCTCACCTGAAAGAGACCAAATACAATACATGGGAGGAGGTCTCTTCTGACTCACCATATTTGTGGAAAACTTTCTAACTAATGTAGGCAGCCTAGCAGGGCATTAGGGACTATCTTTTTTTTTTAATTTATTCTGTTCTCTGAGGAGGAAAACAATGTCAATTCTTTAGATTTGCACTTAGATTTTTTCTTTATTTTACATGTAGTGACCATCTATTGGGCAATAAAACTAATAGTAATATGGGGAAGGTGGCAAAATAACATTAATATGACTGCATCTTTCATTTAGTTCCTGCAGCTTGTTGGGTATAACCACTCTATTAAATCTAGCTAAACACTCAGAAACTAGAGCAAAATGGCAGACATATGGGGAAGCTTGTTACAGAGGCCGTGTGATTTTTGTGACACAGGAAAATGAGTTTATTCCACTATTAAATGAAAAATACGGCAGGTGAAACATAATAGCTACAAATAGGCAGGCACATGTGGCACTTTCCTTAAAGGAAGAGACTAACAAGCTAACAGCTTTGGTGTCATGAATCCATACAGGTACAACTGAAATAAAGACGTGGACACTGAACAATAAAGTACAAATAGTGAAATAGACTGCAACAAAATTTCTTCAAAATGGCAGATTCTGTACAGGTTTCAGAAGTTCAAGAACTGTTGACAATGATGTACCGTCAGCAGAAAAGAATTAAACAAATAAGGTAAAATTTTAAATATTTAGTGAATCTGCACCAATTGAATAAAGTTGTTAGTGAGTCTAGCATTTGGGCTAGGGGAAATGGACACTACAACCCCTTTTAAACCTATTCTCCTGCCATTCTGTGACTTGAATTGATCAATGAATGGTCAAGACGAGAACACAGAAGACACTGAAGCCTCTGCCAAACAACAATCTAGGGCTGGGCAAATCATTTAAAGAATTCTAAATGATGTGTACATGGTGAGACCAATGAGACCTGTTATTGAGGGGAAATCCTTTTACCTGAATGATGTATAATAATATTGTATTCTGACTACTATATGGAATTTATAGAGAGATGCAAAGCATTTTTAGAAGTGATACAACCTTGTTGCAAAAATTGTCAGACAATTCCATTAAATTTCCTAGAAAGCCTAATAATCAAATGGCAGACTGTTTATCTCTCATTTACACAAGCATAAGGAGCAATGCACTTTCAAAAAAAAGGAAAATAAACACCTCTGATCATTTGCAAAGTGATACTTTGTTTCCAATCAATAAAAGAAAGAACAAGAAATGACTCATTGCTCCAGCTGTCATAATGGAATAATATGCCTAGAAAGTTTGCAGCAATCTAAAAAAAAAAAAAAAACAGTCAACAACTAGTTTTCCACCTCAGGCAGTGTGGGTGAACAAGCAAATCCCCTTTGAGATGAAAACTTCTTCAAGTCTTTGAAAGAAAATGTCAGTGAAGCATTTTTTTCCAGATCCATATGTCAATCTACTTCAAGATTTTGGCAGAGGTCGGCAATAGTGAGACATATGCTGAAGAAGTTGAAAGTAATTCAGAGTATGTGTCACAGATGAAGTCACAGCCACCACTGGGAACATCCACTGCTCCAGAGCTAGAAAGATTTGTAGACTATGATACTCCAAGAGAAAGTGATCAGTCAGATCATCCCACTTTCAATGGAAAAAATACAAATAAATGCCCAGATGCATCTCCTGTCTGACAAGATGTAGATTAAAGATTCTTGTCAATAGCACAGCATTTCCAATTATACATACACCCTTCCCAGCAGCACCACTCTGTTTGAGGCAACACGTTACTGTGTTGAACAGATCTGCATATTTATTTACATATGTATGCATGTATACAAGTCTGGTTGTATGTACGTGTTTGTGAACCACAGCAGAACACCAATCCACTTAGATCATTTTCAAGTTCACCCCAGGGACATAAACATATCAAGTCAACAGACATTAACAAAACAATTGATGCCTTGCGTTTAAAGAGATATTACATAAAATAACATAAAATTTATATTACAAAGAATGCAGTGAGATACGATGCAATTGTCTAAATACACTATGTGAATAAGACCATGTTGTAAAATGAAAGCACAGTATGTACACATTATTTTAAATACAATATTATTGCAACTTTAAAGGGAGAAAGGAATAGGCATGTACTAAAAACTTGGAGAAGATGAGGAATGTTCGGAGAGTGATTAGAAAGGGAATGAAACAAGAAAAGGGGGGTAGGTGGAAATTAGAAATAAGGGATTAAAAAGAAGAATGGACACTAACAATGTGGATATTATACAAGGTTGACTGCAATGTTTTGAATGTTGAATGTAATAAGAGATGGGTCACTGAAGGTGGGTAAGCAAATGTTGAGGTCTGAAATTTTGGTAACTTAGCTGGTTATTAGCAGGTCTAGGAGGGAGTGATGATTTGAAAGAGGATTGGGGATTTTGAACTTTGAATAAACTGGATAAGACCTATGTCTGCTAGAAATTCACTGTTGTAATTTGTAGTCGGTTTCAGTAGGTTGAAATGAAAGTTCCCTAGACTGATTATGTTCTCATGTTTGTTAATGTTTGAAATTATGTTGTGGATGAGAGACTGGAAGTTTCTGATGGGAGACAGTACTGGTATGTATGCTACAGCAACAAAAACTGGTTTGTTATTCTTGGCAGGATTAAGTAGTTGGGGGTAGTGCCAAATGAAGCATCAGCTATGATCTTGAGAGTGGAAATACAGCATTGGGAGTGTTTGAGAGAAATGAATAAAACATCAGATATTGGAAATGAGTGATTTTATGATAAAGGGACAGTTCTTGAGGAGGCAGACAGTTCAAGTGTGGACAGTGAATGGGAGAAAGCTGTTGTCTGTAGTGGCATGGTGGGATGGTGGAAAGGGGAATGGATTTTGGTGCTGGTAGATTTGCAGTCAGTTTGGAGTAGTAGGAACATGAGGGCATGAATAGTGAGAGAGGGTAGTGAGGCATCATGAGCCAATACTGTATGGGATGCTTGGGTTGTAAATAAGTTAGACACAGTAAGATGTTAATAAGGCTAGTATTAATCTTTAATTATGGTGGTTGTGTTTTAACTCAACAAGGAAGGTAATGTTGTGGTGTATTGAGTGTGGATCCTTAGAGTTGGTTGGGAAGTTAATCACTGGAGTAAGTGTTTTGTATGGATATACTGGACTGAAAACTGCATAAATATGACTGGAGTAAGTATTTTGTATGGATGGACTGGATTGGAAACACGTGCATTTGGGTTAATATTATGACATATGCTCTGTAAGCTTTTGTATTTGTTTAGAGGGAGTAGAGGAGGTGTGGAATGGGCTAAGTAGATTTTGTTATAGAATGTTTCGTAATGTGAATGAATTGCTTAGTTTGCAGAGACAGAGCAGGTTTGTGATGAGCACAGATTTTTCAGGTTAGAGTACAGAGAGGACTGTTGCTGCTACTGGGGTGTGGTAAGCTGTATGATATAAGGCAGCATGCCAGTGGCAGCAAAGGATGGGTGTCAATTTAGCATGCATGAACATAGGGGTAAAATCTTTCAAGACCCAACATGGCCTACATTAAAGAGGCAGTACACCTTAACAGAGGTGAATGCCTTCTGCATTAGGAATAATTTGACAACATACTTCTATCTTCTTCAGACTTTAGTTATTGTCAAAAAAGACACAAAAATGGCTTTCAAGATCAAGATGTAGCCATAGGATTTCTTCAGGAGTCCTTGATGACTGGATAAACAGTCTCAACAGAATTCTGGTAAACAGAATTTTTAAGAAGTGTCAAGGAGGTTTCAAAAAGAAATCTCAAACCTCCTAAAACAAAGATCACCCATCAAATATGAATGACTGTTAAAAAGACCCTGTGACCCCCTCACACTCTGAACCTTCTTATCTTCCAAAAAGTTTTGAATCTCTATTTTTCTTTTTGGCAGCAGGTTATTTCAGACAAACAGGTTGTGAAAATCATTCACCAGGGTTACAGATGGCAGTGGGAGGAAATTCCTCCTTTCCAGAGAGTCATTCCTAATCCTGCAGGTCAGACTATTTTGTTTCAACCTGTTCTTCATCACATGCTGTCCCAGGGAGTGGTAGAACCAGTTCCTCCTTTCCAGGTGAGAAAGGTGTTTCATTCAAGGATGTTCCTAGTCCCAAAGAAAGAAAATATTTGGAGCCAGTTCTGTCTCTTTCTTTCTTAAACCTATTCATGATAGTGCCCAAATTCAGACTGATGTCACTTCACAACCTGTTGCCTCTTCTTCCTGGTAATACTAGACTTAAAAGATGCTTATCATCACATTCTTAGTAATCCAGACTTCATGCAATTCTTAAGGCTTGGTGTGTCTAGATCACATTATCAGTTCTCTGCATTACCCTTTGGACTATCCACTTCACCAAGAATTTTCACAAAGTGTCTAGAACCCCATTTTAGGCTACAAGGTATCCATGTTTTTTTTCTGTATGTAGATGACTTGCTTATCTTTGTAGACTCATTTTCAAAATGTCATGGATATTTGGTATGTGATCTATTGCAAGAAGCTGGGATTCAAAGACAACATTCAAAAGTATTTCTTGATTTTCTCTAACACACAGTATTGTGTTCCTGGGATGTCAGACATCTCAGTTCAAAGAGCTTTTCTTCCACAGAAAAAATAGATCTTTATTTAGATCTAATTCTGAGGTTTTCCACTAAAGCTTCAGTCACTGTGAGGAAATACCTCTGGATTTTGGGTCTCATGGCTTCTATGATTCTCATGATACACCTGGCAAGACTCCACATGAGAAAGACACAGTGGTATCTGAAATCTGTTTAGTTCCAATATCAACACCCTTTAACTTTTTAGATCCCAGTACTGGGGTTTGTCAGAATTGAAATCTCTTGGTGGAGTTAACAGATATCCTTAAATCCAGGAACCCCTTCTCCCTCACTGCTCAGTCACTATAGATGCTTTAGACTTTGCTTGGGTAGCAGTTTCAGGAGAGATAAAAGTGCAGGGGATATGGGACAACAAGGGCAGATGCAAACATAAATATTAAGGAAAGGCTTGCCAAGATCAAGGCACTGAATTCTCTGAACCCTCTTTGCTCACCAAGACCACTTCAAATGATTACAGACAATTCCACAGTGATGTGGTATATCAACAAGCAAAGGGGGTACCAGGTCATGCCCCCTTTTCAGACCAGCCATGTTAACTTTGGATACAGCTTCTCAGCACCATCTCACTCTACAGGAATCTTACATACCATCAGAGCAAAACTATGTGACAGACAAGCTGAGCAGAACCAGGGGAGACCCTCACAAATGAACACTATCTGGAGGTATTCCAAGATTTGAAAAGCCTCTGTAGGAGTTCCTCACGCAGACCTCTTTGCCTCCTCTCTGAACAATCAGTTGGTAAATTTCTGTTCCAGGACTCCATGCAAGAACCCCTGTAACAGAGATGCCTTTTCTTTTCTTTGGACAGCAATGTTCCTGCATGCCTTTCCACCCTTTCTTCTAATATTCAGGGTACTTCTGATAATTCAGAAGGAACCCCTCAAGATCATTGTGGTGACACCCTTCTTGTCCAAGCAACGGTGATTCTCCCTTCTTTTGGAAAATGCCAAGTCAAGTACCATAAGCTTCCTCAATGAATGGATCTACTCATACAATCATCAATCATCTTCAATTGACTGCCTGGACGATAGGTTTTAATTCTTTTTAGGCATTTATTTTTTGAAGATGTGCAGTAGGTGCTAATGGAGGCAAGAAAACCTGCTGCTAGAGAATCATATATTAGGAAATGGAAAAGGCTTTCTAGTTGGTGCCAACAACATAATCAGCATCCATTCAGGCCTAGTTGTTCTCTGTTTTTTATAATATTTGTGTGAGTTACTATCCAATGGCCTTTCATATTCCTCTTTTAATCAATGTTCATTTATCAGCCATTTCAACATGTCTGCCCATGGATCTTCCTCTTTCAAGGCATGTCAAAATGTTCTTGAAAGGGATTGTGCATAAGAGTCCTCCAAGTAAATAGGGGGCCCCTCCTTGGGATCTTAATTTTGTGTTAGAGAAACTAACACTTGTTCCATTTGAACAAGCTAATCTGGATGACTTGATGTTCTTAACATGGAAAACAGTTTTACTGATTGCTCTGATCTCTGAAAAGAAGTCTGAGTTGCTTGTTCTTATGGTAAGTCAATCTTACCTCATTTTCCTCAAAGAGAGGGATTCTTTAAGAACTAATCCTTCATTTGTGCCTAAAGTGGTATCCAAGTTTACTTTAAGCCAAGCTGTCTATCTCCCTATTTTCTATCCTGAACCTAAAATGAGGGAGAAAGGATACTCAATACCTTGGATGCCCATAAACAATTCAGGTACTATCTTGACAGAACTAAATCTTTCAGATCTTTGGATCAATTGTTTATTTCTTGCGAAGGTAAGAAGGGACAATCTGCGTGAAAACAGGCTATTTCCAAATGGCTCTCTAAAGCTACTACCTTTTGTTATACTCACCATGACAAATCTATTCCAGGCAGGATCAAAGCCCACCCTACAAGGATCCTCTATGTCTTTTTGGAAAGGGTTGGATTCTACAAGTATTTTTGAAGCTGTTACTTGGTCTTCTGTACATACTTTCACAAAGCACTATAAGTTTGATTCCTTCTTTAGGTTTGATCATGCTTTGCTAGGACCATTCTCCACTGGTTCCTGGCCCCTTCTCTTTCTACCTTCAAATATAGTTAGCTATAATAATCTGCTCATATAGCTAAGGCTACTGCAGTAGTGATCAATACGAATAACATTGTACAGTTATGTAAGATGAACTTATCATAACAGTAGATGTCAAATGATCACTGCTGCAGTAGCCACTCCTTCCCTCTATTCCCCTTGTTTTTTGGTGTATTTTTCTATGCCAGGATGTGGACATTTATTTTTTGTTATTCCTAGCAATATTCTTTCAGGGTTCAGCCCCTCTCTCTCTCTCTCTTTCTCTCTCTCTCTCGGCAGGAAAGCTCTGAAGGGCTTCACACCCAAACTTGTATTTTAGTCGGCTCAGCTTGAGCTGCTTGATAGTTTGGATATGTAGAAGGTGCTCTGAAGCTTTGGAAGCTGGATGGCTGTTATGTCCTTTGAAGGATATCACCCATATAGCTAAAGGTATTGCAGCAGTGGTCATTTGAACATCTACTGTTATGGTAAGTTCAACTTACACAACTGTGTTGTTTCCCATACTAACATGTTGGGAATCTGTTAAATAAGAATTGAAGAATTTCTACATCTAAAGTAAGTAGTTTGAGGTTTGTTTGGAGTATATTGACATGTAAATTGTTATTCATCAGAATGAAGTATATATTTTGTTAAGAAGGAGGACCGGATTCAATAATGCCTAGACTAAGTGTATACTAAGCGTACACAACATGTATTCAGTAAAATTCTTATCACATT
Organism: Protopterus annectens; assembly: GCF_019279795.1. Taxonomy (NCBI): domain Eukaryota; kingdom Metazoa; phylum Chordata; order Ceratodontiformes; family Protopteridae; genus Protopterus; species Protopterus annectens. The sequence continues at coordinate 636,865,364 of NC_056734.1, read as the reverse complement.
TGTTGTGCTTTCTAGTCACTCAGAAAGATTACAGTAAGTGTAAATTTGTAAGTGTAAATGTAGTCTGCACTTAGTGGTAACATGTATGAATTCCTGTCAATATTTAAAGCTGCAAGAATATCAGTAGGAAAATTAAAATTAAGAGGAAGAAAGTGTGGATTATGTCTGTGCTGTCTGTAATCTCAGAACAGTGTACACTTAGTGTACACTTAGTGTAGGCTTTATTAAATCTGGCCCCACAGGTTTAGGTAAGCATGTCAGATCACTGAATGCAAGGCAATCTTGAAGAAGATAAGGCTGCTTATGAAGCACAGAATGGATCTGTACCTGGAAAGAGTAGCTTTCAGGTCATGAGCAGTGGGGAATGAACCAAGAAACTGTTGGCCTTAAAAATAAAATGATGGTGTAGACAGGAAATGATCCTAGATGTTTGTTCCAGTCAGTCTGAGGAAGCTTAGGACAACTGAGTGTAAAATTAGTGTAACGTTTAGTAGCGTTTTGTAAAGATCTTTATTCAAGTACAGGCACTCGGTGGTGGGGATGGTTGGGAAAGTAAAGTGGATTATTTTTTACATAGGAATTGCATCAGGAAGTTAAGAAGCAGAAGTTAACAGAAACTATTAAAATGAGAAGTGCAGCTAGCTATGGCTCTTACATTGAAAGAAAAACACTTTCTACTGATGGTCTTAATACAGAGCTATATCAGGTGAGGTTCTTTTGTAGCCATTATAATCTTTGTTTACCAGGAAAAGCTGAAAGAAGAAGAAGAAGAAGGTATACAGTGTGGAAGTTACATTTCAGTATCAGGATAGGCCATCTTTTCTTTGTATTGGCAAAGATGGCCAACCTTTGCAAAAAGACCATAGCCATTGGGTCCAGAGTTAAGTTAAACTTCTATCATCTATAAAATATTGTTTAAATTGTTAAAAGAGCAGTTTATCTTCATATTTTGATGGATAACATAAGAATGGAGCAGGAGATTTTCTATAAAAATATATATAAACTCTGAAGTTCCTCTTTGTGTAGAAAACAATTTCTCTATTGAAGGTATTGGGCCCCATCAGATACTGCTGAAAGGTTTCAAGGAAAAGGTAGTATCATACCTTTCAACTGTCCAAATTTTCACAGACTGTCCATATATTTGCATTGTATTTTTGATCTGTTCCACATAAACGTGTGGTATTTTGGCAAATCATAGAGGACTAAAGTCACTAAATAATGGCAGACATTTGAGTTTTACACTTTATATCCTTCAGAAAATGTATGTGTATGCAAAACCTGTTATTCTATCAACTTACTAAGTTAATAAGAGCAATATTTAAAAACTGTCCCTAATTTCGGGCCTTTGTCCAACCCATTACTTTAGGTTTTGTCTGGATTTCTTGTGCTAGGAGGTTGCAAGGTATGGGTAGTGTATTCATAATGAGGAGAATGCAATATTGGAGTGGTACACAATTTTAGAGATTTAAAGTACTATGGCAGATTTCGGTACAGCTGATTTCTACTATACACTGGTATTGGTTTACTATACTTTGTGCCTTTCATATATTTTTTACATTGCTTTCCTTACTTCATCTTCTTGGAGAAAAGGCTATGAGTAATATAACTAGTGGCTTTGGTGATTATATTTATTGTGATGGATTGGAAGATGCTTAAGAAACTTCAGAGGGTTAAATTAGTATCACGGTTGATCTGATTAAGCAGCTCAATGGCTTGGCCTTTTTACTGCTCATGGCATCCTCTATCCCAAACAGTTTATGGTTCCACATGTATAAACTGCTTATATGATAATTTCAATGCCTGATAGGTGTTATGACTGATGAGATGTCAGGCTTATAAGTTCCAGCAGATTTTATCAGAACAGATTTGGATAATTTGGTTTTATTGCTAGTTTGTATGTAAGTGAATTAAAATGGATACCTGAATGTCAATCACTTACAGTACCTGTTGATGGCTCAGAGGGTGGTTTTATGAAATTGGGAGATAATGGGGTGAAAGATTTAGTCCTTTACCTCTCTGTTATGTCAGCTTAAAGTAAGTATATCTATAGCTGAGGGGGATAGAGGAAGCTAGAGGCTTGTTCCCTGAAAAAACATTAACTCCAAGATTGATGAACAACCATGTAGACTTCATGCCAAGCCAACATGATAGTTATGTGTTAGTGCAATGAGCAGTAGTGCTAATCATATATGCATGCTGCATATCATGCTAACGTGAAATGAAGTACATTTTGTGGCCAGCAGCAGTGTTGAAAATGTGCTGAGCAGTACAAGGATACATAGTAAACAAACAGGCTATGGGCAAACCTGTTAAGCATGTTTGGGTGCACAGCACAAAAAGGTACATAGGGGATATAATGCAAGCTATACCAGGCAAGGAAAGTGTACTGAGTGCAATATGCACAGAAATCAAACATATAAATACAGAAATATATAAGACAGGAGGGTAAATATCAAGGCCAACTATAATAAATGGGTTACCAAGCAAGGAAATATTACTGAGGAGAATATGCACAGAAATCAAAGCTACATATACAGAAATATATGCAAAGTGAGAATTAATGTTCCGATTGTACTAAGATAGTTTATTTAAAGGTGTGTATGTCACAAAGACAATGTTTCCAATAATAAAATGATGCAATATGTATGTCATAACAATCAGTTCTGGTCCCACTTCCTGAGCAAATATAGGTAAGTAAAAACAGGTATGATATTATAGGATGTGAGATTTACACAAAGTAACATTGTAATAGAGGGAATTAAATGAAACATAAATATAATTAACATACTGAGCTGAGATGAAATAACAGTTATCAAGGACAGTACATACATTATGGGAGATTTGCATAGCCTGCATTTCATCAGTATAACATTCTGGAAAGTAAGAATGGCTCATAAGTCAGAACCTCCTTCTTGCAAGAATCTAACCCATGCACCGTAGCTGTACATTAACTGTGTATATCACAGAAATCGGCATAATAAATGTACAAGGAGGATTACACTTGAAAGGAATGATGCACTTTAATATTCTAATTGGTATGGATCCCATACGTAGGTATGTGTAGCATAACAAATGTGCAAGCAGAATGTGCTATATGTAATACCCTTGTATAAGACACTCCTATCTGACACATTTATCAGGCAAACAGATAAGAACAGATAAAAATACTACAGCATAATGCGATTTACTCCACTGAGCTCTTTATTGTTGTCATCTGCTTCAGCCGATAGCAATGGATATTGTCACAAACAAATGAAACTAATGTGTGAATTAAGAAGGTTCCCTGATAATGATTGTCATATCAGTTTGTCAGATTGATGCCAATTAACTGATTATACTCATGTGCACACAGTTGTGATCAGTCATATATCAGTGGTTCTTGGTCAAGGAAGGTTTCTCTGTATTTTCTACATATACCACCCAAGACTTCTAAATTGTAAGAGTGCATTTTATAGATGATAACAACACTGTTGTGTTGCAGAGAAAATGATGTTGTAAGAAGGGTCTTACACTGATGTGGACTCAGCCACCATTGTAAAAGTTTCTCAAGACTGTCAGTTCAGAGAGGCTAACAGTATGTCAGGTCATATTTACCCACTTCTGTGCACAACCCTCATATTAACACAGGTTGACTGCTATGAGGTAAGAACCCCTATCTATCTAGGTTAGACAATTTACAGGATAAAGTACATAACTCATGTACCGCCAAAGAAGTCTGCCTTCTTTAGTGTGACAGTGCAGTGTACATAGGATTAGTTTCTCATTCTGTGTCAGAGTAGATATTTGTGCTGTTGAAGTTTTTGTGCAAAGCCATACTTGTTGATATGCAGGAGTAAGTGCAATCTTCTGATCAATAATAAATACATAGTACTGACTTTCTGCTATGCTGTCATTAATGGTGCAGAACTGAGGCTGACATGTACCTGTTTTACATGATGTTGTGTACATGGGGCATACACACTTGGAAAACACAGGATATGCAATAAAGCATTCATAGCTCTTTGGGTAAAGATAATGGTGTCTAAACCTTAATGAATGCTACCAATATTAGCAATGGCATCTGCTCATGCATGGGCAATGTGCACTGTCAATACAAAACAATCCTAAATGGTCCAATAAAGTAGGGCTAAATAATGATGAAGTATGTGTGCCAAGGGTCAATGTGGTTGTATATCATTAGGGCTAAGTAATGATGTAGTATGTGTTCCAGGGATCTGTGTGGTTGTATATCATTAGGGCTAAGTAATGATGTAGTATGTGTCCCAGGGATCTATGTGGTTGTATATCATTAGGACTAAGTAATTATGAAGTATGTGTGCCAAGGCTCTATGGTTTTTTATATCAATAGGGCTATGTAATGATGAAGTATGTGTGCCAAGGCTCTATGTAGTTGCCTATGATTAGTGCTAAGTAATGATGGAGTATGTGTGCCAAGGATCTATGGGGTTGTATGTCGTTAGGGCTAAGTAATGATGAAGCATGTATGCCAAGGCTCTATCTGGTTGTATATCATTAGGGCTAAGTAATAATGAAGTGTGTGCCAAGGCTCTATGTCGATGTGCATCATTGTAAGTATAAGTGCTGCAGTGCAGATATAACTGTACAGAATGAAGTGTTCTGTCAACTCACAGTTCAGTGCAGTTCACTTGTGTACAGTAAGCCATTCCCATGTAATGAAGTATTACCTGTGTTCAGAATCTCTTCCTAAAGTACAATGCAGAGAAAGTCATTTGTGCGGATGTAGATAGAGTATTAGTACACGTGTGATTCTATTCTGAGGTGTTGAACTTCAGATGTTAAGTAGCAGTGTTCACTGGTGCTCCCTCCTAACCTTTGTACAAATAAGGAGCAGAGAGAAAATGGTCTGATTGTGATTAAATGTAGAACAGATCTTTTTTATGTTAATGTTTAACATGTCATGATGTCAACATGTGTACTTGTTTATGGCCTTGCAGATAATGCACTCTACCTTTGAAATAGGTCCAAAGACTTATTTAGAACTGAGCTGTTTTGCTTGCCTTTCCTGTTTGCATGACATTAGACAGCAAGCAAACAGGGTTCACTGCTGTAGGGAAAATGGTGAAAACTTTAATCTGGTTAGCCTTCTGTACTACAAACAGGCTTAGTAGTAATGTGTGTCTATCAGCACTCTGGACAGCACTGACTGGAGAAAATCCACCTCTTATCTAGCTTCTTCTGTGGTGTAAGGTATAAACTCAGTGAGTTCAATAAAAACAAGGTTAAGCAGGGTTTGAGTCCAATAAACAGATAATTTTACAAAGAATGTTAGAATATAATAGTTATAAGTAATTTTGATCATGACTGTACGACTACATATGACTATTCTAAATGTTGATTGCCCAAGCTGTGCTAGCAATGCCTACTGAAATAAACTTTTATACCTATTATATATCAGCCATGTTCAAGACACATTACAAGTTAATTGGGTGTACCACTTGTTAAACATGACAAGGATGGTATTTATTTTGAAATAATTATTATGACTCAGCGCATACCCTAACTATCCTCACAGTAAGGACAGTAGCCAAATGATATAAGATGAACATTTCATACATCAGCCTACAAAACATGTTACAGTATAATGTGATGAGTCAGAAGAGGTGTTGAGGGACACAGAGATGGGGAGACGCATTTAATATTTGTGTTTATGGTTTTGTTGTTGTTGTTGTCTTTCGGCTTTTCCTGATTAGGGGTCGCCACAGTGGAATTCCGGTCCGCTAATGATTGGCAGTAGATTTTCACGAACGCCGAGGTGCCAGCTCGAAGTTCAACCTTCAACGAAGGCACACCCATTTACGCATGTCTTTCGAACACCCACCCAACTGTGGGGAGGACATGCAGTCTCCACACAGAAGGCACTCCCCGCACTCCAGCCGAGAATCAAATGGGAGAACCTCTTGCTGTGAGGCAACAATGCTATCGCTCCCCCACCGCGGAAGTCTTTATGGTTATGTTTGTTTATATAATATATTTATAATATTTTTATGTGTTATATTTTGTTTGTGTTATGCTACATTTATGAACATCTTAATGTTGTGTTTGTATTACCTTTTTCCTCATTCAGAATGTGTCCTTGTCTGAACATTAAATGAGTCATACAGGGATAGAGAAGGTGGAGGGGAGACAATAACCAACACATTCTCATACATCTGATTGAAGAAGGTGTAGGAAATTGGAAACATGATGGTGACAGTTGTTTGTTGATAACAGATATAGCACACACTTACACAAGTAATATGGAGACAAATGGAGAAAAAATACATTACTGTATAGCATATGTCAAGATTCAAACCTTTGGCAGTAGAAATAAAACTTTATAGACAACACAATTATCTCAACTCAGCACAGAGGAGCTCACATTGTAACAGCTTTCAATCACACATTGTAAGAGACACAACATGTTCAAAAAAATAATTAGGTAAGCAGCAGTAGTCAGTACAGTTATATCTATTGTAGCCTCCCTTACACCTTCCATGATATCCAGCAGCCTAATACATAAGGAAGAGTGACTGTATCAAAGTTTATCACCTTAGTCTGTTTTAGTACAGCACAGTGGATGCATTGGTGTTTCTGTTAAGCTATATGTGACAATGCAGGCTAAAGTAAAAACTTACCACATTTTGCAATGTTGTTGTGTCTTTCGGCTTTTCCCAGTTAGGGGTCGCCACAGCAGAACTCCGGTCCGCAAATGATTGGCAGTAGATTTTTATGTGCCAAGTTGCCAGCTCTGATGCACAACCTTCAATAAAGGTACGCCCATTCACGCATGTCTCCATGCAGAAGATGCTCTAGCTGAGAATCGAACCAGACAGAGTCTTACTGTGAGGCGACAATGCTACCACAGCACCACCACTGCAGAGACTCACCACATTTTGCAATAACACTTGAAATGTCATGTAGCATCACATAATACACTTGCTTGTTGCCAGACCATATGCAAATGCTGAGTACTACAAATGGCAAAATAGAAGGGGATAGACAGATACATAGGCAACGCATACACATGAAAGAGACTCTTAAAATCAAGCAGTAAGAGTTTCACTTACTGCTGGATTAGAAGACTTGAAAAGATGCAAATTTAAGCTCATAGATGTGATCATTGCCTCAACACATCACAAAGGAAACCTTACTACACACCTCTCAAAATCAGTAGAGAGTTATGTATGTGAAAACCCATTGAGCTGCTGGAAGAAGTAGGTGGCAGCCTTTCGCAAAGTAATGACTATGAAAATGCATTAAGATGAAATTAACATCCATCACTCTAAAGAATAGTCAGTAATAAAAAGGGTGAGAGAGAACAGGTGAAGATAGAAAGAGATGGGCAGAGGCATATCAATGGCTAGTGTTAAGGGTCATTAATGCACATCTTTAAGTTGTGCCCTCCATATTCATCTCTTATGGTCTGTATCCTTAACTGATGGCTCTGAGCATCAAGAAGATGTAGGAAAGGAAAAAGGCGATAATGACATTAGTAGAATAAGGGTGGTTTGATAATTCTTCCTTATGGGCATGGATGCCTTTTCAAATGCTTTTTTGCCATGTTATTCTAAATGTGTTAATGAAAGGTAGTAAGTGGATAAAACCTAAGATGTGTGCTATTCACATATCATAGAAGTATAACTTTACAGTAAGAAATAATGTGATATACATATGGAGTTGAACCCTTAATGCTATGGCCAACAAGCAATCTTCAGACGAGTAATATTTGTCAACACTCAACAGATGAAGTTGTACTTTCTTGCATCCAGTAGTTAAAGAACCCCTAGAGTCACTGCTGCAAAGCATTTCTTTTATTCAGCTGTTACTCTGTATTCTGATAGCACAACATGTTTAAGCACCTTTGTGTGAGGATAACTGAAGTACTGCTGGTGATGGCAATTACTGGCCAGGTTTTGCTATAGGACATGAACAACCATTCATTGTCACTCGTCATTGGTGTACAATGCCAAACTCTTCACTAATCCTGTTGACAAAATGCAAAGGCTTTCTTATGTGCCATTTCTGGCCATGTGTATTGTGTATGATTCTATTTTTTTGTCAAGATTAAATGTGTAAAAAGGGGGTTGATAAGAAAGTGGTGAAAATGGGGGCGATAAGCAGAGAAGAGAACACAGGGGTAAGAATCGAGGAATTTGCAGGAATGTAGTGGGACAGAGTCATAGCTATCCACTTTTTCACATCATAAATGTAGAACTGTAGACAGAATTTAACTTGAACTGTCATCACACCAATAGTAGGTAATAACAACAGAGTACTGTTGCAGAGTCAGTTGTACCAAATCAGCACATGACCTGCACAGACAGACTGAAGGTCCTATCACTTTACACAGCATCGTATAGACTGCTTAGAGGCGACTTGTGCCTGGCCTATAGATCAGTCTCAGATTCTGTCTTGATGAAGCTGCTACACATCCACAAATCCAATGGGACAAAATTCACTACCTCTAGGGATCTTATCCTAGCCTGTGATATTAACAGGATATGCTGGACAGACAGATACATCTCCCAGAGGTTGCCCCTCCTCTGGAACAAGCTCTCAATTCATGTAAAACAGAGCTCCTTAATGATGTTATTTAAGTGTAACCTGGACAATTGGATAGAAAACCTTAAACTTTCACCTGGGGTTTCACCTATGACCCTCTTAGACAGGGCAGCTGGTGCTTATCTTAGAATCACGCAGAAATATAAATTATATATCTTGGTTCATATGGGAACAAGGGTATAACATGGCTAGGCTTGTAGAGCCGTCTCAGGGCCAATAGCCTAGTAGCCGCCTATGATCCCATGATCCTATGAAGAAGACTCATAGATGAAGTGGAGAGCTGTGTCTGGCTCTTTTTTTTGTGAGGCAGGTGCTCATTTTTTTTTTTGTTACTTTCATAGAGGGAGGAATGTTGGTGAAGGGGCTTAGTAATATGAGACTCAGGTGTGTAGGGTAGGTGAGGAAGCAGATGCAGACATAAAGAACATACAAGACAGACAGAGATGATGATGGACACAAAAAGTTGGGGAATGCCATGACTGGGGATAGATAGGACACATTGGAGGTGCACCCACATCAAGCTTAAGAACAGTGAGAATTTAGTCCTCACCCTCATAACTGTCATCACTGTTTCCTGTATCAGTACTTAACATGCCATCAACTTTGCAATATGATGAAGCACCTGTTCTACACAGCTGATTCAGGGCACTGAGACCCTTTTCGATGATACTCTCCATCAGCCCTATCATCTCTTGCCGGGTGACAAAATCACCACCTCGACCAATACTAGTCCTAGCAGACCTATCTGATGTAGATGGGGCAGGTAGAGCAGGGGTTGTGAATGCAGTGCTGGGTGTAGGTGTTGCAGTGATGGAGGGCTGATCTGCAGTGGTCAGTCTACCTCCTTGTGCTGAATGTTATTTTTTTTAGCAGTAATGTATGACAACAGAACAGTTTTAAGCCATAGAAAAAGCAAAAAAGATGGAGAATTAGCTCCATAGCATATCACATGACTTTATTATTTCAATGCATACACATTTAAGATTATCTAGTGTGTATAATGAGAAGGACTTACCCCATTGTACCATTAATTAGTTACACTGCTATGATATCATAAATACAAGTATTTATTTGAATATTGCATATAATTACAATAGTTATTAGGCTTTCAGTAAATCCTGATGGATACATACTCCATGTCTGTCTGAGGCAACATCACCTGTTTTGGTGCACTTCCTTGTTTCCTGCAATGTCTTCAGCAGCTGTGCAATAGAAAAGATGAGGAGAAGAGAAATGAAAGGATAAGGAATACTGGTCCTGGCTGTCTACTGCATTCTATACAATAAAATGCTGATGGGTCAGTATACATGCACAACTGCGGAGTGGCAGCAGTTCTAAACTCATCCTCCCACTGGTTAAAGAGGTCCTTTTTGCCCAGGTCAGGTCACTGTAGTGGTGACAACATTGCTTCCCAGTATGTGGGATGCCAGTTGTTCCATGCCTCAGTCTTATACTGAGACTCAGCATTGTCTCCCTGCAGCAGCCAACAGCTGTAGTACTTCATGAGGAGTGCCACAAAAGTCCTGGACTCCTCAAAACCTGACCTCTGGGCTCTAAATTTAATGCCATCATCTCCCTCATCAGCCATGTCTGCAGAAGTCAAGGAACAAATCTACGTCTGAACTGACACCAGATTTCAATCTCACATTTAACACCAAGTATGCAAAGACTTATATCTATGCCAGCTGCATTTGTGCTATGGAAAGCAGAAAGATCCATTTCCAGACAAACAGGCAGAGACTTTATCAAACAGAAATGAAGGTGTGAAACATGACATTGAGATTTGCCATGTGAGATGCTCAGTCTATTCAAACTTTTTCAAATGGTCAAGATTGACATGATTAATGGTGTGACTTGTAAGCCTTGTTTTTTTTAAGGTTAAATAGGATGATTGGGGCATAATTTGTTGGGACATGCACACTGTAGAAAGTTAGCTGCATAAGGTGGGAATCATATATATGGAATAAATAATGCACAAATTTCAAGAGAGGTCAGTAATTGTCAGTGCTACAGGAGAACTCTTTTTCAAGCCTGGTCATTATAGATGCATTGCATTCAGTATTAATGATGATATACTTCACACAGGTCTAGATGTGTGTGACTTTAAGAATTCCTGGGAACTGGCCCCCTGCAAAAATGTGAAATAAGAAGTTTTCACTTTTAGTTTTTTGGGGGGAGTTCTATATTGCAGAACTTCAATTCTCTGGTCTTCGATGATCAGAGGTTCAATGTTCTGCAATTTCAATACTCTGAAGCAGTCCCATAGTCACACAGCATGTAGATGTTCTCCACTCACTACTATCCAGAGTGCTGACTTCCACGCATCATCGCTAGGTCTGTTTGCACTACAGAAGGCTGCTCAGATAAACTCTCTTTTTTCCTTAAGCAGGTAAGCTTGACTGTGCACTGCTTAGCAGCAAGCAAGTGCAGAAGATTAGAAAAAAAAAGAACACGAAGTTGTGATGAAAGTAAGACTTACATTTTGACTAATGATTTCAGTACCCTCTTCCCATAGTATGAGTGTACCCCAGAGCAACTCTGTTATTGGTCTAAAGTCACTGCATTTACAGCTTTTAACACAGAGAGTGGTAGATATCAGCTGGACATCATTCACTCAATACAAATAACATGCAACGGTGCCAGGAGTGTTTGTGTTAATGAAGACTACGGAAATGAAATAGTTTTTTTCCTTCAGCTGTTAGCCCTGTTTGCACTCTGCCAATCAGAATGCAAATTACAAAGGCCAAAAAATTATATTCAAAGCCACAAAAGGCAAGGACAAACATGACTTATATTTCCATTCATCAACAGTTATACCATTACCCCAACATATACAGCATTTTGACATCTCCTTCCTACATTACAAGCAGCATGTGGACTACACATCATCAGCATGTCATGTGATATCAATGGCTCAGAAAGAGGACATACAGACAATGACAGGAGGTCATGCTTGGCAAACCACATACAATTAGTCAGGATACAAGGTATGCCATTAAGAGGTACTTCCTTCCGTGAAGAGGTATGATTCTGAGAGTTTATATAGCATTGGTGGTGGTTAGCCTTGTTGCTTCACAGTAGGAGATTTTCCAGTTTGATTCTCAGCAGGGGTACCTTCTGTGTGGAGTCTGCATGTCCTTCCTGCAGTTGCATGGGTTTCCTTTGAGTGATTTGGTTTAAACCCACATTCCAAAGATATGGGACACTCTAAATTGCCTCTAGGTGTGAGTAGTAAAGATGAACTACTGTGGCAGGACTGGCCATCTAGTGGTGTAAACCTTGGCTTGAGATGATTGTCACTATTGGAAGTGATACTCTGGCCCCATGGGAAAAAGGGGTTGAGGATGGATGTTTATCACATCTGTCCACAATACTTATGTTAATCCTTTTCTGTCGAAATTATGTTCAGCCTGTCATATGATACAACATCCCTTGCTACTGTTATTATTAGTAAGGACAACAGGTGACTAGACAACAACACCTTTGCAATCTCAACTCATATGAACTACAGGTAATATATGGAATATTTATCACATACTTTAGCATATGCATTTCATATACAACATATTATTATTCTATATCTATTCTATATTCATTTAAAAATGAAAATATCTGCAAGGTGGATACAAGCTCTGCATCATCTGTGCTGTTTCTTTAAGCTCATTGCATTTACAGCATGTGCTACAGTGGTACTTAGTTAAGATGTAGAATATTTTTACTTACTGCTGTTCAGAGTGCATTATCAAAGCACACCTCTACCTCTGTAAAATACACTAATGTTGGCATTCCATAGTAAATTTCTCAGTTTGTGTCTGGGACAGTGGACTCTTGGTCACTGCCACAAGACACGGTACTGCCAGTCCAAAGTGTGTTTTGCCAAAACTTGTGCAAACGATGAACCTCATAAAAGAAAAAAAATGAAATAGTAGTAAACATCATGGAATAATAAAGAAATGTAGAATTGGGAGTTTTCCTTATTTTGCATGTCTTACAACCTGATCATATGCTCAGGAAATGTCCATTATTTCTCTCAAACAACACACTATCTGGATTTCAGCTCTCAATAATGTGCAATCACAACACACACTCAATGGTGTTCCTTATCACTCTTTGCCACCAACCCAACCTTAGAGTAGGAATCAGAAAATATACATTCCATACATTACCTGCTTAGTATGCCATTACATTCTAGATCCACCAGAAGATCCGAAAATGTTCCTTTCTCATTTGCTTGAAGATGTCTAGATGAATGTGATATTGACAGCATATTTAGGCTAATAATAGCCCACACCATATTAATGTAACATTGGCAAGACCACAGATCTTTCATCTTTCTTTTTTTTTATTATTTTCTTAGCATCTCTCCTTTCTGTCAGCATAACTAATAGAAATGCAATGTCATGGGCATTTCTTTGCATCTTTGTTTCAATGTGTAATATACCTGATTAGCATTGCAGAACAATTTTTAAGCACAGGATAGAGAATTAAAAGAAAAACAATGTAGTTAAGGTTGTTCCCATAGATCTCAAGGTGCTTCCATACTTTTTGTTTAGTCTACTCTGTGTGACACACCCATTTCAGAGAGAAGATTCTCCTGAGTATTGTTTGTTGCTGTAGTTAGATAAATCATTAACACTTGCAAGCTATTAGCAGATAGCAATTGGCTTTGCTCCTTCCTGCAGTCCTAGGGTATGTGCATGAAATCATACAGCTACTTACAGGATTTTTACTACACCCAAGTGAAAATTGTGGTATTCAGGAATGCTAATGATTTAACACCTCATTTGCATCTTCACAGTGTTTGGAGAGCTGAACCTACACTAAATAAAGGTAATGGTGTAGCTATGGAACTTGACATGTGTATAGGGTCCTCATGGAGGCACAGGCTTGTTCCACCAGGATCTTGGAAGAGATAGTGTGAGTCCGTAATGACAGACCATTACTGGTATTTACTTGGAGGCGATTTTTCTACAAATTACTGCATTCTTTTCATAAGGTATATTTGTCCTCTTCTTCATTTTCATATTTGGAATGTATTTCAATAAGCAATAGTTTTTTTTATTTGTATGATTTTTTTCATTCTGTGTTGGCATAGTGTAGGTATGCCAGTTCTTACTTTGCTTTCAAAGTTTGTTCATGAATGGAAAGGTTACATCAAAGAATTGTGTTACCATTTGCTCTTGGAATTTCACCAGTTACTGTAGACAAGTGCATTGTGTTTATTATCAGCATCAAGGGAGTTGTATATGTGTAGCTAACAGAGGTGTTAGGGTTCTCAGATGTCTTGTGCTGACCTCCACATCAGTGGAGATGCCAATGAAAATTGATTGGCATTTATACTTTGAACTCGGACCCATTTTTGATAATACTGCCATTCAGTAATCAGATACATAACTGCTGGCTGCATTACAGAAATGTTAACAGAATAGATGCAATGCTGATGTATCACATTTACTGGGGGGAGAGCTTCCCTTACCATGTATGCAGTCCTAAATGAGCATTATGAGTTCAGTTGTTTTGTGTTGACAATGGGTGCTCAGATTTTATTTGAGGAGAATAATTTCTCTGTGTGATCCAAATGAGCTTTGTATTTGTTTCTGTTTCATGTCATACATGGTTATGGCACCCAGATCATCTGTTCCACGCAAGCCACCATTCAGTGATACAGAGAATGAGATCATCACTGAAGCCTTACACCACCTTCCTGCTTAACAGAGACTGAGGTAATATGTCTGGCAATAAAATCATATGGCAATGGGTGATTGTTGACTTAAATGCAGTGGACAGCTGTGCAAGAAACTATAATCAGGTGTGGCATCGTGGCAGTGTGGCCAGTGATATGATTACAGCATCTTGCAAGAGGGCATTTGTAGTTACTTTTGAACAGATGGTTACGGGTTCTGGTCCTGTTACCAAACCACCATTCACTGTAACTGAGGAGTTCCTGTCCATTGTCAGACATCCTGACAGCTCAGGAGAAGTTTGACACAAAGTCCTTGATGTTGGTGATGATGTAGATAACGGGCCAAGCATTTCCCAAGAAGAACTTCCAGGTATGCTTTATATAAGGTATTTACTGCTGTTCTGGACATCATTATGTGTTAATATTTGTATACCGTTGATGTATCTGGAAACATCAAGACGTGGCTTAAGAAGTTACACAGTTACACAGTCCAACAGAGGTTGCATGGGGGGGATTTTTCATTCTGATTGAGTCTGAGATCGTTCTTAAGGGGAAGATAGGCAGAGCTTTATTCTATTGTCCTTGTGTCATTTGCAGTGAGATGCTTATTAGTTTTCTTTCCACTGCCTTCTTCTTTCTCCAGAGACATCAGAATTGCCATCTAAAATGCCACCTGTACATGGTAAGCATACATTTTCTTTGCTTGGTAATGTTCATTAGTTAGATGTAAGTCTAAGGAGAGAGCAAGAATTTTGTTTTCCTTTCCCACCTGAAATTGTTTAACACAAGGTTTAGAACACAGTTTGGATCATTTCTAGTCCCTGTTTATCTCATTCTTGTGTTTGTTGCTTATTATCACAGGTGATCCTGATAGTAGCAGTGTAGAACTCATACCACCTGATGTCATAATATTACTAGGCTATAATGACAATGCTGGCAATATAGAAACACAGTACGGGGGGTGCAGAGGTTCAGTCTGACACTAAAGTTGTGGCTCACATATCCACTGAACTTAATTCAGGCACAGTCAGTATGGCTATGCATACCATTTACAATGAGTCTTCAGATATAGTATAGGTTGAGGTTGACACAGTTGGTGAGGGTTGATGGGGGTAGTGTGGTTACTCCAGTTGCAAAGCTGGTTGAGTCTGCCCATAATCATCATGAGGGTATGGTCCACACAAGAGGGTTGCAAGAGGTGCTTGGAGGAGACCTACTGTCCACCCTCTTGCTGAGGCTGGTGTGTCATTATGTGTCACCAGACATATGTGTAGGGCCATCATGGAGGCACAGGCATGTTCCACCAGGGCCTCGGAAGAGATAGTGTGAGTTTAAAAGTGGCATATTCTGACATGCATGACTGCCTCAACCTTGCAGATGACTACTTGGTTAGGGTGAGTGACACACTCAATTGGGCAGTGTCTATGAAGGGACATCTGCTGGGGGAGGGTCGACATCCATGTGCCTGTAGGGTGCAATATCCTCTGGTGTTAGCTGACATTGCCATGCCAGATCCTGGTCATGTAGTGGCACTACTTCCACTACAGTGTCAGTGATTGAGAAGTCCACACCCAGCTGTGGTATGCCATGAGGCTGTGGTCTTGGACATAGTCATGAAGAGACCACATCCAGCAGACATCACTCATATTTAGGTAGCACCCCCACTTTGATCCAGAGAGGTGGCAGTGCAACTCCTGGCAGAGGCAGTTCTCATGGTCGGGAACAACAACACTGAACTGATGACTCTCCCATGCATGACTCTCACCTGTTTAAATTGCCAGGATATAGTGCTAGCACAGATCCTGACTGTGTTCATACAGACACACACACACACACACACACACACACACACACACACACACACACACACACACACACACACACACACACACACACACACACACGTTTCATAAAGTATGCCCATACTGACTCACATGCAAGCTAAGCAAACCTTAATGTTGATTGCTCTACATCTCCTGTTACTCGCCCTTAGAAATTTTACAAGTTAATGAATGTTTTATGTTTCTTACTCACATATACTCACTACTTTGGTGTCAGCCCTGGCCTCCTGCGCCCCTCCCCCACACTGTGCAAATGATAATGACTGTGCCATGCCCTTTGTTCATTTTGTTTTGAGTTAGGATTGCATATATACCTGATAGACAGAGTGGATATCTAAGTCAGTCTACCTCACAATGTTGATTTTATGCATATGTATTACATAAGAAAATGTGGAATGTTTTTGTATATGCTCATTTTGGAATGATTATTTCAGTTAGTATTGTAAGTCATATATTTAAGTCAGTGATATTGCAGTCCTGCTTATTGCTCTATTTGTGAAACTGTTCATATAACTGTCCTGTTGACTGGTTTGTATACAATGTGTTAGAATCCGCCTTGATATAAGTTATTGTGTACACTGCATAGTTATATATTGCAGATATCAGTCATATAAGCCAATAATTCCATTGCTGGACACCTCACACAGGTTTTGCTTGAGTACATTTACAACTAACAGTATGTAGGTATATCAGTTACATTTATCTTCTTACACATTTGTTTTTATACTGCAGGTAACACACTTTCCTTGACATTACTGCAGGTACGATTCATGTCCTTTGGGGCTGTCTCTGTCTCTGTCTGATGTGATCAGTACATGGCCATTACATGGGGAAGTAAAGTTTATGGACACTGGCTAGCATCAGTTTTATTATTTGTATGTGCTTGGGTTGTTATGTGTATAGCTTAGCCAGTGAGTGTGTACTAATCTTTTCCTTGTCGGTTTTGAGTGTGTGTGCTGTCCTTTGTCTCTTAGGTGGTGAGTGTCTGTGCTATCATTTGCCTCTTAGGTGGTGAGTGTGTGTGCTGTCCTTTGCCTCTTAGCCAGAGCAAGGGCATATTGTGTATGCTTATGTCTGTCGGCTCCATCTGCAGCTGAAGGTTCTCCCTCAGAATCCTCACCTGTATGAGCTGGAGGTGCTGGCCCTGCCTGTGGTCCAGGAATGTGTGGTCCTGGCCATTGCTGTCCCTGTTGCTGCTGTTTTTTCAAGGTAGTATTGTGCAACATTGCACAGACTGTGAGAATTTTAGAGCAGGTGCCTAGGGCGTACTGCAGGGTACCCTCTGATGTGTATAGATAGTGGAACATGACTTTAGCATTCAAAAAACATGCTCTATGATGTTTCTAATTTGAGTGTAGACATTATTCTATCCTTCTTCAGTGGGGGTTTGTGCATTTCTGGTTGGTGTCATGAGCCATGGTTCTAGTGTATAACCTGCATTACCCAGTAGATAGCCTTGTGAAACATTACCGCTAGCAAACCTTGTGTAAAGCTGCAAGGTGTGCTATATGTAGGAGCCATGGTAACTGCCTTGCTTACCAGTGCACACATTCAGGATGATCCCTCAGACATTACAGACAACCTAGCAGTTGACTGAGTGGAATCCCTTCATGTTGATGTATGTACTTTTCTGCTTAACATATAGGGTTTTTGTTTCAATGTGAGTGCAGTTTATGATGCCAAAAACTACAGGAAGTGTGCTACAGCATAAAATTCCTATTTTGATCTTGTTCTCTCCTCTGGGGTGCAGGGGAAATAGATGTACTCCCTTCCATGTTATAGCATAGCATCAAGACATCAGTGCAATATTTTGGGGGCTGAGGCCTGTGACACCCCTAGTATATCTCCTGTAGGTCTCTGGAATGTACCAATAGCTAATATCCATAATGCTACACATACCTTAGTTTCCACTGACATAGGTTCATCTCGATTTCCCTGGGTCTGAGGTGGGGGTAGCAGAGATTGTAGAGTTCCCGGATTATTTCCATAGCCACACTGTCTTGCTCTACTATTTCAATATCATGCAGTCCATAATATGTTAATCAGGGTTTGAACAGCCTTCTCCTTGCCAAGGTCTATCAGCAGCAACATCCTAGATTTGAGACTGTTCCACATACACATGCAAGAGAGCAGCAGCCCCTAACACTGCTATTTTTCTGAAATATGATGGTGCTGGTACTCCACTAGGTTTTAGAGTTCATGGCAAAGAGCTACATCAAGTGTACACAATTACTTTATAGGTTCCTGAATGTCTCTGCCCTCTTGGATTGGTTAATTAGCATGTATTTTGGCTAGTTACACTTTCATTAGCATACTCTGCCATTTACCTTTGTTTTACAGCTCTTCAGTACATATAGAGCCATTTAATGAATACAACACAGCACACTGTTCTGTAGCCATTCATGAATAATCTTAGACACCTTTTTTAGTTTAGAATCTTCACTATATTTGGATCTGATGATGCCAACAAATATGCATGCAGTCCACTATAGTAGACCGATACATTTGTCAATTTCAAGGAGGCTGTTACCTTCTTCAGATATTAGGATAAAGGCACTGTGTTTATATATAATTTAATAAGAATTAAGACTGAAACATTTTTTCTTGTTTTCTTGTCAATTGACCCAGTGATATCTGGAGCTAGTCAATCACATCAAAAATGTAAGTTAGGACAGAAAGAACAAGATGATTTATTATTTGAACTTTATTCCTAGATGCCATTGCAGTTTTCAATATTAGCTTTAGTCTTCAGAAATGTTTCTTACTTAGCTTTGTTCTTACTTGTTCATGTTGTATTTCTGGTCCCTAAACTATTCCCAAAAAATTATATGCACCCTTCTGGTCAGTTACATTATATCATATTTCTGTCCCAGGTTGAAATTTTCATGGTGCTACAGCTTTCTTGCTATAAATGTTGTTTTTTGCAAATTTATTAAAACAAAATGTCATTCTTCTATTGCCTAAGAAAGTTTTAAGCATTTGTAATTTTACTGTCAGGTATTTGTTTGACAAATTATACAAATTAACTTATCCACAAAAAGTAGATGAGAGGTCATCGAAGAAGTCTGGGTACTGGAAGTTTAACTGCAACAGCAATGTAGTCTAATAAGTAAAGACAAAACAGCAATGGTGACAAGGAAACATCCTGGAATATCCACCTTTAAAGTTTTATCCTTGAGACAATAATTTGCCTTTTATCAGAACACAGCTGTAAAGAGGTTTTTCACTGTTCTATAGTCAACCCAATGTTATTGATCAGTGATTAGTATATCTTATACTTCTGTAAGCATTCCATAATCCTTCAATGTAGGATGATGTCAAGTTTTTTTTTTTTTGTAATCTATGCATGTCATACTAAGATTCCACCCCTTTTTTCAGCTCTTTATTATGGCTTTGTTTAACAACAGATGATATTTTGTTCCATAACACTTTCTTTTATTACCTTTTCGTTTCATTACCATGACTGATGTTTTTTTCCTAAGGGACTATACACTTTGTCAACATGAATTCTAGCATATAATCTATATATTGTTAGAAGACAAGTTATTAATCTATTGTTCTTTGGATGAAGTGATGGCACACCCTTAGGGAACATGTTCTTTTATTTTTTTTTTTCATTTTGTTTGAGCTTTTTTGTTCCCCTGCAATGTTTTATGACCATCCACCCAGCAGTGATCCATATCCATCACTGAAACTGCCAGCCTCTCATTTATCTCTGCCTTACTCTGATACAGGCCTGGGCCAGTGTAAAACTCAATAGTATCCTGGGGACCCTTTCTGTCTAACATTTGGCTGATTGGTATTCTCTTTTTAGTGACCTATTTGTTACTTCTCCTTCCCATTTGGTTATGTCTGAGGGCTGGTGTGCAATGAGGACATATGATATATCTCCCTGCTGCAGCAGAAGCTCAACCAGGCCCACAACCATTTTCCCTTTTTTGAGCCACACCACCCATTCAGCGACGTTCCCAACATCCAAGAAGGATCATCATAGTGAATGCCCATGTAGCCACAAATGGGCAGACCCTTTCCTCCCAGGCAGCATATCAAATGCAGAAGTTGCCAATTGAACCTGGGTCACCTGGGTTGTAGACAGAGCTTCATCCTTCTGTCCCTTGGTAATAGCTAGAAATATGTTTTTCCTGATGTTAACCAAGTTGGTGTTATTTCTGGATGTGTGGTCAAAATCTTTATGCAAAAATGTTAATACCCTTAGCCAGATGTTAGATATGGCAGCAGGACCAGTGGGGTTTGGTTAAAAGTCTTTCCTTTTTTATCACAATTTCTTTGACTTTTACTTCATTATATTTCATATCCCCTTTGTCAGAGCTTTTTATTGTTACTTTTAATTTTTCTATCCACTCAACATCTTTGTTATGTTCAACAGGCTCTTCATAAATACTTCTCCAAAATGTACTAATTTCTTTATTTTAGGTGGTATCACTACTATTTTTATTTTGTTTCCCAAATCTCTACAACACCTTTTGGGTCATTAAAGAAGAGATTCCTTTGCTTTTTTCCTTTATACCAAGTTTTTCAGCATATGCTGGTATTTTTAGTTTATTGACATAATGCATGAAATAAAACTGAACTTAACAGACTTTCTAGCTGCTATAATAACATAGCTAGATTTGCCACTGGCCTGCCTTATAGAACACATCACTGCATAAACCTAACACATCTCGGATGGCTAGAGCTACCCAGGCAGATTCAGTATAACCAACTTATTGTGGCTCACAAAGTACTTAACCAACCTAAAAATACACCTGCTTTGAAAAACATCATCTATCCCCAGTCCAAACTCAGACCAATTCGCTCATCTAATAGATTGGTAGTACAAACCATCAAATCCAACAATTCAGCCAGAGACTCCCTGTTTGCCAACTCTGTGGCAAAACGTGGAACTCGCTACCTGCTAACTTTACCCTAGATACTACCCTATCTCAATTTATGAAAACTCTTAAGCAGTATTTCAAGTCTCAATGGCTATGTCCTTGCTCCAAGCCTGACTAAATATTTAGTCTTACTGGTGCACCAGTACTATTTTGTAAATTGAACTCAACTGTGTTGTAATTGTTAAGCCAGATTAGAAGTTTGTGAGATTGTATAACTTAGACTCCTCAACAGAGTCTGTAAATTGTGTTTAATTTGTATTATGTTAAACCTGCTTGTGTAACTTCCTTTGGAGCTTATCTCCCCGGGCATCTGCTGAAAATGGACATGTATCCAGTCGGACTATCCCGGTCAACAAATGTAAAATAAATGAATGAGGAATCTTGAACTGTTTGGATATTGTGTGTTGCTTTTAATAAATTTATCTTTATAAGAATGTTTGATGCTCTGCTCCCTTTTCTGTATTTTTTTAAATAGTGCTACTTCTTACTTTAGTTGCTTTATAGTTTTCTCTAGTTAGCGTTTCCATTGCGGCATTCCATTTTTTCAGTGTTTTCTCTCAATTTAATTTCTCCAAGTATTTTGGGTTTTTAATGCCATGATGGGTATGGACCCCATTCCTAAGTCAGGGTACAATTAGAGTTTATTAAATTAGTATAATTTCAGTTGTTGATTTTAGTCAAGTGTGTTTTTTTTTAGTGTGGATTATTAAATCTCTCCTGACTATCTTAGTATCTGGCATGTCTTTCATGTCGCCCCGGAAGTGTTGGTTAAGTGGGAAAAAACAAGACAAGTGAACTTCTTGTGAAGTGATTCCACTTTACACAGAGCCACCCAGATATACTTATGGATTAAAGACAAGTGATCTGAAAAAACATTGAAAGAATCAGGTATGGAAATGTCAAGAGAACTGCAACAAATGTTGATGAAAAAGAGTTTCTTAGTGTCTTTTGAATACTTACTGGGGGTTTGGGTTCTAAAAGTGTGAGTTTTGGAGATAATTAGAAATATGCCATGGTATTAACTAGATAAAGTTGTGATATTTATTGCAGCTAAAGCCCAATTTTATGTTAATTTATCATATGAATACATTTTTCTATACTGCAGTCTTCTTCTTTTTCTTTCGGCTTTTTCACGGTTAGGGGTCACTCGCTGATCACCAGTCCGCTCATGATTTTTCTATACTGCAGTATGCAGATGAAATTAGAAAATCTCATATTTATAGCATCAGGACAGGTAGCAATAGAGAAAAGACTAGAGGCAGATATCAAGGAGCATAAGAAAAGCTATGAGATACTGCAAATAATGGAAGCAACAGATTATGGTTTGGGGCTTTGAGGAAATTGAAGAATGCCTCAAAGCTGCAAGAAAATAAGCGTTTACTCATTATTAGTACAGGACTTTCAGCTATAGTTGAAAACTGAATACATGATATTAGCAGGAAGATCTCACTGTGCAGATGTATAACATGTTATACAGCTATTAGCAAGTAGGTGCAATGCAGTCGTTCCTGTATAATACGGCTTCAGAATTGATCACCAAGTTTATCCATATTGAAGATGTTTTGCTTTCTCTCATCTGGCTTTTAATAAACTATCCCAGAAGAAGAGTTATATCCTGTTGGTTACTCTGGGCTGTAGAGTGATAATAAAATAATGAAAAACTTCACAGCTCTTCCAACTATAACAGCAACATGAGGCTTGAACAGAAAACTGTGCATTAGAGTAGACAAGTTACAGGAGGAAGCACTACCCAACTTGATGTTGCATGTTGTTAAGCCTGTGGTCCTATGCTGAGGGTGTGTACTACTTTGCTTTATACAGCTGGATGGCATAACCAGTCACAGTTATCCTCCTTATGGTAGTTGTAATGTTATACATCATTATTGTCATCATTGGTATGGAAAGCACGCAGGATACACTGTGTAACAGGTCAGTTATTCAGCTATCTTACCTGAGCTGACATATTTAACGACAAACTGATCATACCTGCTGTGCAAACATCTGATTTAGTTTGCACTTTCTGTTATGAGCTTACATGAGTTAAATTTAGCTGAAGGTGAGGAAAGCCTGTGTGTGGGCCTTGTATGATATAAAATAATATGGCAGTAGCTGATGAAATATGGCAACAAATGGGAGAAACTGCTAGTGTTTTCACTGAAAACATTGTAAGAAAAAATAGAAAATGGGGTATGTCAGATCATATGTTTTTATTTTATCAAGATAAAGTTACCTAACAATATCATCTGAACAAGCTATTTTTATCAAGGTAGAATTATGTAACCTCGTTACCTGAACTGGGCTATGTTATCAAGGGAAATGAATGAACTCGGTATGCTTTTAGCTGGTAATCCACATGCTCACTGAGATTTTGTAATTCGCATTTTGCGGTGATATTTGTGCACTACTTTTGTTTCTGTGTAAGTCATTTTGAGCTTCAGTAGCATTGTGTTAATAGAATGTCACTAAGAAACTGAGGAGTCATTATTTTCATTGATAAAAACAAATTAATAACAGTTCAAATGTATTCAAATCTTGTTTATTCATTTCTTGGGGAACTTCAGCTGGAAGGCAATTTATTCCTAGTGCTTCAGCAGACTTCTTTTTCTTCACGTTGTTTCTAATTCAGGCCACAGTCTGCAGCAGTTCATTATCGCTATTGTATGTGTGATTGTGACCGCATTGGTTTTCCTTCCACTTCTCAGGGTCAGAAAAAAGTAAACTATTCAGACAAAAGCAACATGATAAGAAATGAACTTTTAATACATGCATTTTTTTGTATTAAGAACAGTGAATAGCACTCTATACTGGAATGACAAGAACAGGCTAACAGTGTCTTGTTAACTCAATGTTAAGACACCTTCAAATAGGATAAAAAGTAAGGTGGAGTATATCATGTGTAGGAAGAAATGACAATGGAAAATATGGCAAACAAAACATTCAAAAAAACTTTAAATTACTGAAGTACAATGCAGTGCACATTATGCAAAACCTTTAGTTTCAGCCACTTTGCCAAGAAATAGAATAGATAGTTTAAAATGCAGGGCTTTAACAGTTAGGTATGCACTTTTATATACATTCAGAGAAAGTATGCAAACAAGAGAAACAGATTTGCTCATGTTGGGTTACACATATTTGACGTGGGAAGAAGTTTGGCTTGAAGCAATGTCATAACAAGACAGATTTTTTTTTAAAATGGAAAGAAGTAGGGGAAAATCCCCATAACTCACTATATTGGCATGGGTCTACTTCACTTCACCTAAAACTATTTTGACTGACATTCATTTCAGTGAGACCAAATCACCTAAAGTTCACTTCGCCTAAAACCCATTTCACTGGCACTCATTTCACCGACAACTGATAATGCTGAATTTCAAACTACTACATTTTAAACCATAGACATGCACACTTACAACACCTATGACTAGCTCTTTCCAATACATAAACACTACTTACTTGCCCTCTTAACAGAAACCAGACAAAATAAAACCAAACCGGACAATATAAAACCAAACTAGGGTGGGGGCTACACCCCACCCCCCCAACTATATATTTTATCTCCAGGATAGCACTACAGTGAGTAAAAATACATATACCTTTTACTTGCCTTACAGTACTCTACACACTGCCACTACCAAATATTGGATGAAATGAGTGTCGCTGAAATGGGTTTTAGGTGAAGTGAAGTAGACCCATTGACATACACTAATGTAAGATTCTAAAGGAAAATATTACAAAATGCAACTTAAGGTGTAAACACATATTGTTTCAAATGGTTTCAGAAATTGGGTTTAGGGATGAGAACCTAGGATATGAGACAAAAAGATAGAACATGCAAAAGTAATAAAAGTGATGAGCATAACGGTGGAATCATTGCAAAAAATGTGAATGTGAGGTTTGCAGAAATTAAGCTGAATTTGATATGAACATTTACATTTCATGAAGAGCCTTCTAAAGTAAAAAAGGGTTACTGTTATTGTTATTTACAAGTCAGTAAAGGCCACAGAAAGAAAGTGAGAAAACTAGAAGAATATTAAAAAAAAAATTTTTTTTTGCCTATATATTTCGCTTCATGCATCTGACCCATCAGCTGCAACCCAAGTCCCTCTTTCATCCACCGTGTCTACAGGATCCATCTTAACCTCACCTCAGCTATACGATACCAATGTTCAGGTCCAATGAAGATAGCAAGGACCCTGGAGCAGCATCATACCAATTACATGTAGTGTTCACTATTTTCCCACCTTCTGCACATACCCACTACCATTCTAAGAGAGTGACGCACAATGGGCTTCAACGTAGAGCTATCCCTCATTCCTCCAAGAAACTGATATCATTAGAATTCCTCAATCAACCTCAAGTTAAGACCTTTTGGCTCTTACCTACTCTCCAACAGTAAACCTAAAATCAAGCAATGTCAGTATGCCCCAAACATGGACACTTCCCTTCTTCCCCAGGATGAGAATACCCAGCCTCCCCTGCCAGTCCCACAGGTATCACAGCTGCTAACTGAACTCAAGTTGCCTGGGTCCAAGTCTAGGCTGTATTCCTGTGTGCAATGTTAAAAATATAAAGCCAAAAGTGTAAATATTTATTTACTTATTGATATCCGTTCGATTCTCAGTTAGAGTGTCTTCTATGTAACGACATGCGTGAATGGGCGTTCCTTCATTGAAGGGTGTGCATTAGGCCCGGCAAGCCAGTACGTAAAAATCTACTGCCAATCATTAGTGGACCGGAGTTCCGCTGTGGTGACCCCTAACCGGGAAAAGCCGAAAGACACAAACAAACAAATTGATATTTGATTACCAAGAAGGCCCCATTGGGTAGGTGTTCATTTTCAGTGCTGGCCTGGGGAGAAAAGCTGAAAAGTATTACAAAAACATTTTAAGAACAATAATTTTACAATGTTCAAAAATAACACAAAAACATCTATAGTTTAAATAATTATACCAGATTAGAGATAATGTAAAAAAAAATGGTTAAGAGTAGATATAACTTATATGACAATGATTTAAATTTTAGAAAATGTTTAGTTAGTTTATAGAGAAATTAAAGGTAAATCAGTATAATACAAACAAGAACTGCATTTTGAAGTGAGAGAAAAAGCAGGTCATGGCATATTTAGAAAGAGAGTCATGGAAATAAATTGATTGAACTAAGTAAGTGTGTGAAGAAGGTAGAGTACAAGTGGTGTATGGTATAATAGGTATTTGTTCATATTTAGGGATGCAGTTTATCCTGGGGTTGAGCAAGAACAGAGCCAGATCTAACTAGGAACTCTATCAGAATGATTTTAAAGAACTGGAGGGAGCATACTGACTAGATGGATACAGGTATGGCATTCCAGGCCTTAGAAAACTGGTATGAGTACAGACCAGGCCCAGCAGATTTGATAGGTTTATAGACAAGGATGAGTTTTTGCTCATTGGATCATGATGACCAATCGGGAACATAGTTGTGCAGAATAGTATTTAGTGCTGGACAAACAGATGGATGCTGGATAATTTTAGTGGTGGTAAGAAGCTGTGCATATGTTAGTTGATAGGGTAGTTCTAACGAATTTATGATTTTTATTGTTGTATACTCATGGTTTCTGAAAGCAGTATTTGCTGAAAATGTAGTCTCTTTATTATAGCAGTGGTCAAGTTTTGATTTTTGTAATGCTTTGAGGTTAGTAAGGATGGGAGTACCATAAAGTAGTGAGGGGAGGAGTTTTAGTTGCATTGGTGAGAACATTTTTGGATATGTAAAGCATCCCTAGTTTTTGGTGATGTTTTTAATGCAGTTTTCTATACGCATGTCAAATTTAAGATTATTTATTTATTTGTTGACATTTGATTTTTGGGAAAGTCTGGCAGGTTAGGTGTCCATTTTCAGTGGAGGTCTGGGAAGAAAAACTCCAAAGTGTTACAAAAAAATTTAAATAAAATCTTAAGTACTACAATTTTACAATCTTCAAAATAATGCAAAAACATTTAAAGTTTAAATAAGTATAGCAAATTAGACATAATGTGAAAACATTGTTAAAGAATAGACACAAAATTATACAACAATGATTTAATGTTTATGGAAAAGTTAGCCAGGTTTAGAGAAATTAAATATAAGTTAGTATAATACAAGCAGTAATTGCATTATGATGAGAGGAAAAAAGATAAGGTTATGGAATATTTAAAAAGAGAAAAATTGATTGAAGAAAAGAAATGAGTGAAGAAGGGAGAGTAAGGAGGAGTAAGTCATGAATAGGTACTTGTTTATATTTAGGGATATGGTTTATCCTGTGGTTGAGAAAGAAGAGAACAAGACTTTGGCTATGAACTAGTTTTAAATGGTTTTAAAGGACTGGGGTAGAGTGTTGAACTGATAGATACAATTAAGATATCATCCACTATCATCTCTAATAATTTGCATTGAGAAGTTAACTTCAGTGGTTGTATTATTAAGAGAGAAGATTTTATTTATTTTTTCATGAGAGAGTGACTTGGGAAATGGTATTTTATGTGTGTGTCTATGTTGAGAATCAGTTCTGAGTTACAAAGCCATGTTTCAGTAGCTGTTAATGTTCCTGAGTAATTTTTTTTGTAGATGTGCCACGTTGTCAGATATGCATTTATATCTGGAGTCCTCTGTGTGTTGTGTTAGGGAGCCAGGCTGTGTGCATGTGTGGAGGGTGTTACTTAGGAGACTTGAATATGTTGTACAGAAAGTAAATATCCAGATTACCTTGAAAGGTTATTTATTTAGGCTTTAATGAAATGATAGCATGGAATGAAAAGCTTGCATGAGTCTTTATTAGATGTTAATTTACTAAATAAATATTGGAGGAGGTCATAACTCTTGGCATCTCTCACGCATATTACTAGAACTAGAACAATCATGGAAGCCCCTGAGTGAAGTAAATTAAATGTCACAGATATACATGATTACAGGAAACTTGCATGTTAAGTGATGAAGTACTAATTAGAGATGTTTCTAAACAAGGTAAGAGACAAGGGACAGGCTAAAGATTATTTGGGAAAATGATATCCCCATGCACAGTGTGAGCATTATAAATAGAAGTGCAGTGGAGCAAGCAGGAGGTTAAAGATGGCAATAAACAAAAACAAAATTAAGAATATAATATCAGAATATGTAAATATATAGTCAAATCAATGGCAAAGCAACACTATAAGAGAGGGATGGAATTAAGTTTTCAGGATGGAAAAAGACGTTTTCATCTGTTTGAGGAAAGGTATATTATGAACAGGTAAATGGCATGGATGACTAGTCCCAAACAATAATTTTATGAGTATTAACAGTATTGTTGAATTCAAGGGAAAATTAAACTTGGATAAAATGAGTGATGCTGACCATATACTTTTTTTTTTTTAACTGGAATAAAAGAGCATGTGGAATACATGCTGCTGGTATTCAGTTTTCATAAAGATTTTTCTCTGAATTCTTTCTAGATGAATGAAACACAGCATCAAGTATCCTGTTTCTAATTGTAAGACATTACAGCTGGAAAAGTATTTCATGTTATAGGACCTGTACTGTGTGCAGCACCAAAGCCAATTGTAAAATCTAATGCTGCAGTCTGTCAAACAAATTTAAAACTGAAAAGACTCAGAGGAGAAAAAATGCATCCAGAGTAGAGAAGCACCCACAAGTGCCAACTTAATTTTCTTTGGAAATAATATTTCTAAACATTTGGATTGGGCTTTCAGATGACTGTTATATTTTCAATATGAGTTAAGCTTTTCAGAACACAGGCCATGATATTTTGGTTATGAGGCTATAACAGCTGATAAAAGTGGTGTATGAATGAACTGTGTTTTTACTAATTTATCAAAAAAAAAGAAAAAGAAATTGGCAAATGATCTTTCAAACTACAGGTTATTGAACTTTCTTCTTTAATTTCTTTATTTTTTTTAGATCTTTTTTTTCAGTGTACATATGACATGGATTAAAGTATTATTTATTTTTATTTATTTGACATTTCTTGACCAGGTTAGTCCAACCAAGACAAAGCTCTTTTCCAGCGTAGGTCTGGGGAGAAAAGCTACACATTTACAATTTCAAACAAAAATTACAACAATAATTGCAACACAAATTACAACAAAAATAAAGTGAATATACATAGTGGAAGTACATGGTTGACAAATCAGAGTATATACATATTAGATCAATAAAAACAAGGTGTACAGTCCTATAAGAGAATTAGTCTTGAGTACATCGGAAAAGATGTGCAGCACAGATGCTGTAAATAAAGGGGTAACTTATTAATTGTAGAGTATTATTGAAGTAGAGAAAAGATAGGGAGATAGGTGAGACTGAGGTGAGGAGTACGGCTAATCCTTTAAGGGGGGTAGTTACAGTGGCAGATCTATATCCTGTTCAGATAGTTTTTAGTAGCTGTTTTGAATTTGACAGGGTAATTGTTTATTTCTAATGTCTAAGGGAAGTTTGTTCCAGGATTGGGCTGGGTAGTAACTATACTGGTTTTGTCCTAGTCTAGCTTTGTTTTAGGCTTGTATTTTTGGAGAAGGTTTTGTTCAGAGCTTCGTAGGGACCATGGATGTGAATAGACAGAGACAACTGGGGCAATGATGGGACAGAAAGAGGGCAAATACAACATATAATGAATAATTTTAAGTTGGGTGAGGAGCAGCTGGTGAGGAAATTCTAGCCAATTTATTTTTTTTTAGAGCAAGGCAGTGGTGTGAGTGGTAGGAATGGCCTGCTACAAATCTTGCAGTTTTATTATAAGTAGATTCAAGTTTTGTTAGAAGAGTGGTTTGAAAGTTAGTAAGAATTTGTAAGCCATACAATAGGGTGAGTAGGAGGTAGGCATAGGATAGTGAGATTTTTGCTTTATTGGATAAAATTTTTTTGTTCCTGTAAAGGAGTCCAAGTTTTTGGTGGGTTTTCTTAATGTTGTTGCGGACATGGAGATCGAATTTAAGATGGTCATCAGTGATGATCCCTAGTAGATTGGTGTGTGATTTGACGGAGATAAGGGTGTTATTGAGAGATGAGCTGGAAAAGGAGGATTTAAGATGGGACATATTTTTGGGGATGAAAATTAGGAGCTTAGTTTTTTGGGGGGTTATAATAAGCTGTTTTTTTGTGAGTCAAGTTTTGACGGATGCAAAGGAAATCTGTGTCAGTTTATTTAGATCAAAGAGGGAATCAGCTATGGTGATAACTATGGATTCATCTGCATATTGCACCAATGAGGACTGGTGGCATGAGGTATATAATAGATTGGTAAAAATATTAAACAGTAATAGGCCAAGGATTGCTCCTTCAGGTGCATCCATCTTGACAGGCAGGCTATGGAGAGGTAGCAGAGAGGCCTTTGACAGACTGAAGTCAGTCACTGAGGTAACTAGTGAACCAGGAGATAGTGGAAAAAGAGGAGGTTTAATTCAGAGAGATTGAGCAGGAGGAGAGGGTGGGAGATGGTGTCAAATTCCTTTGAGAGATCAATAAATAGGCATGAGACCAGTTTGTTATGGTCTCTGGCTTGAAATATAGTGTTTATAAAGGAAATGAGAGTGGTGGAGTGTTATGATTAAGTTGAAAGCCACATTGTGTGGAAGTAAGTAGATTCTCTTCTAGAAGAAAGTGAAATAGTTGTTTGTGTACACATTTTTCATAAAATTTAGAGAGGGGGATAGAATTGCAGTGGGCCTGAAGTTGGCAAGTTCAGAGGAGTTGCCTCCCTTGTGGATGGGCAAGGTATAGAAATGTTTCCAGATAGCAGGTACTTTGGATTTAGTAATGAACTGGTTAATGAAAATGGAGATGGAGAGGGCTAGAGAGTTAACAGCTTTCTGGAGAAAGAGAGGTGGTATACTATCAATGGAGGGGGGAGCAAGGTTTAAGCTTTAGAAATAAGGATCTAATATACTTACTGAATACTGATTTTATAGAGAAAGCTGGAGAGTAGTTGGAAGAGGTGGGAGGGGAGGGGGTTATTGGGGAGGGGGTTATTAGTCTTTGGATTAGGGTTGGTTTGACGTGTCAGTTTGCTGATAGTGTTTATGACATAGGAGTTGAAGTTAGTGGCAGTTTCTAGTGGAGTGTTATTAGGACATGGATGGGAGGATGATGGGTTTCCAGGGTGAAGAATTTGGTTAATTCCATGCCAGAATTTCTGTGGTTTAGTAAAGTTTGGTTTGGGTGGGTTATTATAGAAGTTCTTTTTGTCGTTTAAGATGGATTTCTTAGTAAGGTTGCAAAATTCTTTATAGTGTTGGAGGTGGGCAGGGAGTTTAATTTTGAACAAAATGTTCCAAGCTTTGTCTCTTTATTGCATTAAAGAGTGGGTGGAGGGTGTATGCCAAGGGGATACAATAGATTTAACTCTTACTGTACTCAAGGAGGCAAGGGAGTTGAAAATGTTGAGGAGTATTGAATTGAATTTTTGAACAGCATTGTCCAGGGGTAGGTGCTTAAAGACGCTCCAGTTGATTACTGAGATATGATTATTGAGTGTATCAAAGTCAAAGTTGGACAACTTGAGACAGGCTATGAACTTGTATGATCTAGTATAGTGTGGAAAGAAGTTAATGACTTTGGACAGTGATCACTGCGAAGATCAGGCAGTGTTTCAGGGTAGTGATATTTAAGGGGATGAGAGACTAGAATCCAGTCAAGAAGAGAGGTAGAATATGATGATTTGTTGGTGTGGGTAGGAGTACTGATGAATTGGGAGAAGCCATGTAAATTAATATAGGAGTTAGGAGCATCTGAGAAGAAAGATAGCCAGTTTATGCTGACATCACCCAAGATGATAGTATCATTAAGTAAGTAGTGTGTAGTAATAGCCAGGAGAGAATATTCTCGAGTACAGGGATATTCTCAATGGGGGGTAAATTGCAACTATGGTAAAAGCATTGTGAGCATTGATTTCACAGTTAGCAATTAGTAGTTCAGCTGATGAGGCAGATGGGGTAGTGATAGTTAATGGGGTAACTGAAGGTGGCTGTAGAACATAATAACAATCCCTCCACCTTTTTTGTGGGTTCTATCAAGTCTTATGATGTTCTATCTGGGGGTAGTAAATCCTTGTCAGGAATGTGGGGTTTCAGGCAAGTTTCAGAAAGAGTTAGGATATCAGGAGAGTGATGGGGTATCCAGGCATGGAGTTCACTGACTTTGTTTACAGTACTTCTTATGTTCATGGAATATAAACAGAGGTATTTTGTTGGAATATTAGGAGGAGGTGAGGAGGGGTACTTGATCATAGAGTCAAAGGATGAAGGGTTACCAGGTCCAGGGTTGGGATGGATCTCACCAGATATGAGCAGTGTAATTAAAGTAGGAAAAGAGTTTAGAGGTGGGCGGGTGGAAGTAATAATATTTTACCTTATTTTTGGAGAAATTGAGGAGCTGGGGGAATTTTGATTTTTGGGAAGAAGGACAGTTGTTGCAGAAGTCAGTAGATGTGTCAGAAATGAGTGTAGGTGGTGTGGCATGACTGTAGGATAGATTGAGGTAGGTGACTGGTTGTACGTTTTTAATGACACAGTGTAAAAGGTGAGGTTATATAGGAGAATTAGAGTAAAGGTAGAGAGGACGGACAGAAACAAGTTATAGGCTTGCATGATAGGTGATAGAATGGGAGAGATGGGAGTAATTGAAGTTGAGAGATAAGGGGTATAATCTGAAAATACACAGTAAGATAGTTGTGAGAAGTAATGTTTAGAGAAGTGAGATTAAAGATGTGGGTTGGAGGGAGTGTATTTTTAATGTAGTTTTCAAGTGAATGGTTAGGCAAATTCTGTGAGTTACATGCAGAGAGGGAAAACAGTTAGTGCAAGTATGTTCTGGTAATAGGGGCAAGTGGTAGTATATGTAGATGAGAAAGGAAGGGGTGGAAGAGTATTTTGAGGTGTGAACAGGCAGGGGTAAAGGATCAGGAGGATGATAGGTTTGAGAGGATGTAAATTAAAAGATTGGGTTGGCAGAGTATGGATTAGAAGTTAGAACGTCTGTTGGTAATTGGAAGGGAGGGGTTAAAGTTGGTACCAAGGGGGCATGGAGATAGACAGGTAAATATAAAGGAAATGAGGTCGGGGTTGGTGGAAATGGGGGTTGGGTAGATGAGCAGAATGAGCAAGTGCGTAGCGAGGGCAAATGGAGCAGGCTGGGCCAAAGCAAGAAAACGTCTACAAGAAACAATCCGCAGATGTGTGTTGAATTAGAGTGTTGAGAGCCAAGTCAGGTAAGTCCATACAAGTGAACGAGGAGTAATGAAACTTAAATTATGAGTAGAGAGGCTGCTGGAGTTGTGTAGGAGAAATGCACGGAAAGGTGGGAAAGTAGGAGGGAGGAGGATGGGAAAAGAAGCAGCAAGGATATATGAAAAAAAGGAATAGTTTTGTAGTAAGGTGAACCTTAACAGAGAATGAGAAAACCAAGGCTGGCATACAGGAAAGTGAGTTTTCTAAAATGGGGGTTGGGGGGTGATAGAGCCAATAAGAGAAGTGTGCCACCACAATTTAAGTCAAATGTGAGTTAAACTGTAGGTAGAATAGTTATATTACAAAATAATACATAAACAAATATAAACAGCAAAAGACATACAATATACTCTCTAAAATGTAAAGGGCTAGCCACGAGAAGCATTTTTGTTCTTTGGTGTAGGGGTTCCAAGTAGTTGTAGTCAAAGATGGAAGAGATAGTATGGGCTGATGTCTGAGAGTTTTGAATGTACTCTCTAAGATGTAAAGGGCTGGCCATAAGGAACACTTTTGTTCTTGGGTGTAGAGGTTTCAAGTAGTTGTAGCCAAAGGTGTTAGAGAT
The DNA here is from genome assembly GCF_019279795.1 of Protopterus annectens. Classification (NCBI taxonomy): domain Eukaryota; kingdom Metazoa; phylum Chordata; order Ceratodontiformes; family Protopteridae; genus Protopterus; species Protopterus annectens. The sequence continues at coordinate 636,831,591 of NC_056734.1, read as the reverse complement.
AGAGCGTGCTGACATCTCGGAGTTTTGTTGGTGGGCACACAGTCTCTATGGAGGCCTGGAGAGGTGAGGAGTTAGAATTAAGTCTAAGTATGCTGACTAAATATGCAGATGATCTGAAGCTGACAACAGCAGTAATAAAGATTTACGATGTTAACAGGCTGCATCTTTTATCAGGGATCTCACAGTATGGGTCTTAGCCAATTAGGAAATAACACCGGTTAGTCACTATGTTTTTATCTGAAAAATATTTTTCAAGCCAAGATATAAATAGTATCAAGATTTATTCTTGGAAGTTAGATGACTCCAGGAACTTGAAGATAAATAACTGATTTCTACATAAGTTTAATCATATGTTAGATACATTTGGATAAAATTAAAAAATAAGTTCATAATTATTTTTTGTAAACTGGTGTCATAGGATCAACACTGGAATATTCTGTGGTCCTGGGTAGTCAATGTGATAATCAATACACCGCACAAAACCAGCACAAAGGTAAACTGTTGGAATATATAACATCAGATACAAGAAATGAAATCCCAAGTATGGACATGCTGAGTTCAATAACGACATGCAAAAACGTAGTTTACTAAATCCACACAACTTTCAGGAAAACCTTTCTTCTGTGTATACATTACAGTTAAAAATCACATTCCTTTTATGCCCTACCCTAAGACACAGCCCAATCTAAAAAAGTTCCATATCATGCAATTAAAACTTAAAGGCATATATAACAACGTACATTTAAACTTACAAAAATTAAAACCATAAAATCACATAGTAATCATTTGCTTCCTTCCAAGCACTGACAGCTGTATTTGAACCTGGTTTGTGGTATACATTTAATAACATTATCCATTCATACTCACATATTTCAAGATCATTGTTCAGGTCACCACCCATTCTGTTTCAGAACCTAACATATATAGCCCTAAACTGAAACTTATGTCCATGGCCCCTTTCTTCTATATGTTTGCAAGTGTATTTGTACTCACTAAACATATAGAAGAAACTAGTCAAAGTGATAATCATCAGATAAATAGATTTGAAAGAAACTAAGGAAGGTATACAAAATGAATGCATTTGATGGTTTCATTTTATCAGGATAGAACAATACAACTAAGCAGAGTATTAATTTCGGGTCTATATCAGAACATCAAAGTATTAAAACTTCAAATGTTCTGATATCGAACACTATTCAGCGAATGCTAAGAATGGCGAAGCTGCAGAACAGCGAATTCTTTCCTTGGGAAAGAATTTGGTTTGCCATTTCTGTGGCTTTGCTATTTTTAGCGCTGTGATGGAAAGTTACAGGTTGGATTCAGGTAAGTGTGCAATTGTTTGTAAGTTAGGGTTAGGAGCGGGTTAAGTGAGTTAGGGTTAGGACGCGGGTTAGACGTGTGTGCGATAGTGACAGACTTTAGGGTTAGGGTTTGGATTAAGGTAAGTGGGTAGATAGTAGTGTATGTTTAGCTGAGTGTAGTGTTAGATGTAGGAATTTAAGTGTATGTGTGTGGTTGCTGTTTGTTTGATGTGCTTGTGTTGTGTGTATGTGTTTCGGAGCAGCAAATTTTTTCCATGGGAAAAAATTTGCTGTTCTGAATGTTCCATATTTTCATGTTTAGATGTTTTGGACCTGATGAAATAGCGTTCACTATTTTCATCTTTTGATAACGTGATATAAACATTTCATTTCATAGTTATAGACTATGCAAGTGTTCAGTTAAATCAGTAAATAGCTGTGCTATGTAGGTTTGCAAGTATGGGATGTGAAAACAAAATGACATTGGTTATCGCATGCATAGCCATAGCTATTTTTTCCAGCAAAAAAAGTCCTCTTGTACTTAAAGACCAAAATAAAAACAAAAAATCTATGAATGCTTAAATAGATAGATAATTAGATAAATCTTTTCATTTAATCTGTAGTAAGTGATTGCTAAAGTCTATGCCACACGCCAAACTCTAAAGTGCTTAATTTCTGACCATCTGACCATTAATGCAATACCAGCATTAATTTTTAAATGCTGGTAAGGCACTGAAGACCAATTGGCATCTGCTGATCTTGCCCCCTTACCATGCCCCTCACTTTGCCCCACCTTAGCTATACTTATGTCTTAATGCAATCCTACTGCCTAACTTCTATGGGGGATGTGCTCACAAGCCCAAATCAACTATAGAATCAAGTGTACAAAATATGCAGAGAATTGCACTCCTGTGCAGATATATCATGACCTGACTGTGAGATGTCATGCTTAATACTGGCATAATGGCACTAGTCTGTGGAGAAATCCTTTCTACTAACATCCTTCAAATGAAAGTGTCTGGTACTGAATACTAGTTTATTTTATATGGGTGGAAAGGAGTAGAGAGGAAAGTAGAAATAAGAGGAAGGAAAAAACAAAAGAAACATAAGGATAACATAGAAATGAGCAGCAGGGTGTGAAATAGAAATGAGAAGCAGGATGGAAAAGGAAGGTGTATATGTTGTTATTTTTTGGGAGGTAAAAGGCCTCCTTGTCCTATAATATATAATGGGAATAAGAGGAAGGATGTAGGATGCAAAGGATGTCAAATTAGAGAAGTTGCAATAGTGCAGGCAAGAACTTATAACAATACAGATTGACAGATGAGTGGATGACCCCACTATAGGGAGGATTTGCAATTGAGCGAAAACAGACATAGGATGGATAATGTGTGATTGCTGAGGATGGAGGACAATGAACACGGAGTTGAGTTACAATAGGATGGGTACACAGAGAATGGGAAATATGAAGGGTATTTGGTTACAAGGGCATGTCCATAACAGCCAAGAGATTAGATAGTGGAACAATACCTTGAGAGTGTCAGGAGCAGCAGTCACTGAGGTGGTTTGGGAGTCCATCTATGGTGACTTGGTGGAAAGACCCTGTTGGTCCAGCAAGTCTTGCACCTGCTGCATAACGCATTAGCATAGGCCTCACCATCCTTCAATTTCCATCTCCACTACAGTCTAAGAAAATGCATGCAGCTGAGCTTACTCAGGCAGTAGCACACATCTCTGGCTAGCTGCCAGAGAGTAGCGCCCCCCCCCCCCCCCCGAGACAAGATATTCTGCACATCGGGTCCAGGCTAGCAGCATGGATGCCTTTGGATCTTCTGGATCTGCAAAGGGTGATAGTTTGTAAGAAATCAAACAGTGAGTATGTGACAAATGAGAAAATTATAATGTAAAGGCTAAGGTATGAAAGGATTGATACGTACATATTAGACAAGGGGCTAGATGACCCAACGTCTTGTTGAACATGTGCCTGTTTATCTATAGCACATCCCATTTTAGGAATGAAAGGATATTTGTAGCACAAAAGGTGCACTGCCTATATGTAATAGAAGACAATATGCTGTAGGGAATGTATATGTCCTGGCGGATTCACTTCTAAATTTTGAAATCCCAAAACCTCGAACCTCTAAATCCCAACATTCAGAAGTTTGAAGTTTTGGAATATTGAAATTGAAAATATATACATAGTGTTTTTGCAGAGGGGCAAGCTCCCCTGCAGCCTCACACCCCACAACTTAAATATACCAACTATGAGATCGCACTATAGTGCAGAGAATGGTAAAGTTTCCTTTCCGCACTATACAGCGATCCCCAGCGATACATTTTGATATTCCAAAACTTCGAACTTCTGAATGCCAGGATTTAGAGGTTTGAGGTTTTGGGATTTCCAAATTTAGAAGTAAACCCTTCCTGGCACATCCACAGGGCTGGTGATGGGCAGAGTACACATGTCAGTTGTACTGCATGGCAGGTAAGTGGAAGAAACAAGCAACCAATGCAAAACACATTGGCATGGTGAATGACTGCACACATAGCATATGGTCATGGATCACCATGACATGGACATATGATATAAGTGTATGGGTCACCCCATGAAGAGTTATCTTCTAACATTCTGCCCACAAACAGTTCTTACCTCTACAGCAGCCTATCCATTAGCCTCCAAACAGCTACCATTAAGCCTGCTCTCCAGCAACAGGAGGTGTGTAGATGACCCGCTCCCCAAAATGTCTGCCATGGGTCAACAGAGACATGGCAAGTGGAGATTTGAGGGGACATCACCCTACAGAAGATTTGTACCCTGCTGTGTGCATTGACATACGGAGGAACACTTCCTGGGAAGATAGAGTATACAGTACTGAAAAAGTACAAAGAAATATAAAACAAAAAAGACTAAAGAATGCACATATAAATGCAATAAAAATAAAGGAGCAACATCAGTATAAAATAAGAATAGCACAGAACACCTACTCATATACATACTGTTTGCATAAGATGTGAATTGCAATAACAGAAAATATAGCCACCCAAATACTTTAGAAATGCAACAGTGACAACACAGGTAGAACTACTTACTATATGATTCAGGATGTGCCCTCCTTATTTCTGCATTCTGCTGGGCAGGAGTAGCTGGTTTATACCTGGGCAGTTCATCATACTGATGCCCGCAATGCTCTCCAGATCTGGGGATGCCAGTAACCCAGCTGAGCTCATCTGCCGGCCCTGTCCATACACAAACCTTCTTAAAAAGAACCGTCTAGTCTACAGCCAGATAGTCCTGGTACAGGTGGCTGTACAGAGGGAGATAATAGTTTATTTTCTTTGTCACACCAGGTGGGCACTCTTCCCTGAACTCCTACAGAAGTTATGATGTTTCTGAGTCATGAATCAAACTGGCAACACTTTGCAGAAATGAAACTGTTAGAATGGGAATCATGCATACAATGTGACTGATGGTAAGCACCTTCATTCTAGTGATCAAAGCACACCAGTCATGGGTAAATCCTGTGATGCCCCCCTCCACCACCACTGTGATGGGTTATTTTGATGAGTGGTACTCAACAATGAGGAACATAGATTCATTCAAGGAACTGTGGCCCATAAGCGTAGCTAAACAAAGACATAAAAGGTAGAAAGATAATTGGGAGAGAGGGTTGTAGATATTGAGATATATGCAAAAGTCTGAAACTTATCAAACAGGAATGAAGGGAAATGGAAATGGCAGAAGGAAAAGTATGAGGAAGAGACCCAGCACCAGATGAAAGAAGGAAGTAAACTATTATACAAGCAAAAGAGACGATCAGGAAGTCACACATAGAAATAGTAAACAGAGGTGCAGACACAGACTCCTTGAGGAAAACTGAGACGAAAGGGTAGCATAGGGTAATGGGGTAAAAAAGCAAGATATGACTTACAGAAAATAGAGCTATAATCCAAGAATGATGTATATGAATAGAGACTGTACTTATAAGGAAGGAAGGTAGAGAAGTAAAGGAAAACTAAATCATCAAAACATTGAATATGCACAAGAACATATTGGTCAAATGGTATTTGAAGGTAAGTAACTGTATAATAGTTGTTCTCTGATACCAGATCAAAAAAGTGCTGTTCCGTTCTGTAAGGGAGCAGGTGAAATGACCATAAACATCACCAAAACTACTTGCAAAAAGTATACTCCAGAATACAACTAAGAAGTGTAAAATAATCGGTGCTACAAAACATACTGCCAGAAAATCAAACACCACCACAATTAACTCAACAAAGCTATAATCACAACACTGTGCTCCATAATGTTGTTTAACAGAGTGACACTTTAGTTTCTTGAATGTGCCTTAAGTGCAGGCTATGGAATTTTCCTGTGCTGTATTGTATATCACAGTCTGTCTGAGATGGAAGCATAACAGATGACAGTGTAAAGAGAATAAGGTGTGAGACATTCTGTTGTAGCAGTGATTAGATGAACAACTGAAAAGTTAAGTTAATCTTGCCTTTCTAAACCTATTGACCTCTTCTGCTATCATGTTTGCTACACTTGGACTGGCAAAAACAAAATGAAAAAGTAACGGATATGCAACAGACCTGTGATGCCTATTTTCACTAATAACAATTTATTTTATTTTCATTTGTAATTTCTGTCTTAAGACCAAAAACATTCTATGTAACAGATAAGTTAGCTCAGGAAGCAACTTGCAAGTGAATTACTAAATCCAGCTATGCGATGGACAAACTACCTATGTACTAAACAAGGGAGAGCACCCAATGACTTAAAATCAGGAGTGCTGCTATCAGTGTGAAGACTACTACTATGCCTTCCACTATTGAGAACCATAGCACAAGGACAAGTACAACAGTCAATGGCTACTGTACTGTTTCTTTAAGTCTCAAAGCTTTTTAGACAGGTAATTCAGCTCAACAGATTAAAAGCAAGCAGATTATCCAAGCTCAGTGGCCTCTGGGAGAAAGAAACAATACGCGTTGTAAGGTACAGCAGCTGATGAACTGGCACTGTGAGGTCAGAGAAGAAAAAAATCTACAGCCAGGCCTTCCACTTTTGAGTACTGCTGTGCTTGAAATAAATACAGAGATGACTCAAGCAACTCCTGGTGTGTGCTATTGTTTCCAAGGTGTTAGTCTGAATCCATTTTCTCCTGCACATGCTCAGATTCAAAGCAGTAAGACCATCAATATGATTTATATTCCCTAATAACTTCTTTCCTTCAATATTATTTATATTCCCTAATCAATTAATTCATAACCTGTTCAGTTTCCATTTCAGCTTTTCCTTTAATATGGTTTGTATTCCCCAATAATGCATTTATTTCAATGTGACTTATATTTCCTAATAACTTAGCTCATATCATATTCAGTTTCTTCTTAATACTAAGGCTAACTGTACTGTAAGTTATATTTTTATTACATACTTTACTTTGAATGCTTTGAAAGCTTTTTCCTAAGAGTTATCCAACATGCTGTTATCAGCTTCCTTGTGAAATCAAAAATGACCAGACTGGTTTGCACTAAACTGAACTGAAAAAATAAACTACAGTTTATGACTATAAATGTTTTTGAGATAAATGGTAGGTTGCTAATCAGAGTAATGTGAGTTTTAGTATAGCCTTTGTTATAAATAATCATAGGTAATCTTCACATGAGTTCATTTGTTCCCAGAATTCTTATATCCTTAAAGGTTTGTCTATTGCCTGAATCACTATATCCTACACTGCATTGTTAGTAGATTGTATATGACATAAATGATTATGTTCAGGTCTCCAGTCATAACTAAGTTGTCATATGTCTGGGAAATGGATTCAAGAACCCACCTCAAGACTGAAGCTCAGGAGATGAAATTCTTGAATCCCTTTTGAGAACTTATGGAAATGGCTATGATTTCAGGTCCATCATATTTTTTTCTAATACATGGGAAGTCTTAGCTGCACTAATGTATCACCAATTTAAAGAAGTATAGAAGCATGAAGCACTTTTATGGCTTTCAATTGCTATTTCATTATTTTTTGGGATCCCTACATCATTCCATGGCCTTGCTACCTTGAGCCCTATGTGCATGCCTGATCCACCAACTACTCTAATTTTCTCCAGACTTTCATCACTTCCACTGTGGATGACTGTGGAGTCTAAGGTCATCCTATGAGTCTTGGCCATCTACTTTCCATTGGCAGGGTTGAATTATGTCCTCATACCTCTTCCCCCTCCCAGTATAGTGTCATGGTGATGCTTGAGGTGTAGGGGTACAATGAGAGCCTTCGATGTATTGCTCCATTTCTATGGTAGCTCAGTCATATTGACGCTCTTACTGTCTCCTTGAGATAACTCCACTCTTACAACTACCCCATCCTCACCAGGGACTACAGCTGGGATTGCCCATGTAAACACCCAACCTCCCTGGAGTGGGCACACCTATCCTTTCCTTGTCACTCCATCAGGTGCCCAAGCCGATGGTCAAATCTGGTTCAACTGGGCTGTAGTCAGGCTTTTATCCCTCTATGCCATGAGAGTGGCCAATTCTTTTAGTTAATTAGAACTTGCATGCAACTTCTTTCTGTAGTCTGTTTGGCAGCAGGAGGTACATTACAGCTTTTAAATTTCTCAGCTGGCTTCTGATGTATTTCTGTGGTGACTGAGATTTGTGTGGCAGCAGGAAGTTTGGTTATAACAAATTTAGACATAAAAGCTTCACTATAACTAGATTATGTTTTAATTTCTCCACTATGAAGAACATATTTTTCACTTGGTTTTGAAACATTATTTGAGCACTTTATATAAGTTAGTTGTTTGTATATCATGATTTCCATAGATTAGGATAAAACATGTAAAGAGCCTGTTGAAAGTCTGGGGACTATAATGTCACTTCTCAGAATAGTGGAAATGAAAGTGCAAATGTGTGAGGAATATGTAATTAGACATATAGTGTGATCCCACAGAGTATTCCTCCTACAACAAGGTGTAGTACATTTGGAATTAACATATATATAGGTAGCAGTGTGGTGGTACAGTCCCCCTACATGGGGGTGCAGGAGGTGAATCTCCCAAGCATAAATAAACAAATAAACAAACAAATAAAAATAAGGTGTTAATATTGATACACACACACACACACACACACACACACACACACACACACACACACACACACACACACACACACACACTTTTTTCTTTTTGTTACTTGCAGCTGATTTAGCCCTTTGCTGTAAAATGTATTTAATGCTAAGATCTATAAAGCCCAGCAATACCTGTAGTTTCATCTATCCAATAAACACAAATCGACCAAAATGAAAAAAATAATATTATATCATGAATCATTTGCTTTGATTTTAACTTTTCATTCATGCAGTCCAGAAGCATGTTTTGTACTTGGCATGTTTGCTTCCATGTCCTGTAAAATTTAAATAGCTGATTCAAATAAAAGAAGAGATATATTTATATGGCCATTGTGATTCTATCCATATTGGTGGCAACCTTTTCACTACTGGTATTTTTTTCAGGACAAATTACATTTAAACAGTCATTCCAGCTATCTGTTACACTAATCTTTGCATGACCATGTAGGTTCTATCAATATATGTACATATACTTTCTATGCTTTGCATCATTTTAAAAACATTTTTAATATGAATTTTCCTATTACCTAAGTTTAACCAGTTAGGGCTCTTTCTGTTAAAAAGTTACAGTCTCAAACTGTGTTTCTTTTGTAAGCTGTATTTATACTTGGGCAATGAAACTGCAGATTGGGATTTAGAAACACATAATGTACTGTGCCATTTTGTTTCTAGCAGGAATGATCAGTGCATTGTGAGGAAGCTGCTCAAAGACCATTGTTGTCCTACAATGCAAACAAATGTTTTGACTCACAGCACTACTGTGACCTTGATGGGGAAAACAGCATGCAAATGTGGTACAGCTGGAGATTGGCTAATGCAAATTAGCTACATATGCTTCAGTGGAGACTTTTGCTTCAATCAGAATAGCACTGTGGAGCTAGTCAAAGCCAAGCTGTACTATGCCATTTAGGAAGCATAGCAAAAAAATGCAAACTGTGTTTTGACAATGTGTACATTTACTGATCTCTGTGGTAGGAGTAGCACTGTTAACACTACAGGTAAGTGCTGCAAATCTTTATGTGTGTGTAAAACTGTCTAGGTGTATGTGACTGCCCCGAAACAAAACAGCAGTTTACGTGAACCTAAGACCAACAGTACTTGAAATAAAGTAAACTAGAATGGTTGACGAAAACCACATACACGCAGAAAAATCTCAGCATTAACTATAAATAGAAAAGTTTTTTTGTTCAAGTAATGCTGAGTGCTTTTGTTCCTTACAAAGATTGCAATGGGTCTTCATCAGAACAAAAAGATAAAAACGAATCCTGTCTCTTCCCTTTATATAACCACAAATCAAGTGGTGAATTACAATCAGTTCATCTTAAAGCTATACACACTGAATTTAACTTGGCTTTCCTTTAAAATATTGCTCACACTATTATCATTGCTTTACTTGTTCATGCCAAATGCACAAGACACACTTGTGTTACAACATCTTTCTTAATAAGATTCCATAAAAATTATAAAAATAGTAGTAGTAAAAAATACAATAATGACAATAGTTAATAAAACGGGAACACATTCAAATTCATCCAGGATCACACTATTAATCAATTCATATGAAAAAAAACATCAATTTTGTGTGAAACTCCCAACAGTATTGCTTGACTTTCAAAGTCTTACCATAATCAATACATTACATGTTAATAAAACTGACAAGTTGAAGTATACAAAATGTGTAAGAATATGTAAAAAATATAAGAATGTCTGAAAAACAATTATGCAATATTTAATTATAATTTTGCGGATCTCAGTTTTAACATGGGTTTTATGGACAGTCATTCAAGCCTGGTAGCACATCTATATTAGTTTTTAACTGCCATAATAGCTCTCTATATTCAAGTTTGGTCTCCCATTCACTACCACATCGGTCCTTCCAAACCTTCTCAGTAATCACAACCATGAACTTTTTAGAACCTTTACACTGAATAGAGTACTTATACAATGCATTATTTAAATTCCTATTGTTTATGTCATACACATGTTTATAAATCCTTTATCTAAATTGTCATTCAGTTTTGCTTATGTAGAAGGCTGAACACCTCAAACATAGAGCAACATATATAAACCCATGGTAAAACAGTTACTCCTTGGTAATTGTAAGATTGTACCAAAAGCATTATTCATTTTAAAAGTTGCACCCTTGTGTACATATGACTGTTGCATACACATGCCACACCCTTGTGTACATATGACTGTTGCCTACACATGCCACACTTAATCATTCCTGCCATATCACAGTTTTTTACTTAATCTATTTTAATGCTATTGTCACTGTCAGTGAAATTCTTGAAATTTCTTTTAGTTTTGTAGACAAAACTTGGCTTGTATCCCAAAATTTCAAGTATTTATGAGTTCACTCTAATCATTGACTATTTTTTGTCTATTATTTTTTTAACATCATGGACACCTTCACAATATAGTAAAACAAGAGCTCTATTTAGCCCTTTTATATCCAAACTAATTACAAGTTGAGCGTATTTCTCTTTTATACCTACGCCTAAAAGTGGCTTATGTCTTTTACTACATTCATTATACATCTCATTAATGATACTTTCCAAGATTTGTTAGTGGTACCCTTTCATTAAAAACATTTCAACTAGTTTATCAAGCTCTTCCTTAAGAGTATCTTGTTAGGAGGTCATCCTTGCTATTCTACCGGCTTGCCCATTGCCAAGATTCCTTTTACATGTGAAAGGGTGACAGGTGGTGCAAATAAGTGTTGCTAAAATAGACTTTCTGTATATTCTAGACCTAAGGCCTTCATCACCTTGTTGAATGGTAGTATCCAAACAATTCACCTTCTCATTGTTGTAACTGTAAGTGAAATTTAAAAAAGTCGGTGTGGTGTGAAAGCAATCAACAAACTTTTTCACTTCTCCATAAAATGAAAATTCTTTTAAAGAAGCAGGTAAAGTTTACAAAGTTTGTAAAATTTCGCAGTAAATACATGCTCATGTTCCCATTCAAGCCATACTAAATTACTCTGCACTGAGACACAAACAGCCCCTGTAGCAATGCGTCTTACTTGTCTAAAGTGTTCATCTTCAAAAACTATGTAATTGTTATCAAGAAAAATGTTTATACAATGAGTAATTAAATTGATGTTGCCAGTTATCCAAAAATCAAATACCAAGAGACCTTTCTTAAAAAACTCCAAACCTCCTTTACTAGTAATGCAAGGAAATAAGTTCTCTACATCAATAGTGAGGAATCCCTTGGAGGTATCATACACATTTCATTAGGCAGCATCCTCAAAAAATCCCACAAATCTTTTAACATATGAATTTTCATGGAAAACATAAGTTTCACCATATGGCCAACAAGTACTCTGAAGGGATGAGTCTTGCACCCCTGTACTGCCATTATTGGTCTAAATGGTGGACTCAAAATGCCCTTTTGGGGATGCCAAAAATGGTAGGAATCCTAGGACTTGAATTTTTTTTTTAAATTATACATCTGTTATGGTCCCTTCTAACAAAAGTTCTTCTAATTGTAGGCCTAATTTCTAGTAAGCAATATTTAATTGTTTTTTATATGCCTGGGTGTAGGTACCACTGCTGTGCAATGTTTCCAACATAATTCTAGAATAATCAAAGCCATTAAATATAACAATACCATCCCGTTATCAGATTTCATTAATCTAATAGTTCTGTCATGCACAAGATTTTCCAAAGTGATCTTCTCACATTCACTTATCTTGCTTTTAAAGTGGTTATTACCACAATTATTTTTGATCAATTTGTGTAAATCCAGTACATACACAGATTCAGAACTTTGAATAAGTGGGTGCCAGGGGGGATTAAAATTAATTTTCTTTACACAGAGAGTCTTAAATGATTTTGTTGGCTATTTTCTTTTGTACAACATCATTAAAGTATAAAGCCAAATTCAGTTTTCTAGTAAATAATTTCAGTTCTACTAATAAGCCCCCATATCAATCTATCTCCTTGAAACATATTTACAATCTTTCTGAAATAAAGAAAAGTATGTCTTGTGCATTTGGTATGCACTTTTAACAAGTAAAACAATGATAATAGTGTGAGCAATATTTTAAATGAACGCCAAGGTAAATTCGGGTCTATGACAACCGATCAAAAAGTAATTTCCGTGAATGGCATATAGATCGAAAATGTCGTTAATCGAAATCGGTTTTGTGGGGGGCTGCACCCCCCCCCGCTAAATATAAATTCCAACTCCGAGATCACACTACAGTGAAGAAAAGGCAAATTTTCCAATCTTCACTGTACCATGATCTCACAACACCACTTTTGAATAATGTCATTTTAGATCTATATGTCATTCGTGGAAGTTTCTTTTCGATCAGTAATCATAGACCTGGTAAATTCAATGTGTTTAGCTTTAAGATTAATTTATTGCAATTCACCACTCGATTTGTGGTTATATAAAGGGAAGGGAGGGGATTAGTTTGTGTGTTTTTGTTCTGATGCGGTACAGTTGCAATCTTCACAAGTGACAAAAATCACTCAGCTTTACTTGCACAATAAACTATTCTATTTATAATTGACACTGAGATTTCTCAGTTTGTATAAATGGTTTCTGTCAAAGCTTGTACTTTATGTTGCTTCAAGTGCTGTTAAGAGGAACACCAGTGTGATTAGTTCTAATTGTGCTGTTGTGCTCAGTTCAAAGACATGCTGATGAGCTTTTGCTCCATGCAGCTGTTGCACATCTCTGAATCATTTTTTATTGCCGTAGTTATAGTATAGCTCACCAATGAAGTCCTAATCTGTTATAGTGGTATGTTTTCTAAATCCAACTGTTTTTCAACCCCAATTATCTGTTCTTCTCAACTGCTTTTTTTATGTAGCTTCTGCCATCTTAAGGTAAGAATTTCTATATGCTATTATTTGAATAGTATATATTTTTTTTACCTGATTTACTGTTTTATCATTTTTAACATGGCTAATTCTATCTGGTTGCTTTCCCAGTTTGCAATGTGACATAATATTGTTTTGCTATTGACAATAGGTACTGTTAATCATTGTATGCTTTGGAGTAGGCTGATAATTCTGTATATCTGCATACCAAAGCTTTCTGCAGTTCATAAAGGATTCTGCAAAATTAGACAAGGCCTTGTACATGGTCTTCCCTATTTCTGTATTTACTGCATGCTATCTGTATCTATATTCTTCACCTGTTAACCACCCGTCCTCTTCACTGTATGTGATTCACAAATAATACGCTATATGGGTAGAGCCTGGATCCAGTGGACTAACTTTCAATACTCGTGTGACAAATTAACACATGGTGTGCTGCTTTTGAGAGCAATGCCTGCCCTTCCCTGCTGATATGTTGTTCAACATAAAAAAAGTCTGCTCACATAGTCCTGGCACTAAGAAGGGTAACTGAGAAGAACGAGCCTTGCCACAGTTCATTATTAAAGTCAGTAACAGATGATCGTGCATGTTTGATTTTCAATGTTTTACTTATTTTACTGAGTGTATTTATTTTTAATAAACCGTTAGTGGCTTTAATAACAAACGATTGCAAGTCTCATTCTTTTGAGTTACACTTCCTGGTGTGAGCACTACATGAGCAGATTTTCGATTGGATGGGAGAAAGGAAATTCACCCCGGGGATCACGTCAGTCACCCTGCTAGACAGGGGTCCAGGGAAATAAATAGTGTGGGAAGAAATAGCCAGGGAATTGTTATGGCTAGGCTTGTATAGGCCCTAGGGCTGATAGCCTAGTATCAACCTATGAACCTATGAACCTATGCTGCATGGACACATGCTTTGTTTTTGGTTATTGATGTTGCTCAACATACAGAGGGGAGTTGCATATTAGCAGGGAAGAATAATCATAGGCATCAGATATAACAACATGGGGAGTTTTAGCTGCTCCAATATATTACCAGTTTGAAAAAAAAGAAGTATTGCAGCATGAGCACATCAGCCCTAAAGTAAAAAACAAAAAAGAAAATGAAAAATCAACAATGTTACATGGTAATAAAAACCCTAATGAAAAGAATTCCTCTGTGATGCACGCGATCCTGCTACCACAACTATACTTGTCTTGACCTCACATAGTTATGTTGCTGAGCTCCTGCTAATGAGACCTTGAAAAGCACCAGGTATCCTCATTACAATTTAATGCTAATGACACTAAGTTTGACATAATTTCTAATGAGTGAATACTTTTTATACGTCACTCTAAGGCATGATGGTAGACTACAGCACAATCAGAACAGCAAATTAATAGGATATCATATACCTTCCTAAGTAAGTCCATATAGCACTTTAATAATATTTATTATACCCTATGAAGCTGTTCTAACAAACTGCCTGCAGCAGAGTTCTGCGTACTCCTCAGCATTGTTTGATTGGTCAACTGCTACAGTGGTGTACCGTGATTCATGTCTGTGAATAAACATAGTGCACAAGATGCTTGTATGCATCAGTGAGCTGCAGTTCTAACTAGCAGGATGAGTTTCTTGGGGACTTGTAGCATGTGTCAGACCTAGCAACACAGTTGTTATAAAGCTGCTGTATCACATGTAATCTTTATTTCACTGTTCTTTTGTAGACTAAAAGTTTTTTAGTCAGATGATTTAGCTCATCAGTCTGAAGACAGCCATATTAATCGGCTCAGCAGCCTACTGTGAAAGTGACCAGTTATACTATAAGGAATGCAAGCTAATGATTTGTAGTCATTCAGTTATTTATCTGACTGTACCTCTTCTCTGCCTTCCTGTTTACAGGCCTCACACTTATTATAGTAATTCTTTCATAATCTTTCTGTTTCTTCTACTTTGAAGTGTCTGTCTCTTATGTGAGGCCATATTTCATCTTCAATTTTCATTAAGCTGCAGTCATTTCTTCAGTCATATTGGTCCCATATGTCTTTGCATTTCTATCCAGCAACATAGTTTGAACGGTTTCCTTCCTCTAGCTTCTCATCTCTTGGTATTATTTATTTATTTATTTATTACATTTGTTGACCAGGTATGTCCGACTGGGCCAGAGGCCCATTTTCAGTGGAGACCCAGGGAGAAAAACTCCACAGTAATACAAACAACAAACAAACATAGCAACAGCAACATTAGTGCAATAGAATTATATACAGTATCAAGAGTCAGTACAGTGCAAGGTCCTGATAAATATAGAAGAACCAGGGAGAAAACTCCACTGTAGTACAAAACAATCAGAAGTACAACAAAATCAAAATCAAGTAGCAGTAAATCTAATACAATCAGTAGAACTGTAAAAATACTGTTGCAGTAACAGCCAAGAGACAGTAGCTATAATACAATCTGTAGAACTGTACAATTGCAGTATAGAATGAGCAAAATAGTAGATAGTATGTAGGTAAGGTTAGAAGGTAAGGTGAGAAAGATAAAAAGAGTGGGGGAAATAGATTAGCCTGAGGAGAGGCAGGAGCACAGCCAGTGTCTTATAAGGTGTTCCTTTAAGAGTGATTTGAACTGGTTATGTACTGGATTTTTTGTTATTGTGTCTGGAAGGGTGTTTCAGTGTTTTGCTATTTTGTGTGAATAAAGGGAGTTGCCATGTTGGTTGTGGGACTTGGCTACCTTTAGTAGGAGTTTGCTGGAAGATCTGAGGTATCTGCTATTTTTATTAGGTTGAACTAAAGAGGAGATGGCAGGGCAGTTGTTGGGATAATATATTAATTTATGAGCTAAGGATAGTTGATTGAGAGATAGAAAGTTGGGGAGCTCAAGCCAGTTTAATACTGAGAGAGCTGAGCAGTGGTGTGATCTGTGTGGGAGATTAGTGGCAAATTTAGCAATCTTGTGGTAATATCATTATAGATTGGTGAGGTCAGATATTCGAAGGTTAGTAAATATGAGAGATCTGTTGAGAAGGGTAGATAGAAGGTGTGTGCAAGCAGTAGCTAGCCTAGCGTTGGGGGTTAGAAAAGGTTTGGCCCTGTAAAGGGTGCCTAGTTTCATGTGGACTTTTTTGATGGTTTGGGCAATATGTATGTCAAATTTGAGGTTGTCATCTATAGTAACACCTAAAAATTTAGGGTGGTTAGTAGGGGTGATATTGGTACCATTTGCAGAGATAATTGATAGATGGGCCAGGGTAGTCTTGGGTTTTTTGTTACTGAAAACTATGATATTGGTTTTGTAGGGATTTAACATGAGTTGGTGTTGGGAGAGGTAGGATTCAATGTCCTGAAAAGAGGATTGCATTTTTAGTTGGAGTTCTTGGGGTGAGGGGGCTGAACAGATAAGGGTAGCATCATCTGCATACTGTATTATGGAAGCATGGGTTGCTGTACTGAGATTGCTTGTGAATATGATGAAGAGAAGTGGACTGAGAATGGACCCTTGAGGTACACCCATGGCGATGGAGAGCAGGGAGGAAAGAGAGTTTTCCCACTTTGTTGCCTGTTGACAGTTAGAGAGATAGCTGTGGAACCAAGTTAGTGAGGCTAGACTAAGGCCATAGGAAAATTGTTTATTTAGTAGAAGTTTGTGAGATACGGTGTCGAAGGCTTTAGACATGTCGAGGAATATGGAAGAGACATGCAGGCCTTCATTCATGAGGTGGTGGATGCTGTTAGTGCAGGCTAGAAGCAGTGCTGGTACTATGCTAAGGACTGAAAGCATGCTGAGAGTTGGAAAGGAGGTTATTGTTAAGGAAGTGGTTTATGAGCTGGTTGTGGATGCTTTTTTCTAAGACTTTTTCTAGGGAGGAAAGTATGGCTATGTGATGATAGTTGATTAGCTCTTTGGAGGGGCCACCTTTGTGGAGAAGTATAATATGAGATATGGAACATATTGTTCTTTAATAGAGTGATTCATCAGGATTGAAATGGGGTATGCAATTGAAGGGGCTGCAAGTTTTAGAAATTCATTATGGAGTTTGTCTGCAGCAGTGCAGCATGGTTTGAGTTTGGACAAGAGAGTTTTTATGTACTTAGTTTGTATGGGTGAGAAGGAGAAAGGGATGTGATAGTTTATGGCAGAGGTGAGGACAGTGAGTGGCTGGGTTGGTTGGTTGTCTAGAAGAAAGGTGATGGTGTTGATGAAATGGGTGTTAAATTGAGTTGAGATAGGGACGGGGTCATTTGAGGTAGCAGGAAGGGTGGTAGAGGTACGTTCTGGGTTTAGGAGTTCGTTGATGGAAAGCCAGAATTTTTGAGGGTTGTTTTGGTTGTTTTTCTGACTGGATAGGAAGTATACTTGTTTGTCTCTTTTTATTTGTTTTTTTTTTTGTTGAGTTTCTTAGTTGTTGATAGTTAAGGAGGGTGGATTTGTCTTTGGATATAGGATAGGTTGACAAAGCCTTATCTCTATGTCTCATTAGTAGTTTGGTTTCTTTGGTTAGCCATGGGAGGGATTTGGTCCTAGTACGAACTTTTCTTGTGGGGGCTAGATTATTAAGAATTTTGAGGAAGGTTTCATTGAATTACTGAACAGCCTCATCTAAGTTTAGGTGCTTAAGTGGGGAGCAGTTACATTATTGTAGTAGAAGGTTGAAAGTAGTGGAGGAGAGCTTTTTTTGGAAGTGATGTATTTATAGATGATGTTTCTTTGGGTATACACACATTTCCTGTAAAGAAAGGTTGGACAGTGGTCACTAAGGGAGTCAAGTAGGTACCAGCTAAGAAGCCTAGGCTAGGTTTGTTAGTTAGGATCCAGTCTAATGTTGACTGCTTGTTAGAGTGTTTGTCAATACGAGTCAGGCAGTTTATTGTTTGGGAGAAGTTGAAGAGATTAATAAAGTTGGATGGATTATCAGTAGTGTAGGAGTGCCAATCTAAGTTGACATCACCGAGAACAATAGTTTCTAGGGTAAATTTAGTAGCTGCCCAGAATAGTAGGTATTCTATAGTGGGAAGGTTATTTCCAGAAGGGAGGTAGGTGGCAACTATTATTATTGCTTTGTTGGGGTTGATTTCAAGGCAGGAAATTAATATTTCAGAGTTGAGTAGATCAGGAGGAGTACAGATTAGTTGGGCTACATTGAGGGTATTTATAAACATAACTGCAATATCACCTCCATGTTTGTTGATTCTGTCTGCTCTTATGATGTTACAGGCTACTGTTAGAATTTCACTGTCCTTAATGTGGGGCTTTAACCAAGTTTCTGTTAATACAGCTATATCTGGAGAGTAGGTGAAAAGGGTATTGTGGAACTCACTGGTCTTGTTTATGATGCTATGGAGGGTGAAGTTTAACAGGAGTAGATCTGAGGTAGAGGCTGTTTGGAATGGGGTGGTAGGTATGTGTGTTAGAAATAGACTGAGTCCAGGTGTTGAGAGTGGATGATAGTATATGTTGTGTATATGTTGTGTATAGCTGTTGTTGAGGCCTGGGTTGAGATGGATATTTGCTTGAAGTTTTGGGTATTGGAGTGAAGGAGAAAAAGTTTGTTTGTTAGTTTGAGGTGTCTGGGTGTTGGGAATGTAGAATAGTGGGTGTAAAAGTGTTTAAGAGCTGAGAAGAGAGAGGTTGAGTGGTTGAAGAGTTGAGGGCTTATGTTACTATAAGTGTGGATTTGAGAGTGGACAGAGGAGTGTGGGAGTGTAGGAGATTGGAAGTGTTTGACATGGAGTGAGTGGGGGGAGGTATAGTTGTAGGTGAGGTATAGAAAGTGGAGAAGCAGAATATTAGTGAGAAAGGTGTAGTGGTAATGCATGGTAGTTGGGAGGGGTAGAGGATGGGAGGGTAAAATAGAGAAAGGGAGAGGATTAGTTGGTAGAAGGTATTGCAGGAGGTTCTGGGAAGGTGGTTAGGATTGGCTAGGGTGTGGTAGGGGTGTGGTTAGTCTAGGTATAAATCAAATGAAAGTGGGGGTTGGTGGGAAAGGGGATACAGTAGGGGAGCGGAGTGAGCCTGAGTGCAGCAATGGCAAAATGGAGCAAGTCAATCCCCCTAACTAAGAAGTGCGAGAGAGATGTAAGAAAAAAAAACAATCAGAACTCCCTCAACCAACAGGTAATTAGCTCAACACAAATATCATGTTTTGAATGTTTTAGAGAGGGAGATATAAATATGAGGACAGTGTAGTCCTAAATGCCAGAAAAAGGACTATAAAAGTAGAGCTAATAGTACATGACAAAAATGATCCTGCAAAACAAACAGAGAAAAAAAAATATGATGTCCTGCAGTAAGGAAGGAAACCAACTAGGGTTAGAAATGGTGATGATTACTAAGGAGGAAAGACAGGGAAAAGTAAGTTAGCACATGTAATGCACAATGAATGACCAACTGATGTTCCGACCATATACAATATGACATAACATAGGCAATTATAATAAACACTAAACAAAATGGGCAGACAATTTAAGTAAAGTAAAATGCTAATACATTAGAGTTG
The DNA here is from genome assembly GCF_019279795.1 of Protopterus annectens. Taxonomy (NCBI): domain Eukaryota; kingdom Metazoa; phylum Chordata; order Ceratodontiformes; family Protopteridae; genus Protopterus; species Protopterus annectens. The sequence continues at coordinate 636,811,838 of NC_056734.1, read as the reverse complement.
TATTAAAGATGAAGGAGCAATTGAAAAGAAGGAAAGGAAAAAAAAAGAGCAAAAGCTCAAACACAGAAACAAGGTGTGTCTCAGTTGCTGCACTGTCTAACAAAAAGAAGGAAAAAAACAAAACAATAACCTATTACATACACAGCATAAGCAAAATTCAAATACGAGGGTTACATGTCTACAGCATGTATAAAAGGCCCTTACAGAAAGGCTACAAAATCTAAACAAACCATTGGAAATTAAAACAGTCACACTGTATTAGTGTTAAGCAGAATGGAGACATAGAAAACTGAAGTTGAATGGACTTCCATAAAATAAAGACTCCTGGCGGAGTCCACCAATGGTTAACAACAATGGATACTGCTACACTGCAATAACATTTAGGCAATGACTATAGTCAACATATGACCACCGTATCATAAGTTACTTAGTCCACATACAGAGGAATACTAACAAATGCACATGCAGCTAACAAAGTTATAACGGGCATCCTGTTTATCATAAGCATATACAACATTGGACTGCAGATTCCAACCAGGTAGAAAAACAACAACAAATGAGGAATTAATATACTATTTATAACTACAAAGAAAGAGTTAAAATGATTAAGGCAATATACTACACTTACTGTGGGCCAGACCTTTTCCAACAGGGACAAATGGCTGCAATGAAATTCAAAAATGGCGCCCCGAGGACTTAAAGCCTCAGGAAATCTGTTACAGGACAGGAGCAAAAAGGGGAGGGTGGAACTGACAGTAGGATAACCAATTGGCTAGAGCTTCAAATTCCCTAACCGAAAAGTGCAAGAGAGATGTAAGAAAAAAAACAATCAGAGCTCCCTCAACAAACAGGTAATTAGCTCAACACAAATATCATGTTTTGAATGTTTTAGAGAAAGAGATATGAGGACAGTGTAGGCCTAAATACCAGAAAAAGGACTATAAAAGTAGAGCTAATAGTACATGGCAAAAATTATCCTGCAAAACAAACAGAGAAAAATAAAACTATATGTCCTTGGATAATGGGACAGTATGTTGGGGGGGGGGGCAAACTAGAGAGGAGAGCAGCTGATGCCCCTGGCAGGAGGCTAGTCCTTTCAGTATTACAAGAACTCAAATAAAAAATGCAACAGAGAATATCATATAAAAAACAAAGTCAAAGACTCTGTGTAGGTAGACAGCTACATATTTATTAATTCCTTTGCTATCCTGAGGGGATCCAAGGGATTTGCAGTTAGGCTCTGACTACACATTCTCCTGCAGTAAGGACTTCACGCTATCTTGTCTTGACCTTGGCTGCACTACAGGCTTTTGTATTAAATAAGGTATGTCTTGTTTCCCCTGACACATGCTTTCTATCATAGATCTGATCTGTTGCTTGATTTACCCATCTTTATTACGTGAGGTACGCACTCCTTTTCATTAGCTCTCACACACAGCTTATTATGCATAATTTCAGGATAACTTATCAGGCTATTTCTGCCTTGTTCATGTTCAAGTAAATGATGGTAACATACTAAGAAAAGATTTTCTGACAAGGTTGTAGGTTATGATACAAGTAAATGGCAGTTGTGAAGACAATGTACTGAATGGTGCAAGAGTCTGTGAGATTTTGGAAAATTGGAAGCTTTCAAAAGGATTGCACCTTCATGTTATCACTCATATGTTGCCCCCACTGAAGTCCATGTATGCTTCTCACATTCATAGCTTTTTAATGCTCCAGGTATTTTTTAATAGTTATAAAATACATATGTGGTAATACGGTGGTGGTGCTGCGGTAGCATTGTCGCCTCACAGTTAGATGTTGCACATTCAATTCTCAGTTAGAGCGTCTTCTGTGTGTTGACATGCGTGAATGGGCATTCCTTCATTGAAGGTTGTGTGTTAGGCTCGGCAAGCCAGCACATACAAATCTACTGCCAATCATTAGCGGACCAGAGTTCTGCTGTGGCGACCCCTAACCGGCAAAAGCCGAAAGACAGTTTTTATAAAATACATAAGTGGTGGTAATAACATGGCTAGTAAGTATTTTTTGTTACAGTAATACACTTGACAGCTATGATAGATCCTAGAGGTCTGATGGTGTAGGAATGCTCCATGGTATAAAAAACTTAAAACTCAAATGTTGTAGGTACACCCCTATTGCAGCATGAGCTATGACAAAATAACTTTTGTTGTGTATTTCCCTACTTGCTGGGTGGATTTCTTTTTTTTTTTAATTTGCCATGAAGCTCTAAGATAGAAGAGCATCAGTGGTGTCTGGCTCTAAGAAATGAAAACAGAATATGGGTATGCAAGCAGCTGCTACTGTGATGTGTTAAAAGGGTTCAGTCCAATGCATTTCATTCCCATTATCCCAAAACATCTGCATGATTACTTACAGGAAGGTGTTATTGACCTGCTTAAAAAGCATTACATCTCTTTTGTTGTAATAATGTCATTTTTTTTGTTGTTGTTTCTTTTTACAGTCAGATGTATAATTTGTGTGTTCTTCATACCACTCTGAAAAGAAAACCCTACATTTCATTTTCTAGCATACAGACTGCACCCCACAGCTTATAGTCTGGCTGTGATCCTAGGTAATGTTGATTTTCAGGTTTATTAAATATGTTATATATTCTTGCTTCAAGGTGACAAATGTCCCTCTCCCCAGAAAAGCTAATCCAGCCTGCCTGAATGACTACAGGCTGGTTGCTCCAACTTCAAGTGTCATGAAATGCTTTCAGAAGCTAGTTAAAAGGTATCTGTTGGTAAACCTTCCATCCACCTTCGACCCTCTACAGTTCGCTTATTGGGCTAACAGATCCATTGTGGATGCTATATCAATGGCACTCCATCTCTCACTTGATCATTTGGAGGGAAGAAACAACTACGTCAGGCTGTTGTTTATTGACTTCAGCTGGCATTCCATATAGTGGTTCCAATGCACTTATTGACAAGCTTGTACATCCTGGAGTTAGCAAGTTCATGTGTAACTGGATCTTGGACTTAATGAACAGACCACAAAAAACAAGTGTGAGCAACAACACCTCAGGATGCATAATACACCGATGTTCCTCAGGATTGTGTGCTAAGCCCTTTGTTGTTCACCATCCTCAACCATGAATGCTCTGCAAAATACACCACCAATCACATTATTAAGTTTGCAGATGATATTATGGTTGTGGGCCTCATCAAAGGGAAGGGTGAAAGAGCTTACAAAGACGTGGTCTACTCATTGATTGACTGGAATGCTAAGAACAGCCTTGACCTGAATGTCAATAAAATAAATCATTATAGACTTCAGGAAAATGTCAACAATACACTCACCACTCATGATAAATGGTGAAGAGGTGGAAAGGGTCAAATCTACAAAGTTTTGTGGGGTGCATATTTCAGGGGATCTCTCTTGGACTGTGAACACAGATCAGTTTATCAAAAAAGCACACCAACATCTCCACTTTTTCAAAAGCCTGAAAAAAGCAAAGTCCCCACCTACTGTTCTCACCACATTCTACAGAGGAGCAGTTGAGAGCATTCTCACTAGTAGCTTCACAGTTTGGTTTGGGAACAGTACAATAGCAGAAAGAAAGAAGCTACAGAGAGTGGTACAAGTTGCCAAAAAAATCATGGGCGCAAACTTAGCATCAATCCAGGATCTATTTGCAGCAAGAAGCATTAAATGTGCATCAAAAATAATTTGTGACCCCTCTCATGCTGCACACGGCTGGTCTACGCAACTGTCTTCAGGTAAGAGATATCGGAGTATCAGCTGCAGGACCACCAGATACTTAAACAGTTTCTACCCAACAGTGTTGAGACTTATAAATTTTGATACCAGCCACCAATTATTTAGTTAGTAATCATTCACAATATGTAGCTCAGCTGAAAAGTGTGCAATATCTTTTTTTTTCCTTTGATGTAGCATTATATTTTCTTATTCACATGCAATTGCCTGCTGTTTGTCTGATGCAGATGAACAAAGGAGGACAATTTTAAAATGTGCAATCCTGCTCTGTCATGCTGCTATGTACAGTAATTTTCTTACGACTGTCTGGGGGGGCCTTGTGTGTTTTTGCTGTTATTATTGGTTTATTTATCCTTCTGTAGGGCTTGTATTGAAAATCTTTTTTTTAAATTTAAATGTTACACTGTTGTTCTTGTTATCCTTGCCTCCTATGTACTCTCTGGTGAGTTCATACTCAGAATTTCATTTAGGCTGCACTTGTGTAGTCCTAAATGACACTGCCAAATAAGTGCAAAAAAAAATCACCCAGACACAGAAACCAATAAAATAAACCAGCTGGGCAAACTCTGGCTGATAAAAATGAAAAAAAAAAAAACAGTCTGTGGCTGAAGTACAAACCAAGGCACAACCCGTGGAGTATCAAAATCATCCAGTTTATTTAGTGCTTTCATCCCTGACAATTCTAGGAAAACACTAAATAAACTGGATGTTTTTGATACTCCACGAATTGTGACTCAGTTTGTATTTCAGCTGCAGACAGTTTTTAAACTTTTATCAGCCATAGTTTGCCCAGTTGGTTTTATTAGTCCTAAATGACAATAACGTTTACTTTAACTTTGATGTGTGTGTATATATATATATATATATATATATAAGATATATATATATATATATATATATATATATATATATATATATATATATTCCGTATCTCAACCATCTGCTCCTTGATTGTATATATATATATATATATATATATATATATATATATATATATATATATATATATATATATAGTAATGTTTCCTGTAAATAGTTTAACTACTCTCTACATCTTCTGTACATTGATGATTAACAGCATTAGCTTTATCATTTACTTGTTGAACTAGTGTATTCCTTACTATATTTTCTCTGTAATGTAATCATTAATTGTTAGTTTTGTAAATTTTGTATGTATGTACTCTTGTGGATATTTTTTATGTGCTCTTGTGGAGCTTTTTCTTTCCGGGCCTCCGCTGAAAAAGGGCTCTGCCTCAATCGGACATTCCCAATCAACAAATGTCAAATAAATAAATGTTATGTTGAAATGTTACTTTTTGAATTAAACTCCATGCTTCCTGGAAGAAATGCTATATATCTCTCAGTCTCTTATAAAGACCAGGAATTCTCGAAAAAGTTAAAAAATAATAGGGTGACAGAGACCCAAACTGAGGAACAGACTTTAAATGCTGCTCTTAAATATTTAGAAATTTGCTAGAATACATATTTTGCATTTGCTTGCACTTTTTGAAAGATATAAAGACGGAAACTCATTAAATGTCTGTCATTAGTTAATGACTTCAGTCCTCAAAGATTTTCCAGAAAACTACAAATTTTTTGAAGAACAAACCAAAAATACAAGACAAAAATATGGACACTCTGCAAAATTCTGGACAAGTTAGAGCTATGGATACAGTATAGAAATGCAAGAAAAGTTAAGCTACATATAAAATTAATTTTTAGTCATTTTACAGGTATGCATATTATTTTACTGCCCAACAATATTAATTTCATTATCTACTGTTTCTTTGACAAGTGACTATTATAACCTTAAATACTATCAGCAATAAAACTATACTTTTGATATCTTAAATGTTTCCACAGATACTTCCAGGTCTACAGGTCTTGGAATTAGGTAAGCATCAGTCTGGATGAAAAACTGTTTTGTTCGAGCACTGACTAGTGCCCACTTTGAATCCAAATAAGCAATGTAGTTATGCTGATGAAAGGTCAAAAAGCTTTCTAAAAGCCTATCATTATTTGATTCTGCAAAGCACTTTCTTACCTTCATGCTACTGCCCAACTGCCTCCTGTGCAATATGATGTGAGCAATATGACTGAAGCCCACTTGTTTGTGCTCTCATTCATTAAGTAAACTGCTGTATTTAATAAAAATACCCTCATCAGACCTGCAGGCAATGGTGGAAGTAAATATTTTGAGTGCATACTAATTTTTTAAAATTAAAATATAGTAAAATATTTTTTTTTTATTTGAGACCCTTCCTTTATTGTTATAAATAAAGAAACTGTTCACTTACATTTTCCCATATTTTATGGACAGACAAATAAATGAACTGATATAACTGTACTGTATATTGCTGATGTTAAAAATAGCTTATGGATTATGCTGTTATGCTTGGGTAACATATGTTATGGCACAGTAAGGAGGGGTGGGAGGGAATAGGAAAAATGTATAGTATTTATCCTTACCCATGCTTGATAACTTGAGTTCTGCTCATTCTTGGATGAGTAAGCATTCTCCCTACCTCTCCTGCCTGACATATATTTGGCATGGTTATTTTTTCTATGCACTTAAGAGAGGCTGGAATCAGTCCCATCATTTATCTGACTCATACTAAAGCTTAAAACCTTTTCCTAACAAGAATTCTCAGTTGATTAAAGTGTATATGTTTAGCTGGCCTGAGGTTGGGTTTATTTCTTCTGGTTTTGCTGGCCTCAGTACTCTTCCTGTGGTGGGAATCCAATTGTGCCTCATTCCTGATGGATGTGCCTTATGAATTCATTAACAGCTCTTTCTCACTGATATTTATGGTATTGGTCTTGGTTTGCTGCCTGAATGTAGTTCACTAAACAGCAGAGACATGGTTCAGTGGACAATGCCGCAGTCTCTTTTGCTGCATTTCCAAATCCTTTAATCGGCCTTCAAGTAGCCTAATGTACCTCAAGTACTTAAAGTGTAACAGCTGTAAGATTTTCTCAGGTGAAACTTTTAGTAAAGAAAAGTGGGGCACATGAGTCCTTTCTACTTTATGTGACTTTGGAAGCTCGACAGTGCCAGGTTCAGTATTTCAGTCATGAATGATGCTTTGGGAGATGAGACTGGTAGCTCGGCGGAAATCTCTACAACACAGCTCAAGGTACTGGGGTTTGATCCTGACTTCCACTCACTGCATGTGTGGTGTTTGTATGTTCTTCCTGTATCTGCATGGCTTTTCATCAGATACTGTGCTTTCTTCTTACCTCCCAAAAGCAGGCTGCTTCTTTAGCTAGACTAAATTGTCTATGAATTTATATGTTATGTTTACTTTTGCCCTTTCCACTTGAGTCCTGACTGAAAATAGTTTATACACTAGTTTTCTTACCCAGTTAAAACATGATAAAATACAAATATGTAAACAAAAACTGGTATTAGACAGGAGGATTCTTATGTTCCACTCCATGCCAGAAATAAATACACATTGATTATTTTATACACTGCTATCTGGGCAAGTAACTAATCCTGGATTGCATGCTTAGAGAGATGATTACAGTGGAATGGTTTATTAGCTGCCCCATTTGGCACTTCTGCCTAAATCATAAGAGGCAGCCTCTTTTCAGGAAATCAGTGGATTACCAGTGTATCTCGGGACTAAAACTGACCTGATATAATTTTGAATTATTTTAATGGATCTATATTACATGATCGAAGTTTTACTACTTCGAATCAATAAACATTGAACTATACTGATCGAAGCTGTAAAACATCGAATCATTAATAAAACATTTTGGAAAACAAAAAAAAATTACACAAAAGGGTGTAAGCCGGGGTCAAGCCCCCCTGCACACCCCACACCCACTGCTACTTAAATATACCAACTCCGAGATCGCTCTACAGTATAGGAAATGGACAACTTCCGGTTCCGCACTGTATCGCACTGAAGTGCGATCTCGGAGTTGGTATATTTAAGTAGCGGGCGGTGTGGGGGGGCACAGCCCCCATGTGGGGGGGGGTGCAGGGGGGCTTGCCTCCTGCTTACACCCTTTTGTTTTATTTATTTTGTTTTAAAAACTGTTTTATTACTGATTCAATGTTTTACTGTTTCAATCAGTAAAGTTCGATGTTTACTGATTCGAAGTAGTAAAACTTCGATCATGTAATATAGACCCATTTTAATTGTCTATTGAAAAATTACAGCTTCTCGAAATTGCCCCTCTGTGCTACTTCTGTTTGATATTTCATTTGTATTTCTAGTTCTTTGTTCATCAAACATCATGGGGTACTAAGGTAAGGATACTAAGGCATGACTGATTCTGGAAATTTGAATAAGGTAGGACATTAAACTGGTATTAAAATGTGAAGTTAGTAACCTCCAGAATTAAAGAGCTGAGAAGCTATTAAAACATCGCAGAGTTCTGCAACCATTTTTTCCTCTTTTCTTTTTCTTTGTGAAGCACATTTATCTGAAATGTGCATCTACTTATGCCAAGACTACCAGTCCTAAGGGTACTGCCACACTTAGATATGGGTGATTTAAAGGTTTGTTGGTCAGGGATACCATGGAAACAGAAATAGCAGTCTCACAGGTCTTAAAAGTTTACTAGTAAGTCAGCACATAACAGTTTTTCATAGCATCCTCACCTAGGTTTTGAGAAAGGGAAATGAGCAATTCTATAATTCAGATCACTTTACCAGGAGTCCTATAATCCTGAAAGATGATTTTGAACACATCTCTCATTGTAACCAGCCATGAATATTTCCTTCTTAAGGTTTTAAACCTGGTCAAGAATTTGGCATGGTTGCTAATTACAGAAGTAATGCCACTAAAACTTATCTTATATTTAAACTTTAAACCTTTATTCACTCTGAAAAAAAAACTGTTACTGCTGCATGTGATAGGAACCATGTAAAGCATTTTGAGGATCTATATTTGTGAAATCAGAAAAGGATGTTAGATTTAAGGAAAACATAGCAAGTAATATTCTAATCATCAGTCTGGACAGTGTTATTTCATGGACTAGAAAGTAGAAGGTTGTTTATCTTTATCATTCTTGGTCATTCTGTGCATTCTTCCTTGCCAATGGTTCAGATTTGGAAGAGGAGAGTGAACAGATTTTATGGTCTCCATTACATACAAGAATTCTTAACAGTATTCTAGTTAAGTTCAATAATATAAAATGATTATTTTCCCAAACCTTAGCACTTTTTATCTTTCTGTGACTCACTTGTTATCACTACACAAAAGATGTATCCATATTTTAAACTTCCTAGATGATATTAGAAATTAACTTTTGGACTCTAGTAAAATTAACATGTTGAGATCTCCAACATAAAGATAACTCTTTTCAGTGCTTTCAATGTGGCACACTACAGATATACATATAAGGATAAGAATGTTGAAAACATGCATCTACAGACTTACACAGACAACCAAGACTTGAAAAAAAAAACTATTTCTGACCATTTTATATGTGTAGATATAGCTTAGTATCTGATGAACTTCTTGGGAATGACATCTTCTAGGAAGTCAACATCATGAAATGAGTGGAATTATTCTTTTAGAGTGTGGATTTAATGTAAAAGAGCATACAATAGGGTCAAATGATTCTGCAGTCATATGACAGTTGATGGATATATGCAGCCACGTAGTGCAATGAATCACTTGGCAGTGTAAAGCACTTAGCACAGGCATTGCCAGGAGAGCATGTGGTTAATTATCATATGGTACTCCTACAGAATGCCTCATTAGCATTTTCAGAAATTGAGATGGGACAACCTATCATGGTGCTGCACCTCTATGAGGTAAGCACTGTGGAAATACTATCTAAGAATTGTAAACAGTTACCATCTGTGGTGAAAAGGACTTACCCCTAGTGGTAATCTATCTGTATTCTAGCCTTAGTCTTGAAGATGTTTGTTTCCATTTTAGGAAACTGTTTAAAACTAATTTTAGCGCTTCTACTATTCCTTACCAGTCCAGATTCTAGGTCAAAGAAAATAGAAAATCTTCAGAATATACAATTTCATTAGACTGTCTTGTTTTAAAGAAAGATCTTCATTAGGAACTTTTATTTTATTAACTAAAGACATTGGTAAGGCACATGAACATGCAGATTTTCAATTTCTGTTCACTGTGCTATAAAATCTAATTTTTTACAAGTCATTGTATAACTTAATGCTTATCTTTTTATTTATATATTGTATATGGCACCTTTGTAAAATCACTTCCTATAAAATGGTACTATACAAGGTAGTCTGCCTTCACTGTTGATTTCATTTATATATATTTATCCCTTATATCTTCATTTATTTCAAACTCTTGTTTAAATTATCCTATATATATAATGGTACAAATCTTATATATAATGGAATGGAGCAATTCTACCATGTTGAGATCAGATTAAGATATTTTATGAGATGGGATTACCTAATCTATTCTGCTTTTGTCAGTGCAGTTAGTAAAGAAGCAAATGTAGAAAATCATGTGGTAAAGACAGAGAAAGGGCGGACAATTCATAAATCTATATCACAAAGAAAAATGTACTGAAGGTGCCTTCTAAGACCAGCATTATGACAATATACGTTATCATCTAATAACCAGTACTAAACATACCATTGCACTCCTCAAACTGTTCAGCCTAAATTCAGATACAGACTTTGTCCCTGAAGTCATACTGCACTACTGATGCCACTTCATAAGGGTGGTCCTATGATGGATTCTGAGAATTATAAAACCCATTAGCCTGATAGCCTCATGTGCAAAGCCATGAAGCACATTATAACTGACATGCTAAACTATGCCATCAAAAGTCTCATTAGCTTTGATCGGGAGCAGTCTGACTGTCAAGTGCAGATTCTGCCTAATCAGTCATCGTCTGTCATCATCAACCCCTTTCCTTCCCATTTTCTGTTTCAGGTCAGGGTGTCATGTCAACTGTCGCCATCTCTCTCTGTTCAATACCACTCTCTCCTGCCTTCTTCAACACTCAAGCTTGACTGTTTCAGGTCTTCTCTCACACAATCCATCCATCTGTTTGTTGGACTACCTTCATCTGCCACCATTTGCTGCCATTATAGCTGTTATATCAGTACTCAGCTTCATCCCATTTGCCTTCAGTTTTGCATTCCATTCCCCTATCATTTGCTGAAGATCTTGCTCAGATGTGGCATTACATCATCTGCATACAGCAACTCTGTTCATCTGTCCCCTCTGACCTGTTGGCTAATGTAGTCCTTCACCAGTATGAACAGCAGTGGGCTCAGAGCTGAACCCTGGTGCATACCCACTCCCATTATAATTGCCACTGTGAGACCGAACACTGTTCATACTTGAGTCATCGGGTCCTTGTACATAGCTTGCATTAATTCTATCAATGTTTCTGGGACCTGCAACCACTACAGGACTGCCCAAATCAGGTTTCAGGAGACATTGTCATATGCTTTCTGCAGGTTTAGGAAGACCCAGCTGCACTCTTCCTACATTTCTAGCTACTTCTCAGCTATTTGCCTCACTGAAAACACCAGGATACTTGTGCTGCATTCTGATCTCAGTCTGAGCTGCTCATCTCCCATCTTACTTTCTACTACTCTTTGTATTTGTTTATCAATTACCCTGTCCAGAACTTTCATGTCACGTGATGAGAGTTTGATACCTCTGTGCTTCCTACAGATGTGAATGTCTCCTTTATACCTAATCAATTTGGCTAATATCTGCAGACTGTTGATAGCAGTCATGCTGTTCAAATAGTGCATCTCGACCTAGTCAAGGCATTTTACACCAAACCTCATGCTAGCATTATAACTAAGCTTAAACTTTAAAAACTGATCCATATGTGGAAAAATGGGTAGCAAACTGACTAAAAGACAACCCCCTTATTGTGTAGTTAGTACTCACTTCATTGCCCAGTATAAATTTAACTAGTGGTGTCCCTCAAGTCTCACTGCTAGACTCATCCTTTTCTGCATTTACTTTTCTCATCTTTTCTTATCTCCAAGCCAGAAACCAGGACCTCTGGCTGGTCAGGTTTGCAGACTACTGCCTAATGGCTATCATTGTCAAGTCCCCCTTTAATGCAATAACACTTCAGTAAGAACTTACATTCATAAATGCTTGATCTACTGAAAATGGGCAAAAATTAAATTAAAAAAAGTGTAGTTTTCAATAGAAAATCCCAACCCACAGCATAAAGCATAGACAATAACCCCATTTCAAAGTGAAAATGTCATTAGGGACACTGGACCATGGTTAATGATTCCCTTTCCTTGATCATCCTTGTATTTAGTGCAGCTAATTGCTAAGGAAGAAACTAAACTCCTAGGTATCATTATCGATAACAAACTCAAATTTGATCTTTATATCCAACAAAACATCAAGAAGACACATATAAATCTAGGACTTGTCTACAGAAACAGACAGTTGCTTACCAGTTCCACCAACACCACCCTGGCCAAAACCGTCCTGCTCTCCTCCCTATTCTATGGCTCCGGTGTACTAACCAATCTACAAAACTCCACCAAGACCATCCGGTGTACTAATCAATCTACAAAACTCCACCAAGACCATCCGGTGTACTAACCAATCTACAAAACTCCACCAAGACCAAAATGGAACAATGCTACAACAAAGTAGTAAAGTTTGCAACAAACTCCAACTATCGTACACATCACTGTATGCCACTAAAAGAACTAACTTAGCTGGAACTAGCAAACCAGCTAGCTTATACACATCGAATTACAATCCACAAACTATTCTATAGGCCCACTGCCTGTCTTGCCCTAGTTAACCTAACCCAACATTACAAAACAAACAGAACACTCGGATCTTAAGACAAAAACTGTGTTGATAATCTACAAACCTTCCAGAAACCAAGGAAAATCACTTTCCTTATAATCTATTGCCAGGATATGGAACACCCTCCCACTTAACATTGGGCTAACTCCACCCTAAAAGAACACCTAAACAAATCATGGTTATGTACATGCATTACTCCAAGCTAATCTACTTCTTTCCCTCCGCACACCTCCTCTTTCAACACTAACCCCCACACCCCCAAACAAATCAGCTAACTATCACTTTAAACTTTTGGAAACCATGCACCATTCGATCTCTAGCATTTTACAATTTGTGTATGACTGTAAACTGTAAATATTTTCCTATTCCTACAAAATTAACATAAGTGCCTGCCTATAATTCATCCATTACTATATTCCTATATATGTAACCATTTGTATAATATGTATAACAAAGTTATAAATGTGAAGCTGTGTATAATACGTGTAACAAAGTTTTCTATGTGGAGCTTTTTTCCTCAGGCCTCCACTGAAAATGAGTTATGTAACCCAGTCAGACTATCCCAGTAAACAAATGTCAAATAAATAAATAAAGGAAAATAACATCCAAATCTAAAAAGGTCATTGTTTACTTACATTTAGCATTAATTAGGCCAGTTATTGAGTACAAAACACCCCACCAGATGCACCTCACTAGACATATCAAACAACTAGAAGGACCACAAAGGTTTCTAATGAACAAAATCACCAGCTTGCAGACCTTAATACTATCAAGACATACTGGTAGCATCATGCACTTTATTATCTTATAGACTCCTGAGGAAAGATCTATGGCTTGCCTTCCCCATGTTATTAAGGACCCTATTGTCCTTGATCTGTTGTGCTTGATCTGTTGTATCTCATCAAGTCTAATAGCTCCACAAATACCAGAATCACAGATAAAAATTGTCACCAGAATATGAGTAAAATGTAATGAAAAGATAGTTTCATCACCCAACATCTTCCCCACTTATGAGCCAGACTGCCAGTGAGATTAAACAGCTTCATGTAATCTGATGGCCATCAACAAATTCATTCTGGACTCGCCTGCATTATATCTCCTTAAGAAAGATGGATGGCCTAAGGAATGGCAGTATCAAGGTATAAATGGGGAAAAGACTCAGGTGCCTTGAAACTGCTATGATTCATGTGGTTAAACTGGTATTACAGGGGATGACACAAGCAGCACAGTGGTTAGCACTGCTGCCTCATCGCACTTGGTCCTCCAGTTTGGTTCTCAGTTGGGATGATTTTTGTTTGGAGTCTGCATGTCCTCCCTGTGTGTCCATGTATTTATTTATTTATTTATTTTCTTCTGGGTGGTCTAGCTTCTGCCTTTTTGCCCATGTATTTTTTTTTCTGTGTGGTTTAATTTCTCCCTACATTCCAAAGAAATATCATAGCTGGATTTGTGATCCTTCAGATTGCTCCAAGGTGTGCTTGTCATGTTTCAATGAAAGGGACAGTGACAGAGACTGTGAGAAAGACAAGAAGAGTGTGTGTGTGTGTGTGTGTGTGTGTGTGTGTGTGTGTGTGTGTGTGTGTGTGTGTGTGTGTGTGTGTGTGTGTGTGTACATGTGTGTGGGTGTGTGTGTGTATGGGTGTGTGTGTTAGCACGCACGTGTGTGTGTGTGTGTGTGTGTGTGTGTGTGTGTGTGTGTGTGTGTGTGTGTATGTGTCTGTGTGCATGCATGTGTGTGTGTGTGTGTGTGTGTGTGTGTGTGTGTGTGTGTGTGTGTGTGTGTGTGTGTGTGTCTACATGCACATGCATCTTGCAATGGACTGGAACCCCATTTAGGATAAACATCTTTGTCTTGTGTCAACTGAATTTGTGTGTGTGCATGCATCTTGCAATGGACTGGAACCCCATTTCATAGGTTCATAGGTCATAGGTTGGTACTAGGCTATACAAGCCTTGCCATAACAATTCCCTGGCTATTTCTTCCCACACTATTTACTTTCCTGGACCCCTGTCTAGCAGGGCGACTGACGTGATCCCCAGGGTGAATTTCCTTTCTCCCATCCAATCATCAAGGTTCCTTTTGAAGAGGGCTAAAGAAGCGCTCTGCTTGACATGCATGGGCAGTCTATTCCGGAGTCTGGGGAGTCTTTGGGTCAGGAACCTATCACTCCAGTATGTTTTGTTTATTGTGATGACAAGGTTTAGATCCCTGGAGCATGTGGGTCTGAGGGATTGGGATTTCTTTAAGTGCAGCATGTCCAACAGCTCTGGGTTTGACATGGCTTTGTATGTTAAGCAGAGATCACCTTGGAGTAGACAATATGCAACAGAGTATAGCTGGAGGTTTTTAAGGCAGTCAGCATAGGGCATCTGCTTTAGCCCTGTGATTCTTTTAGTGAGGTATTTCTGCAGCCTTTCCAGTTGTTGCAGTGTCTTAAGAGGTATGGGAAGTCTCTAGGACAGGCATCTATCCCTCTAGTATGTTCTATTTATTGTGGTGACAAGGTTTAGGTCCCTAGAGTGTGTTGCTTGGAGGGCTTGGGATTTCTTTAAGTGAAGCATGTCCAGCACCTCTGCATTTGACATAGCTTTGTATGTTAGGCAGAGATCTCCTCTGAGTAGGCGATATGCGATGGAGTAAACTGGAGTTTTTTGAGACGCTCTGCATAGGGCATCTGTTTGAGGCCAGTAATCCTCTTTGTGAGGTATTTCTGCAGCCTTTCCAGTTGTTGTAGATGTCTTGTGTGGAAAAAAACAAAAGGGGCGCTGTATTCTATAATGGGTCTAATGAGTGACGAGTAGAGGGGAGCAATGATCTCTTTTTTCCTGGATGAGAAACATTTTGTGATGAGGTGTGCCATGTAGTAGGATTTCCTGACTACTGTGACAATGTGATTATCAAAGGAGAGACTACTGTCCCCCTGTGTCCCAAGGTCTCTTATCACACTTTCAGTGATAAGTAGACTACCGCCTATGTGGTAGTTCATGGGTACAGAGTTTTTACCAAATATGCCATGGCTTTGACACCAGGCATCTGTCACAGTGAGGCCTTTTTGTAGGATTTCCACATCATTAGGAATTTTAATTATGGCTCCTCGTTTGCAGTCGTCTGTGAGCTTCATTAGCCAAAGACCTTCTGTGTTAGCCTGTACTTCAGAGAAGTAGATACAAAACAAGAGAGGACCCAGGACTAAATCTGTGGTACTCCACTTGTCACTGGTCTGAAGTCAGATTTGGAGTCTGCTGCTTTCACAGTGTAGGTTCTGTCAGTGAGCCAGTTGGCAACCCATCTTGTGATATAGGGATTTATACCTAGTTTAGTGAGTTTATCTATAATTACAGAGTGGGGGATGGTGTCAAAAGCCTTGGCAAGATCTAGATAGGCTGTGTGAACCACCTTACCCTCATCTACAGCTTTGGTGACTGCTTCAAAGAAGTCTATCAAGATTAGGAGACATGATCTGCCTTTTACAAACCCGAACTGGGTGGGGTCCAGAGTTTGGAGATTACCAATGTCATTGTTTGTAAGTTCTATGATGATACGTTCCATAGCCTTGCAGACCAGGCTCGTCAGGCTAATGGGGCAGTAGTTCCCAGGTTCTGTGGTGGCTCCCCCTTTGTGGAATGGGATGACCATCGCTGTGCGCCCATTCAGTGGGCACAAAGCCTGAGGTAAGGCTATGACTAAACATGGTACTTTGGTGGGGCACCAGTTCATTCTGTAGTTCATGCAGAACACAGCCTGGGATGTTGTCAGGTCCCATGGATGCTGTGTTCTTATCTTTGGAGAGTGTGGTTTATACACACTATTGCTACCTTATTCATCGTTATGAGTTTTTCAGCCCAGTGATTTATATCTCAACTGAAAGAAGCAGACTGAAATAAAATGAAAACTAAGCACAAATGTGTCAAAACAAACAAGTCACCCACCATCTATTGAGGTAATTAGTGTCTCAGCAGGAATCTATAACTATTGGCAGGATCAGACCACATCATCCAACCTAGAATTTCAAATATGACTATAACATCTGCATACCATTTGCCAGAAAAACTGCAGGGCAGTATCAAATTTACTACACCAGGTCAGATTGTGCAGATGGCATTATGGACTTCAGGACATTGCATTACATTACCTCAGGGAGTTTGTCATCACTGATTATTACTTTCACAGCTTTTGCAGCACAAAATGTAAGCAGTGATTAGCCCAGTGGACATTTAGAGCAAACATTCTAAGTTGTATATATATCTATATATATATATATATATATATATATATATATATATATATATATATATATATATATATATGGATAGATAATAGATAGATAGATCAGCAGTTTTCAATGCAAAATGGCACCTTACTTAAATAGCTTTCAGTGTATGTGTTACTGATTCTGCATCCACCTTTCTCAGGGAATTTAGCCTAACCAAATATGTATAGTTAAACCGCAGTACTGACTCACATCAGTGGAAGCATCTATGGTATACTTATTTATTTGTTAACCTGGTAAGGTGGCTGGTCCAACAAAAAATTTCAACCATGACCTAAGCTCACAAGGAGTAACAATGAAAACATCAAATAAATCAAAGTACAATGGACATAAAAGAAAATACAAAACACCATAAACTGCATGAAAATGTAGGCTGTAAGCAGGGCATCTAGTACTGTGTGAAAACAAATGTAAAATAAATAAAATAAAAATTAATGTATCAAGGACAATATGGCTTACTGAAAGGAAAACAACCATTATATACTGGCTATTACAGAGAATCAGACATTACACCCAAATGAAGTTATTTAAAAACTATTTGAAGCATGTCAAACATTGTATCTAAGATAAATTATTCACACATATACAGCAGGCATTTGAAGAACAGACCCTTACAGACTTTTAATAAGTAAGTACTATATAAACAATACTATTGGTAGGATCAAACATCTCACAAAATCACAATAGGTCTATATTTTAATTTGTATTGCTTGCTGCACAGTATACTCATACAGTGATATTTCCAAAGAAGTAGAACTGAACTAAAAGAGTTTACTTTACAATTTCCCAAAAAAGTGGATCCATCGTTCATTTCTCTGTACAAACTCATTCAGAATTTCTGTACAGTTCAACTTGGCTGATTTTTCTTTGTGTATGTGCAGAAGCCTTAGATGATTGTACCCTTCTCTGTCATAGTAGTTCTTACGTATGATTTTATTCTGTGTTGGGCAGAAAATGTCCTTTCCCCAGTTGCTGTACTCATTGGTACAAGGAGGTAAATTTGCAGTAGCTTTACTATTTCAGTGTACAGCATTTGCTATTGGCAGTCCTTGTCCACCAAAGCATCAATTATAGTGTTGGTTGACCTGTACAGTTGTCACCTCTGGGAAACATCTGCTGTATAAGTCCTGGGAGCAGCTGTGCAGTCAGACTATCAATATTTATGTCTTTCCTTCCATATATGCTCATAACTTGAGTTGGAATTGCAAATGAAGTGCAACTGGCTGCTTGAAGCAGCATATTCCCCATGGAAGACAGTAATGTGCATGTTTCCTGATCAAAGTGACAGTTGAGTTCAAAAAGGCATGCATCAACAGACTCAATGTACATTTGATGGTACCAGTCTTTAGCAGAATCATGGTGGTGATGAGGTGCAGGACTATCCTATAGTCTTGCTGGGAATCTATGCTCTCTAGTAAGCTTTGGCTCTTTAACAATCTGTATTTTCCAAGCACTGTCCTTGATGGTGTCATACACTTGATCAAAGTTATCATGTTGCCTTTGCAAGTTTAACTTGAGGCTATTTATAATAGTTATTGTAGTTTGTGCCATCAGTGTTTTTGCTTGCAACATACTTGCTACTTGTTCTGATACACAGAATATGTTATAGGAAACAATATGTCCAAAGTACGTTATAAACTTTGTCATCACTGTTAACAGCCCTCTGGCTTTACATTGTATATCAGAAGTCTTGTCAATTTGGAAGTCTTGTAAAGTGTCATAGAGTCTGTTATAATTGTCTAAAATACACTTAATAGTATTTGTTCTAGCTGTCCATCTTGTTGAAGAAAGTAAATGTAGTCCTATCATACTATATGGAACATTATCTCCTGATGCTATGCTATGCTAAAATGACCTATTCTCTGAGGTGATGCATGAATGAGTACAGTAGCATCTTGAACAAAAGAGAGGGCATCCTTAATAACAATGCTAGTTTCTGCACAGTTTTGCAACACCAATGACTGGCTCAGTGAACATTTAGAGCAAGTAGATTGTCTTTTCTAATTCTGGTAGCAGTTCCAGAAATGCATTCACTCATGTTGACCATCCCATCATATGCCTGTACTCTTAAGTTTTCCACTGGTAAATTGCACCATAATAAAACATCTTTTAATGAATTTGTGATGGATTCTACATCTGTCTTTTCCATCTTATACATTGCAATAAAATCTTCAGGTATAGTGAACTGTGGATGTGACACCCATCAGACACATCTGTTCATGCTGACTTATGTCCCAAGATGCATCTGCTATTATGGAATATAGCTTAGATTTGCACCTTATTTCATGTAATAAATTCCGTAGAAGCTGATGTGGCATGATCTCCATGATTTCATTCACAACATCAGAACTCTGATATGTTGCCTCCTGCACCCATTTCAGCAGGTCTCGTACATCTTCTGCCCTTGTCAGCATCACTTGTCTCAAGTTGCTTTCCTGTTCATCTTTTCCATGAATAGCTAGTCCTTGTCTAACCAAAAATGTTATTGATGTCATCTGCTTTTGGAAATGTATATGATTCTATAGTTGTACCTGGGAATGTTGCTGGCTAAGGCAAGTGGCAATGTTCATTCTAGCATTCTTTGAAAGCCCTGTACTTCACTGTGGAATGAGGTCACTTTGCACCAATATCTGCTAGCTGTTTTGTTGCCCACTTCCTCCTTCTGTCAATTGTGGCATCTTCACTTTCAGATTATATTCAATCTGCTCCTTAGTGAGTTGGTCAGTCTCACTGAATAGTGTTGTCCACAGTCAAGGTCCCTATGTATCCTTGTCAAAGGACTTTGTTACCTGCACATAACATATTTACATTAACGTATTAACAGAACATATTTTCTACCACCAGTGAAGCCATTCTATGTCACCTAGTATCTTCTGGTACTATATAAACTCATCAGGTATTTACTCATCTTTAATTCATATCAAGCACACCACCATTTACTTGGTGTATATTTACTTTTTCAGTGTGGGGACATAAGGTTCATGTGCTTACTTCTCTGCATTTCTTATCCATTCAGTTAGTTGCTAACAGGTGTCGAAGAACAGCTCTTTCTTTAAACATCAAAGCCTCCAGTGTAGTTGCAATTACAGGCACTACTACCATAACAAGCAATGCAAATGCAACCTTTGTTTCCAGTGTCACACATAAAAAAGAATCATGCTAAAAATAGTGGCCAGACAACGACTTGGTTCACAGAAATAGATACCATCAGGTATTTGAAACATGCTTGGAGAACATGTTAAGTTATTGCCAAGCACATAATTTCAACTGCTGTTTTGCTATAATAAACAAACCAGTAGCTTCAGTCAACTACCCAAGTAGACAAGATTATGCCAGCATCCTGGAATCCTATATCTGAAAACATTCACACATAGGAAACATCTGCAGCTGTTCAAAGTGACAGAATGCAGGTAAATCCTTTATATAAAATAACCAGTAATAGTTTCTAAATATCAGGTAAATATGTTGGTTAAAATCTACATGAATTATAAATGCTAAGTTGTATTGTGACTGCCTTAAGTACTCCATTGTAAATAATGAGTAGGTTTGTCATTAAAGTTGCCTTTGTTTTTTATGTGTTACTTTAACCACTGTTTTATAAACTTGACCTTTTTGTATGTAGGTGCATATGCCCACTGCTGTTTACTCTGTCATGAGTCTAAGACATGGCAAAAATGGGGCAACTGAGCAGTCCACCTACCTAGGTAACAAGTAAATATATGTGGCCTTTACTGTCACCCCTATAAAATGTCAAGTATCAGTAAAAGAGTCATAGATGAACACTCTCTTCAATGTTGTGTCTTTCGGCTTTTCCCGGTTAGGGGTCGCCACAGCGGAACTCCGGTCCGCTAATGATTGGCAGTTGATTTTTATGTGCCGAGTTGCCAGCCCTGACGCACAACCTTCAACGAAGGTACACCCATTCATACATGTCACTCTCAATGCAGAAGATGCTCTAGCTGAGAGTCGAACCGGACAGAGTCTTACTGTGAGGCGACAGTGCTACCGCAGCACCACCACCGCGGATGAACACTCTCTTCAATACTAAAGAATAATAAGCACGTATATATATACACACACACACACACACGCACACACACACACACACACACACACACACACACACACACACACACTTAAATATATGCAAAATTATTACAGTTTAGTTCACATTAACCACAAATGAAAAAGTGACAAAGCAGATTAGTTACTAACCAAGATTTTCACAAAATGAATAAGAAAAAGCTAGGATGATCGATCATGCTAATACCTGCTATATGAAAATTAAACAAGTATAAGCAAAAATTGTAATTACCACCAATCTGCTTTGTTACTCTTTTATACTACTAAACAGCCACTACCTGGCTTGCCAAATAAATTTATTATAAAATGCAGTTATCATTGAGTCTACCATTCCAGTCTTGTTATTCCTTTCTTAATAATCTTTGTCTTCAAATTCAACATGTTTTGTCAACAACTCAGAATTCAAACTAATTACAACTTTTGCAAAGATCAAAACATTAGCGGAAAAGTAATCTAACATATCTTCTGCCCTGGACTCAAAATAATGTAGGCCTCATAATAATACATATACCATTCACATTAAGAGGTTCAACAGCTTCCTGCATAGCACAGATCAGTTCTGCCCAAGATCACATTTACCAGGGCTCACAGAGATAAAGTAAACAGATCAAATGAAAAATGACAACCAATATCATTTCTGTCTCTCAAACCCTAGATCAGTGTTGCCACGGACACCAGCACTGGTTCAGTCCTGCAGTTATACTCATAGGCCTAAGAGCGCTGTCTTGCAGATGATTACATTAGGGTACCCAAGCCAAGCCTTTGACAATAAAGGAAATGTCAATACATCACAAATAGATTTCATAAATACAAAGCAATGACTGCAGTTAAAGATTAAAAACAGGAAGTGTAGAAGTAACTACTCTAACACTACTTCAGTCATGTAATATAGTTACACAATTAATATGAAGTATAATTCCCATAAGTGAAGTCAAACATCAAATGAAATGCATTTGTTCTACAAGTCTGTCAAGCTACAAAGCAATAAAATAATGTTACATCAGAATTAAAAGAGGAAGACTATTCAACTAATGCAACATAGTCTCACCAGCAAACAGGGAATATACACTTGTCCTGGGTATAGACTTCCAACATCCACACACAAGCCAGGATTACACAGAGATCATTTATTGAAATAAGACTTTACCTTACCATGCCAGGCTCCTTTCCTGTGAACCTCATTGTCTTCCAGTGACCCATACCCACAGTAACTGTTTTTCAAACAAATTATTATTAACACACACACACACACACACACACACACACACACACACACACACACACACACACACACACACACACACACACACAGTAGTGTAATACCTATAATCTACCCTTGATTTTTTAACTCCCCAACCCCTCAAAAAATTCTGCAGAATGTACAGATTTCCCTGACAGTTTTTAGTATGTTGCTCATAAAATTTGGGATTTGAAAGCAAAACAATGAAATGTTTGAGGTTTCTAGGTACTGAACAATGACAAACATTTGAGTTTAAATTTTATATCTTTCAAAAACATATGATAATGTGAAGCATGTTATTCAAAAAACTTTATTTGTTTGTAACAACATTGTTTTGAACTTTATATCCTTCACAAAATGTGTGTTAATGCAAAACCTGTTTATTCTAGCAATTACCTCACTTTGTAAGACCAATATCTAGAATATTTTAGCCCCCCTCAATTGTTATTGGCTTTGCTCAGAATACATGAACAAAGGGAAAAAAATACTGATGCTTGAAAACACTAAATAATGACAAACATTTGAGCTTCAGACTTTAAATCCTACAGAAAATGCATAACACAGATACTGTTATTCTAGCAACATTTTAACTTTATAAGAACAAATCCCTATTTTTAGGCTTTTGTTCTCCATTATATTTCTTATTGCTATCTTCATTATTTCAAGACTTGTCTAAAGCCTTCAGCACAGTTTGTCACAGCAAACTTCTACTTCAAATGTCAACACTAGGTCTCTCTCGGCCCTCCCTTCTGTGATTAAAAGCTACCTGTCCAATAGGTGTCAATCAGTAAAATAGCACTCCAAGCTTTCTGCGTACTTCCCAGTCAGCACTGGTGTACCACAAGGCTTTATCCTTTGTCCCTTCCTCTTTAACATTTTCACCAACACCCTCTATACATCCACTCAACAGGCCACCCTAATACAATATGCAGATGATTCCACTCTCAGTCTGTACATCTGATAACATGACACACCTCCAAAAAAATTACTCAAGAAGATTTAACAGCCACTGAAACATCATGTCGTAACACAACTCATGCTCAACCCAAAAAAGACCAAACTACTACTTTTCCCCCAAATCTCTCTCATGAAAAAAACAAAATTTAAAGTAATTTCTCTTGATAACACAACCATTGAAATCACTTCTTATAGTAAATCATAACAGGTGATAGTGGATGGTAATCTTACATTCGACTTGCATATACAAAATTGTATAAGAAATCATACCTCTCAACCTGGAAGCATCAAAAATCTGGACAAGGCCCATGAAAAATAGGTGCAAATCTGTATGCTGATTAACATAAAATGTGCATACATAATTATGTAACCTCCCACTCTTGTGGAATTGTGGGATACCAACTTTCAAACGCAAACTGAAGAACAGACAACCAAAATGTGGCACCAGAGTCCCCCTGCAGCCATTCCATTGTTCCATTACCTGGCTATTTCATCCCATTTACCATAAACACTAATGTGCATACTGCTTTACTTCTACAATGATTATTTGGATTTTATTTTTACATTTTATAGCACAATGCACAAACACTAATAGACATCTGCTAAAGAAAGCAATATTGTCTCACAATGAAAACACACTTAGCATTAAAATGTCTCTGACCTTGAAACTCACATTCATTGAAATATCATTGAAAGCCACACCACATCCAAAGAAAATGCATCAGGCCAGTGGTGGACAAAGATTACTTTTGGGCTGTTTTCAAATCATAGGCCCCTTGCACACAAAACAAGAAACATACATGTGTTATTTGATACACCTTCCTGAGTTTATTAGATTATATTCCTTGTATAATGCAGCACACTTGTTAGACTTAGAGCACATTTTAAATTAATTGCTTTAACATTTTTCCAGTAGGCAATGAAACAAAATGCATGAACCAATAATGACAAAACTGCCCAATTCAGAAAAAAGTCTACTTACACACATTTTATATATATATATATATATATATATATATATATATATATATATATATATATATATATATATACATATATATATATATATGGTCTATATCAGTTGAGCGAAAAGCCTATTATGCGAATACGAATACATCGAACCATATTGCGTGAAGTACGTAAACCTCAAACATCCAAAACTGCGAATTCCGAAATGTTGATTTGTTTTGGTTGGCCCATATGCGGTATAGCTCCATAAAGTAAGTGTGCGATAGATAGGCCTTTAGGGTTAGGATTTGGGTTAAGGTAAATGCATAGATAGGTAATGTATGTAAGATTTAGTGTAATGTTAGATGTAGGGTTTTTTTTAACTGTATGTATATGTGTTATTTATTTTGTTTGGGTGTATGTCTGTAGGGGAAGTGTGCGGAAATTACGGACCTTAGAGTTAGGGAGGTGTTAAAGATAGTGCATAGATAGCTGTGTATGTGGGGTTTAGTGTAGTGTTGGAAGTAGGATTTTGTTAAATGTATGAATGTGGATTATTTATTTTGTTTGGGTCTACGTCTGTAGGGTTTGGTTAGTGTATGTATGTGTTTTATTTATTTTGCTTGGGTAAGTACTACGTAGCGGATGCTGGGGTTGGCCGACTATGATAGTTTGATATTTTATTTTTCGCGGTTTAGTGCGTTCGGGATTTTTGCAGTTCGAGGTGTAGGGGGCGATGTTTAGGTATTCACGTAAAGGGGTTTTTGCTCAACTGATATAGACCCATATATATATATATATATATATATATATATATATATATATATATATATATATATATGTATAGATATATTCTCAGCTCTTTGTAAAATCCACTAGACATTCAACTGTATCCTAATTTTCCAGGTCTAGGCCTGTCATTGATTATTTTCATTAGGGTTTTGGGGACAGATGTGACTAAGGTGATTTCTTTTGTAATATGTTTAAAAGATCCTCAGCAGACAAGCTCTTGATATTTGGAAAAGATGACTATATGATACAACTAATTTTTGGAAGGTCTAATGAGCCAGATTTGTCTGTGTTTGATAACTCTGAAAAATCGGCCCCATGAAGAAATATGTTGATGTGTTATTCTTGTAAAACAGGATGTAGGGAGAGCTGAGATAAGATGTAGTGAAGGATGAGATTGCTGACTGACATACAAACCTTGGGATGTTGGAGCCACATACTGATTACCACCCATGTTAATGTAAAAGGAAAAGCACTAGTCTATGGATCACTCCTTTACAAACTGAGGTAAAAGGAAAATAAGCCATGCACCAGCAAAGCAGAAGGTTTGCAGTTAAATGAATCCGCCATGTCTTAGAATGTGAGCATTGACTCATGACTGAGCTGTTATAAAATAATAGACACTGAATTTACAGATTGAATAAACCAACTGTAATGCAATTTCTTACAGTAGATATAAGTGGCTGTTTCTTCTAAATGTAGATGTCAACTGTGTAAACTCCCTACCTCACTATAGTTACACTTAAATACATTAATACACAGCCACCCTGAAGTTTATTAAATGAAAGCAATGCAAGATAGGAGCAACATATAAATGTTCTGCCAATCTCAGGGTTATTTGTGATCTGGGGCAATTTACACACACGCACATACACCCCTTTACTTCTAACCTTAGAAAAATGGCAGAAACACACCAGCTAAGCAAAACGGCAGCTTGAAGCAGTCAGAAAACATAACAGCTAAGATCATCAAAACTGCAGCTTGAAGCAGTCAGAAAACACACCAGCTACGATCATCAAAATGGCAGCTTGAAGCAGTCGGAAAACACACCAGCTAATCCATAGAAACAGCAGCTACTTCCAACCTTAGAAAAATGGCAGCTTAACAAATACACAGCTCTACTTAAACAGCAGTTTAACACACACACGCAGTTCTACTTCTAACCTTAGAAAAATGGCAGCTTGAAGCAGTTGGATCCACACCAGCTAAGCAAAACTTCAGCTTGAAGCAGTCGGAAAAACATCAACTAATCCATAGAAACAGCAGCTCTACACACCTCCTGCAGCATCAGCAGCCAGAAATACATGCATGCTGAGCCCTGAGCTCAATTCTTTCAGGCTGGTAGGCTGTTTCACAGAGCTGACATCATCAGCTCCAAAAGCCACGTAGTAAAAATTTAAAATAAAGTGCTGGGAAATTCAGAAATTAAGGGGTGCCACTCTGGAATCATGGCACCCCATTATTTGGACCACAAAACTCAGTAAAATCTGCGTAATTCAGGAAGGTTGGGAGGTATGTAAGAAATACTCATCAAAAACTAGGGATGCTTTACAGAGCCCCAAAATTTTTCACTAATGCAACTAAAACTACACTTTCCAGTGCCTATCTCCTCCCCACACATCTTTATGGTGCTCCCATCCTTACTAACTTCTATGCTTCAAAAAATTAAAACTTGTACAATGCTATTACAATGTTGCTAAATTTGCAGCAAATGCCCCTTTCAGAACTCACCACTATATAACATTAAAATGCCTAAACTGGTTAGAACTGTCTCATCAACTAACATATACACAGCTTCTTACCACCTATAAAATTATCCAGCATCCATCTGCCAATCCAGCACTAAAAAACATTCTGCACAACTATGTTCCCAGTCTGTCATCGTGATTCAGTGACCAAAAACTTCTTTCTGTCTACAAACCTGTCAAATCTGATGAGCATTGTCATACAATGTTGCTAAGGCCTGGAACTCCTTACTTGTATCCATCAGGTGAATACCCTTCCTCCCACATTTCACAAACACTCTGAAATGGTATTCAGTGCTTGGCTGATAGTGTTTGTGTAATGTTCCTATGTTCCATACTACAGCACATGTTTTAAAGACACATTATGCATTTGCTAAAACTAGTATGACAATTTATATATCAACATCCTTCTACTCATATGCCGAGCAACAACTTTGGTACATACAAAAGTCCAATAAAAAACATAGGTGCAGATTCAATAAAGCCTACATGGTCCACTAAAACTGTGTTCATATTGCAGCATAATGCTCCATGGAAACACACCCTTTTGCATTCAGTAAGCAGCTCTACACAGTGTGTAGAGCTGCACAAACACAGTAAACATTGTGGCAAGCTAATTACAGCATAAGCAGCTAAATTGCTTGCTAATTCACCAATTCAGGATAGAGGAGCTATTCAACAAGTTATAAAGCAATCATGCAGACTCAGTGTAGATTTTTTCTTTGAATTCCAAAACCTATTGAAATACAGCCAAAAAGGTACTCTACAAGGAAACAATGTTAGGATTTGCAATTGCTGCTATACATATGTATGTGCAAACAGGCACAAGTCTATGCTGCTGCTGCAAATACACCCTAGCCAAGAAGGTAAAGGGTATTTAGACCCCTGTCAACTTACCATGGTCTGCATGGTGTGGAAATTGTATAGTGCTACAGGGTGGATAGAGACACACTGCAGGAACCCTGGAACATCTGTCATCCACAACTGACAGCAAGGGCAAACCAAGGGGAACCAATACCTGTTGAGACTAAGGTATGTGTAGCACTTAGACCTTTAGCTACAGGAATCTTTTAGAAGCCAATAGGGCATGTGCTGGGGATATCACAGGCATCAGCATCCAAGATCCTAAATCAATTCCTGGATGCAATGCTACAACATGCCAGTGATTACATACAATTTTCCCCATACACACATGGAAATACCAGGATGACTACACAATTGCAAGAGCAAAACTCTTGAAACCCAACTGGTGATGTGGAAACACACAAATATACTTGGCTCCACCACCCCCAAAAGAGCAGGAAAATGACAGTTTGTGAATGCAATTTATAACACATAATTTACCTATTATGTATGCTTCCTACACAATGTTCACAAAATATGTACACATGTACAACTCAAAAGTAAATTGTATATGAATGCTAGGCACCTCTCACTTTGTCCAGCACTCGCCTGATGGTGTCTATGAGCCATCTTAGAAGCATTACACCCCTGTTTTATTAAGAATATAGTACTTTACATTGCCAGGGAATAAGATAGTAACAACTGTAAGGTAACCAGTTTTAACAATAACACTTGTAATGAGAGTTAATAAGGCTGTGTATCTGTGAAAGTCAATGCATGGCAAAATGCCTATGTCAAGAGAGAAGTATATGAAGTGCATACAAATAGCAGTTTAATCCTTTAATGCATATAAATAACAGTTTTCTTTGTAAAATGTGAACAAATCTAGCATGTACCTGAAAAATACAAGCATACTTTAGAAAACATGCTTAGCCTTCTGTGTAGATAAATCTAAAGAAATGTCAATTAGCTGTGTTCTACAAATACACATGTCCTCTCCCCTTCAAATTCCCTTGCTACATGGTAACCATGTTATGCTGTAGACTCATGGTTCTGATAATGGTGAAGATGCAAATGAGGTGTGAACTCATTAGAATTGCTGAATCCCAAACTTTTGGCTTTGTGTAGCAGATGTAAACATAGTGCAGGAAGTGCTCAGTGTTTGTTGCTAATGAATTGCAGCTGTAAATGATTAGTGGGAGGGAGAAGAAATACACAGCAATTCAGACTCACTTACCTGAAGTGGGTATGTCTGCCAGGATGCACTTACAAAGTGTCGAATTAATTGTATCAAGGCTTTAAATGGACGTCAGCAGCACACATTTTTTCCAGTTTCTGTTCAGTAAGATCCAAACTCCCCTGCCTTTGTTGATAACTGTATATTATTGCCATTTAATATTTTCATACATTTTAAGGAAAATGATATAAACTGCCTTACATACAGCATGTCTCAGATTACTTCTCAGGTAAGAGGAGAATAAACACCATACAAAGAGAAGACATAGCTACTCCTGTGGCAACAACTGTAAGTATAGGGCTGTAATACAGATGATCATAGTTCTAAGAGAGCAAATTTCAAATATTTTACTATAGTTTCATTTTACTTTATATTAAAATTCCAATAAAAAAAATTACACACTCCCAATTTCATGAAGGGTTGTACGATCGGCCTTAATAAACTCATATGAATTATTTGTGTGAGTGAGGGTATACTGACCAATGTTTCTGTAATTATAATTATGTTCTCTGGCCTTAGATGGTCTTCAGACTTCAATACTACTCAATACACACAGGGATGTATAAACCAAGACCTTGTCAGGTCACACACATATACATGGTTATCCCTCAGTCTGTCATGTGTGTTTATATGTAAATAATAAATATATCTAAGAAGCACTTCTTCTATGGCAAGGATGAAAAATCACTGCTGAAAGAAAATGCTTTGTCTCTTATGGAATTCCACATTGTAAAATTTAATTTTATCAGTGCGCAATGCAACACCAAAAATATGTCAGGTCATAAAATGTATGCCCCCAGTACATGTCTGCAAAGTTAAATCACCTAACAGTTCCAGTGCCAACTAACCCTCATACTAATGCCAAATGTCAGTTTAACCTTCCAATTTCAAAAACTGATCTCATCTCTGTTTGGCACTGTTGCTCTTTGCCTTACATTGCACAAATGTGAGAAATCATTCTTAACTATTGCTGTTTTCCCTGGATGGACATTTCTGATGGTAGAAGAGAATGTGCCCAATTTAGGGCACAGAGGTTAATGTTGAGCAGTCCAGAATATTCACTGAACTCCTTGTAAAGCACCACATCTGATGGCCCTTGCAGGGGGACTATACCAGCACCCAGTACAAGTTTGAGGCTTGGAATAGCCTGCCAAAGGCTGTCTTCAGTGTAACTGGCATTCCATACACTGGAAAACAGTGTAGGCATCACTTTAGTGACCTGAAAAGGCACAAGAGGCATACACTCAACCAGTGGCTGGATGAGTTCAAAACTGATGACATCCCACAGTTGTGTAAGTATACTGATAAATATAATTTATAGTAGATAGAAAGCTGCATTTAGTAAGACTGGTATGTATAATGCATTCCTCTTGTTCTTTTCTCTTTATTCCACAGCCAACGCAGAGATCATGGCAAATAGAGAAGCCCATGCTGAGCATCTAGAGAAACTGCAGGATGCAAGGGGTATGTATGCAGCACAACAGAACCATTATTTTAGGTAAATTATTTGTTTTCTATGGTTTCCTCTGTGTACTCCGGTTTCCTCCCACATCCCAAAGACATGCTGTAGGTGGATTGGACACTCTATACTTGCCCTAGATGTGAGTGTGTGCATGTGTGTGCCTTCTGTGGAAGGTTGGGCGCTGGGCTGGCAACTCGATACCTTAAAATTCCACTGTCAGTCATGAGCAGACAGGTGTTCCACTGTGGCGACCCCTAACCGGCAAAAGCCAAAAGAAGAAAAAGATTTATTTTCTATACAGTTATAGCAAAGTAAGCATGTATGTCGTAACTGCAAAGGCAAGTATGCATACTTCAGTTTATAGCACAAGCCAACTGTAGGAGTCAAGTCTAATACTGTAGTCAGATGTTGTGGGTTCAAATACCATAAGTAATAAATAGTAAAATCCTTTAAAATATTACATAAAATAATTTCAACACAAGTGACATAAATGCCCTCCTGTTAACTTTATCTATAATTGGATGCAGCATATGTACAATATATGCACATTGCAAAGATTATTTTAAGCAATCCTAACTTATAGTTTGTAGTTGTTTAGAAGTATGCTTAAATGTAAAAGTTGATATAAAATACTTTACTACTGTGAAAATCCATTGCATGCCACATATGATGGTAAGAATTTTACCTCTTTTTTTCTCTCACCCCAACCCTTATCTCTCTTTTTTCTATGTGTCATCAAAATTTTTCCATGTCATCCATCTCTGAAAAATCACAAAATAATTTACAGCACAGGAAAGTAGGCCAATCCCAGTGTCTCAGCCTGCCCCCCCCTTCCAGCAGCTCTGCACCGACACCCAGCACATCTAGGACCTGACCTGGCAGTACTGCCTCAGCTGCTGCTGCACTACCCCGGGCCCTCCACTTCAGGTAGCACTACACTGACAGCTGATGCTGTGGTACTCTCGGGGAGTAGTGGCGGAGGCTAGGATTTTATCACTCACAGGCAGATGCCAGGGTTGATGCGTAGGGTCATGTCGAGCACTATTGGTGCATGCCTCTGATAGATGGAGAGGCTGCTGTCACATATAGTCCATAGGAGAAGACATCAAGCACCCCAACAGCCAGTGGAGTAAGGGGATAGTGATGACAGTCCTACTGATGAGAACTAGATCCTTATTGTCCCCATGTTTGACAGACATGAGCATCTGTTGACCCCTCTCTAACTCCATTCATGGTGCCCCCAACCTTTTGTGTCCCTCACCATCCCTGTGTCTTGTCTTGTTTGTCCTGTTTGTTTTCATCTGCTTCCTCACCTACCCTATTTACTTGACCCAGAAGTACCTATGTCCATTAGCCAGCATTCCTCTCTTACTGAAGTAAAAAAAAAACAGACACCTGTCCCACAAAAAATATCATCCCACCATCTCCACTTTGCACACATGTTTCCTTAACAAATGTGATTTGGTCCATGTGGCTATACAACATGATTGCATTGTTGTCACCCCTCTTTTTTGAGGTGACAGTCCAAATTCAGCTAATATTCTGTACATATTTTCATGTTACACTGTTGAAGAAGTGGATAGGTATGATTCATTCCTACCTCCCTCAAGCACCTTATTGTATTGCTTTATCTTTGTTCTTCCCCCTGCTTGCCCCACATTTTAACACATTTAAACTGGTCAAAAATAAAATCATGCACAATATATATATATATATATATATATATATATGAAAAAAATCAATGGACCCCTTCACTTTCTGTCCTCTGTGTTTGCAAAGAGCATTGCATTGCGTTCCAATGTTAAGCAATGGTGAATGGCTTTTCAGTGGTGCAGTTATCTCCACACAATGCTGCTTAAACACGCTGCACTAAGGTACCACATAGTGAACGTAGAATAAAGAATTATTTCATTGCATTATAACTACATATTTAAAAGTATTCCGCATACCTGGATTTGAACCCTATATCATCTGGGCTCCAAAAGAAATGCATCAGTGCATTTATACCTGCTGCCACAGAGTCAGCTAAACAGCAAGTGTGTTTCATACACTTGGTACTCAGAACGCTCATAATTTTATCAATGAGGCTCATGTTTATTAGCTGCTTAACTATGCACTAAATAGAAATCTGCATCTCCCATGTGTGAATACTTTGCCATCAATCGTGCACAGAAGCTGCTTGGTGGTGCACTATTTAAGGTTTACATTAGCATGTATTACTTATGTTTACTGTACATTTATTCTTTGTGCTATTAAAGTACATGTAATAACAGAATCAAAGGCAAGGCCCTTTTTGAGAAAAGAACACATATTTATGTTGTAGCCATCTTCTGCCTTCACCCATGCACTTTAAACTTTGTGCTTCAATACTTATTCACAAAAAGATATCAACTACACCACAGAAATAAATAACAAATGCTTTCTTATATACCATGTGCATTTTTATAATAACAATACACAATCATATTTTCTAGTACTTGTAGTAATATGGACAGCTGTTTGCAAATAGTTTTCAAACCTGTCTTTTTAAGGTATACCTGCACACTGGAAACACAACAGCAATTGTTACACTTTGCACACTCGTCAATGTAGTAACATGCAGATCTTTAATATCTTGACAGTTGTACATGGATAGCTATCCATTTTAGACAGGCCTCCCAACATCTTCTCTTAAACATCCAGTGCTGATGCCATCTGCAATAAATTTTCCTGCAGCCATGCAAAAGTCAGACCTGTGTCATGGTGCTTGCATTAAGTACTGAGCTCTCTAGTCTGTGCCCTTAGATAGGGGTTCTAATGTCACTGCAGTCCAATTGTGTGTGTCTGTCTAGTTAAAAGAGCATAATTGTGTATCCTGCAGTCATCACTACAATCCCATGTAATACCAATATTTTAACATGCCTACACATCCATTTTATTCAGGCCTCCAAACATCTTTTCTCAAACATCTAATGATTATGCCATCCACTATATATTGTCCTGCAACCTTGTAAAAGTCAGACTTATTCCTTGACGCTTGTGTTAAGTATTGAGTGTTTTAGTCTTTGCACTTAGGTAGGGGTGATAATCTCACTGCAGTCAACTGGTGTGTGTGTGTGTGTGTGTGTGTGTGTGTGTGTGTGTGTGTGTGTGTGTGTGTGTGTGTGTGTGTGTGTGTGTGTGTGTGTGTCTGTCTAGTCAGAAAAGCATAATTGTGTATCCTGCAGCCATCACTACAATTCCCTAGAGTACAAATATTTTGACAGTTGGACATGCCTACACATCCATTTCATGTAGGCTACACAAAATCTTCAGTCATACGTCCAATGATGATGTCAACCACTATAGATTCTCATGCAACCTTGTAAAATTCAGGCTTGTGCCACAGTGCTTGCATTAAGTACTGAGTTTTCTAGTCTGTGTACATAGTTAGGTAAGGGTTCTAATCTCACTGCAGTTAAATGGTGTGTGTGTGTGTGTGTGTGTGTGTGTGTGTGTGTGTGTGTGTGTGTGTGTGTGTGTGTGTGTGTGTGTGTGTGTGTGTGTGTGCGTGCATGTGTGTTTGGGTGGGGTTTGTGTCTGTCTAGTCAGAAGAGCCTAATTGTGTATCCTGCAGTCATTACTGCAATCCCATGCAGTACCAGCCATACCAACACATCCATTTCATGCAGACTCCCCAACATCTTCTCTCAAACATCCAATAATGATGTCATCCACTATAAATTGTCCTACAGCCATGTGCACCGGAACCATAGAGCGAGGGGGAGGGGGTGCTTTTACAGTTGCAATACCTGTACGTAAATTCATGCACAATAAAGGAGGACCCACACATCGCACACTGTTCCTGAGATTTTACAGACAGTTTATTCATTGGTAGCAAGTAAAGTAAAGCTGATAAATCTGTGCTGTAGTTATTGTGTGTTTCTTCTTAAACTTACTTACAAGTTAGTAAAGCTCCAAATGTGCTGGTCGGGGAAACCTGTAAAGCACATTACTCTGTGACTTAAGTTTCTCAAAATATTCCCCTGAACATCTGGGAGATGTTTTTGGACACTACCTACTAAACGGTTTAATCATGCTTTCTTAACAAGGCCATTATTGTAGCCTGGGAAAAGACTGCCTAGACACAAAATAATGTGATGACAATCATTTTGTCCAACACAAGGGCACCAGATGCAACACTCTTATACAAATATGCGAAAAGGATACACATGAAGCCAACAAATGTGATAATTTTATCCAGAGTGATGTATAATTTTATTGAGTTAAATGCGTATAATGCATTAATTTTATGTGCTGCAGCATTAATTCCATATTCTGTACGCGCATTTTAAGGAGCCTTTGAAGACAGTAGTGTCAGGAATATTAGTAGCACAGGAGTTAGGATTACACATTGGGCATATCTGACTAGCTGGAGAATGGATGGAGTGAAACTGGTGGTGTAAAACTGCATTTTGACATGTGTGTTATGTATTGGTTTGACTTTAGTGACCTTGCTTGACAGGAGCATTGGGAACTAACTTGGGTGGCATGATGCCTGGGCATTTTCTTGGGCTAGGCTTATATAGGCTCCAGGGCTGTTAGCCTAGTACACACCTATGAACCTTATTTGTTCCGTGTTAGGAGTTATGCTGCCGCTGTTCCATTGGTGCTGCCTCATACCAGTAAGGAGAGTTTTTTTCTTTTATTTGTTGCCTGTGCTCCCTCATGCCAGTAAGGATAGTTTTGTTTTTTTTATTTGCAGAATTTGCTCCCCCCTCAAGTGCTGATCATTGCTCAACTTTTGAGAGTTGCCCAGATAATTGCTGCCTGCCGTGCCTGCTGCCCAGTACTGATATTGCTGCCATTGTAGGTGGGTGGGTGTCTGCTTACAAACATTGCCATTTTTTATAAGATTGCTGTAGACTGGTTAGCTGAGAGGACTGTGAATCAGTCAACATTGTTGAAGCATATGGGGAAGCAGGCAGAAGCCAGGTTTGAGCTTTGGTTTTACACACATGCTCTGATAGAAAAGCACTGACTTTATAAAGAAGTCTAAGTTTATCATTTTTTTTAATTGTATATTGGATGTGCTATTCGAATCTTAATCTATGGTCATTTATTACATCAAGTAGATTTGTATTATTGGCTGATATATTTTTCTATGTTGGAGATAAAAATACCTTTAGTTTAGTTTTCTTTAGATTTAATTTGGATTTAGGAGCAGTTTAGACAGAAAAGGCAGCAAATATTTGTATTGAGTTATCTACATATTGGATTCAATTTGCTGAGTGAGAAGCTGGATGCATTTTATTTATAAATAGATTTAAAAACTGTTCTTTTTAGATCATAAGTGCGTCACTCACCCTCTGCCCCCAGTCTTCAACATCTTCTGGCGCCTATGCCTGCAGCCTTTTAAAAGTAAGACTTGTACTATGGCACTTGTATTAAATACAGAGGTTTCTAGTTGGTGTCCTGAGATAGGTAGGGGTTCTGTTCTTACTGCAGTCAACTGGGGTGTGTGTGTGTGTGTGTGTGTGTGTGTGTGTGTGTGTGTGTGTGTGTGTGTGTGTGTGTGTGTGTGTGTGTGTGTGTGAGTGTGTGTGTTGACATTAGCAAGAGCATTTTATACCAGCATGTGGGACACTGCTATTACCATCTTCTCCTCACTAGACATTGTCATCACTTATAAAGTGTTGTTCGACACTCTCCAAGCCAGACTTGTACTGTGGCACTTCTGTTAAATGCAGACATTTCTTGTCAGTGTACTTTAGATAAGTAGTGGTTCTGTTCTCAATGCAGTCAATTGGTGTGTTTTGTGTGTGTGTGTGTGTGTGTGTGTGTGTGTGTGTGTGTGTGTGTGTGTGTGTGTGTGTGTGTGTGTGTGTGTGTGTGTGTGTGTGTGTGTGTGTGTGTGTGTGTGTGTGTGTGTGTGTGTGGGTCTGTGTGTTTGTTCACCTTGTTGACATTAGAGACGGCATTTCTCACTAGCTTGTGGGATACTGCTATTACCATTTTCCTTTCGGCAAATTCAGTTGATGTTATCAGCTATAGCTGTCTCTCAAGCATGTCCTGTTAATGTCATAGGCTAGGTTATGATCCCTAGAGTGGGTGCCTGTTGTGCCATTAGATTTGCAGATGCACAACATTTCCATCAGGGCAGGGTCAGAGACTGCCCTGTAGACCAGGCACAAGTCACCCCTCAGCATAGTATAGTGATAGTGCTTTCTGTCTATCCATGTACATCATGGCATGGTTCTTAGGGCCTATATTTTCTTTTTGAGAAACACCTGTGGTCTCTCCAGCTGCTGCAAGTGTCAGGTGAGGTACATGCAAAAGGGAGGATTGTACTGTATTAGTGGTCTGTTGAGTGTTGAGTACAATGGTGTTATACTTAGTATTTAACATGGCTAACCACACTACAAACTATTTCAACTCTGAAGAAGCTCGGTAATAACCGAGCAAAAGCACTTGGTCTATTGTTGGTTGTTCATTGGTGTGATTTGGACTACGTACCAATAAAGGTGTTGTTTTTAGCCTATTTGGTTTGAAAGTACATTCCTTGGAGATTCGGGTGCTGTGGCCTTGGATTTTGGTGGTTCTTGGTTTTGTGTCTGCATTTGTCGATATTTACAATGGTGTTATAACATCCTCAGACCTGGATGCGATGATCTGACTTACGAGGTGCAGGACATAGAAGGATTTCCTTACCACTGTGGAAACATGGTGGTCAAAGTTCAGATTGGTATCTATCTGTGTTCCCAGGTCTCACAACACTGGGTTTGAGCTTGGGAGGATGTTTTCATTGCTGTAATTGTTGGGAAATTCCACTTTGCAAAAGCCAATAATAATGGCACTTTTTTTGCATTTAGTTTTAGACTGTGCGACTTGGGCACCAATCATTTGTTATCCCCTCCTGTAATATGTTAACAGCATTGGAGGTCTCAATGATTGCACCTAAGTTACAAACATCAGCAAACTTGGTAAGCCAAAGGCTGTGTAATTTAGCCTAGGCTTTCAAGAAATCGATTCTGAACAGTAAAGAGCCAGCACAGATCCTTGTGATATGCCACTGGTGATGACTCTTCTGGTAGAGGTTGATTCACCAACTTTGACAGTATGTGTTCTGTCAGTGAACCAGTTAGCTAACCATCTACCGAAGTAAGGGTCAATTCCCAGTACATGTAAAAACACAATCCTCAGCTGGGACAGTTTTTCAATGATACTTGAGTGGGGAATTGTGTCAAAAGTCTTGCCGTGACCAAGATAGGCTATATGCACTGTCTTACCTTCATCCAGGGCTTTGGTGAATTTCTCGAAAAAGTCTACTAGCTTTAATAAGCATGAGCTACCCGTAATGAAGCCAAATTGGGTAGGGTCTAGAGTCTGAAGGTCATCTATGTCCTGGTTGATAAGGTCCATGATGATAAGGTCCATGATGATTTTTTTCCATGGCCTTACAGATGAGACTAATTAGACTTATAGGAATATAGTTCTCAGGGTCAGTTGATTGCCTCACTTTGTGCAAGGAGATTACTGCTGCTGTTGTCCACTCAGCTGGAACAAAGCCAGTTCTCAGGCTATGGTTAAAGAGTATGCTAACTGGGTCCACTTGGTCCTGTTTTAGATTGCTTAGTAAGCAACCTGGGATGTTATCTGGTATGACTGAGGCCATGTGTTTAGACTTGGAGAGCACAGATGTGACCTGAAGTCTAGAGATACTAGCCAGAAGATTGGTGTCAGGAATGCTTTGTGGTATGGCCGGTGGAGCCAAGGGTTTGAAGTTTGCAAGAAATCTGTTAGCTAGCAGGTTGGAAATATCCTCTGGTGCAGCTTCATGTGGATTAAGCAGCAGATCTTTGTATTTGCCTAGTGTATTTTGTTACATCAGAACTTTTGTTGCTTTGGCATTGCCTAAAAAAGGCACTATGGGGAAGGCAAGTGACTTTGCCAATATCCAACTGCCTAGAGAACACAGGGGCAGACCATCTCTGGCAATGCAGTGTGGCTTGTCAACCATGTCATCCCAGGCTGAGAGATACAAGAGGACCCTGGATGGACACCAGAAGCTAAGCTAATTGTTGAAGTCCATCATTTGTTATTTATATTGTGACATCATCCTGGGTGAAGGTAGAATGCTGCTTAGGGCTAAGTTCATACCTGCCTGGGACACAAAATGTGAGAGTTCAATCGTGTGTATCTTCATATAGTCCAGGGAGGTATGGCTCAATAATTCACCACAACATGAACTATGACACAGTTATTGAGTGACGTGACTGACATGGCATGATACACTTGTATGCATATTCATGGTGTATTAGGACATGGATTGTTGTAGTGGAGCAGATCATCCATTGACACAGTTTGCATTCCACCATCACAGTGACAATTGCAGTATGGCATACGTGTGCAAGTGTCTACATATCATCATTAAATGCTCTGTGACACCCGGCAATATAAATTCATATTTATTACATGGTTACATAATTTTTGTCTCATATACATGTTGTTAATCTGTGATATACACAACAAAGTATTACATGTTTTGATACAATTGCAGCCTTGGGGAAATTCATTGCATGTGCAGTTGTGTGGCTAAATCCAAGGATTATTGAGGTGGTCAGCAGAACCATTGTGTGACTATTAGCATTTGTGTCAGTAAATTTTCTGCATGAGCCACAAACAAATGATCTGTAATATATCCTGATGTGGGATCAAGCTGCTCAAATGCAACTTGCCCATGAAGCACATATAGGCATATGTTGTGCAACTGATGTAAGTACATGACATTGTTACAGCTATATGACTGAGTTCATGGTGCCAGTGTGTGGAATGTGACGAATATCTATGGTTGTATGTGTAGGTCTTTTCATAAATCATGTATTCCAATACAATTAAAATGCTAAGTGGAGTACATAAGTAAGCACAGATGTGCATGCGGATGCCAACAGACGCTCCCAACTGGAGTGAACAGAAAATCTTCTAGCTGAGCGTTTGTCTCACATGTCACCACACCATCACCATTGTCCATCAGACAAAGTATACACATAAACCTTACTTAGTTTCTATGTTAAGGAGGGCAGCACATCTGTGTGCACTGTATGGCTAGTAACACAGAATCAATGGGACATGACAACAACACAGATTGTCTACAGCTCGACTCAGAACATTGACCTAACAGACAGGGTTGGATTTTTTAACTTCAACATAGCCTCCAGACAGAATATGTTCTCATAGAAGGGTGAACATCAACATGTATACATCTGGCTTGGGGAGGGGGGACAACACCTGATGCATGCAACTATAGACACATCGTGACTCTCCTCTTCTGTGAGGTAGACCAATATGTCATCATGGATCTTTTCTAAATATACACTGGTAATATCCTGGCTGTGTGTGAAAGACATGTGTGATTTGTTCATGCTACATTCATGTCGGTTACACAGATGAATTGTAGGAATCCAGGATCACACTACAGTTGGGAAAAGGGCAAAGTTCACCTTCATGGCCAACAGGTTACTTACCCTAGGAAGATCTTCATTGATCCAGTCTGTCGATGAAGTGGGTTTTCTTTTATTTTGGTCTTGATGATGTGGTCTTCCATGCTCTCCGGTTTTGATATTCTCAGGTAGACCCATGCATCTATATATATATATATATATATATATATATATATATATATATATATATATATATATATGTGTATATACATATATATATATATATATATCTATATATATATATATATATATATATATATATATATATATATATATATATATATATATATATGTATACAAACACACACACACACACACACATATATATATATATATATATATATATATATATATATATATATATATATCAACAAAGGTTTACCTTTACAAAGGAGAAACACACTTGTGCGATTGCTCATATGAACGAATCACAACTTTGAAATACAAAACCGCTACAGTTTCCAGTGTTTGAAAATTAGCAAATCGAAATGCAGGTTCGCTGATTTTCGAACATGAATGTCTAAAAAACAATGTAATGAAGTGTAAAGCAGGGGGCAAGCCCCCCTGCACCCCCATGTGGGGGTCTGCGCCCCCACACCCCCTACTTTAATATTTTCACTCCGAGATCGTACTACAGTGTTGAAAGGGACCATTTTCCGATCCCCACTATAGTGCAATCCACCCCAAAATGCCGAATCTGCAATGAGCGAATGTCACTGTGCATTCGCTCATTCCACATTCGAACCTTTTTGCGTTCGATATTTGCAAAATTTGCAAACGTCCTTTCGAACATTTGCTGTTCGCCCATGTGCAAAATGCACACATGAAGGTAAACCATCACCAAACATGCATACATACACAGCTATATACACACACACACACACACACACACACACACACACACACACACACACACACACACACACACACACACACACACACACATATGCACGCACGCACACACACACACATTTTTTCACAACTGATTTTTTCCAATTTTATGCAAACATGTTTGCCTGTTTACACACATAATTTGCAAAAGATTTAATTTGGCAAACAATCTGCATGTGTTCTTATAAACAAATCAGGTTAAAACTTTAATACACTGCATGTGACCAGCTGATATGCTGAGAGGGCAGACTTTACCTGAAAGTATAGTATAAGGCTGTAATAGATCCTCAAAGTCTCACAAACCCATTACATCAATATACGTGGTCCAAAAACAAATAATGTGGAAACTTCTCTGTGTGGAAGATCTACGATTCCCTAGAATTCCGACACCTAATAAAAATCCCAAATAATAACAGGTAGTAGAAATCCTTTCTTTAAAACTTTCCAAAGTATAAATCCACTAATGAGGGTATGGAAGCACAAGCTGGTTCAAGCTGAATCTTCTTTATTAAAAACACACACAAGCAAGAGATCCAAATGGTAGATGAAAAAACAGAAACACAGGATATTTACAACAGTTGAATAAGTGTAGCAAATTATGTCAAGTAGGGAACAGACATAGACTGAAAGTTTTAAATAATATTTGTTCTACTTTTCTAAAAGTATTTTTGCCCATACAACTTGTGGTTTTCTGGCAAATGAGTGAGGACTGAATTCACTAAATAATGACAAGACATTTAAGTTTCAGAGTTTATATCCTTCAGAAAATATATGCTAATACAAACCCTTTTACTCTAGCAACTTTTAAAGCTTATACAGGTAATATTTAAAATGTTTCCCCGTTTATATGGGGTCAGGATAACATGTCAACTGTTAACACTTCTGTTGATTCAGAGCTACTATTCCACCATCTTCAACAGCCATACCTGCCTACCTCAGAATTCTCTCTTACAATCCAGCTATCTCTTGGTTGGATGGCCTTGCTTCTTCTTCTCACTTCTAAACACACATTAGAAAATCATCTTATGCTTTCCTGCAAATGTGATTGTGCCACCTTAATCTGTTCTCCTTGACTGCCTCTGTAATTGGAGCTACTTTGGCCTCTGCTCTAATATCCTCATTTCTTCATCTGACCCATAGTACGCATCCTTATGTCTGTGCCAGACACTTATTTTCCATCACCTCAAGCAGCTTCGTTGCCTTCACTGCACAGGTTTCTGTTCCATAGAGAAAGGGCTCCTATCACATAGCCAAACTTTTACAAGTTCAAACCTCATATGGTCGAGAACATAAGTTCAAATTTGTAAAAGTTCGAGCATTTCAATGGAAATCTCCATAAGTGGAGGCTTCCATTTTGCTCAATGGGGTGCGATCTCTGAGTTGGTATATTTAAGTAGTGGGGAGAGGGGGCACAGGGGGCTTGCCCCCTGTTTAAAACAGTTTACTTTGTTTTCCATTGTTTTTCTTTTTTTTATCCATAGTCGAAGTTTTGTAACTTCAAACATAATGGTTCGAACATTACGTGTTCCAAGTTATAAGACTTCAACTATGTGATATAGACCTTAGAGAAACACTGGTCACACAACTGGTTTGTACATCTCACCTTTCAGCGTCTTTTGTATTTTTCTATCACACACAGCCCTGACACCTTATGGCAGCTGGATGTAGCACCTCTGATTCTAATAAATAAATAAGAGACAATCTAATAAAATTAATAAATAAGAGACATTGACTCCTTCACATTTGTCATCAAATGGTAAATCTCCTAACTAAAGAAGCAAGGGAAGCACTGTGTTAACTGGG
Organism: Protopterus annectens; assembly: GCF_019279795.1. NCBI lineage: Eukaryota > Metazoa > Chordata > Ceratodontiformes > Protopteridae > Protopterus > Protopterus annectens. The sequence continues at coordinate 636,769,617 of NC_056734.1, read as the reverse complement.
TGTAAATTTCTACACTGGAACATGTTTTTCTAGTTTTATGGCTGTAGCTCAACTCTTTGGAAGTAATGTACAAAGAAGGCACTCGTCTCAAAACATAATCAGAAGATTCATTGTCAGAGCTTCAGTAAGTAATCACAACTATCCCACTCTACTCAAAGCAATCTAGCTTCTAATTAACCTTACAGCCAAACTCCTTTTTTGGGGTGTGTTACAATACATAGTAATTAGCCTTGAAACCTTTACTGTCAAGCGTCTCTCCATAAAACCCTAAAAAGAAAATTGCGGTTTATTGAATTTGCTTTAGTATCACTGGACATTCAAAAATATTATTTTGTAGTTATAAATCATTTTCTGTTCTAGGTTTAAGAGTATGGAATTCTTTTTCTACATGGATTAGACTGTAACCTTTAAATTACTTTAGAAAGGTGTTCAAGATGAAGAAAATTGTATGTGTACAGGCACTATTATTTAATGTATTTTTCAAAGAAAAATGCTTTCTGATTATGTACATCTGAGATCAAAATGTTATTAACAAAGCTATTTGTATTGCACATGCTTAGAATAGTCTACCTTTGTTAATTTTAATGATAATCATAACACTGTTATTGTATAAATCATGCAATACACATTTGTTGTTTTAATGTAACAAGGTCATTACTGAAAAGGGTTCATAGTAGCCCAGTTCATCTATCGATAAAATATAAATTAATTAATCAAGTCTACAGTATACTGTACCTGGACTCATTCAGAATAAGTCTTAGTTCTGCTGATATCTATTTGTGAATGGATTCTGGTAACGTAGTTTCACTGTTGTCATGCAAGAATGCATACATACATACATACTGCTTCGGACTGTGTACAATTTTGTAAGCATTTTACCCCCCTTTAAAGTATTTAGCACTATATGTGAAACTTGGTGATCATTGTTATGTCCTGTCATTTTCTTTGGTGTGTGTGTGTGTGTGTGTGTGTGTGTGTGTGTGTGTGTGTGTGTGTGTGTGTGTGTGTGTGTGTGTGTGTGTGTGTGTGTGAGAGTGTGTGTGTGTGTGTGTGTGTGTGTGTGTGTGTGAGAGTGTGTGTGTGTGTGTGTGTGTGTGTGTGTGTGTGTGTGTGTGTGTGTGTGTGTGTGTGTGTGTGTGTGTGTGTGCGTGTGTGTGTGTATGTGTTTGTTTCAGATAGTCTACAAGTTTAATTTTAGAAAAGTGGCTTAAGATAATTACAAATCTAACTGATCTCTCAGAGATCCAAAGGAGGACTTTAATAAACAGAGTAAGTCTTTTTGAAAACATAGTGCATACTTATGGCATTAAATTCATGGATTAACTGTAAAAATAAATAAATAAAATAATCACACAATTTGTCTTCACTCTCTAATTGCAACAATGTATAAAAACCATGCCATTCCTCCTGGAGATTAGCGATAACTCTTAAAGGACACCACCCAACACATAATGTTTCCTTTCCTTATAGTGTATTCTCCCTACAAAATGACTCTTATATTGTCATTTATAAAGAGGCATGCCTTAACTGTTTCTTACGTTATGTGGCATTTGTATCCAATTAATTTTCTTCAGTGCACACCATGTTGTGCTTGAAAAACAACTTAAAATCTCAAGATGCTTTCCTTAGGAAATTGTCTCTCAGATGATTATATAATCTTGTCCGTCATAGTTTTATCTATCTATCCAAGAGAGTAAAAAAGGACAAACAGTAGTATATTTATAGGTCTTTGTTTTTTTTTTTCCTACTGACTGCTGGTCATAAACCTATCAAGTCTTTAGGAATTCGCAGTCCTTTTACTATATGATTTACAGCTGCTTTCCTTTCTTCCCAGTGACTATAAACCAGTTGACCCTTAGGAAATGTCATGGCTTTTTCACTGTATTGAAGAAACCTGATAACAGTAATAGAAACAGATTGACCACAGGAGCACGATTCTTCATTTTTTTAAAAATAATATTTTGAATACTATTTTACAATGGAAGAGAAAATTCCTTATTCCAATGTGTTTAAAACTTGCCAAAGAACTCCTACCAGAGAGTGCCATTAGAAGAAATTTTCAGACACTCTAACATATAAAGGTTAGCACTGATCCTCAGTGATATCATAATAAGTAACAGAAAAATTGACATGAGAGAGTAGCTATAAGTTACAGCAACTCCCAAAATGCAGAACTAAAAATAAAATCAGTTATACTCATTCACAATTTAGCAAAACAAAAACAGAAAGTGATACCAACCAAATAAATGATTAAAACCAAATGAAATAACTACAGTGATACATAATAAACAGAGTTCTTCAGACCCTGACTTTGTCAGAGTCTGAAGAAGTCCATTGATTCATGGTGAAAGCACTTAACTGTGGTTGTTTCAAGCAATAACATTTTAGGTGTCTTTTATTTTTTATGAGAGAGTAAAGTAAGACACTTTCATCTTATAATGATGCAGACTCTATTATGGAAAAAAGTAAATCTCACTGAAACACAAAATCACACCTGCAGGGCATCTGAGGTTAGAACAAAATAAAAATTAGTAATGACTGCATGGATTACCAGACAGAGAAATTAATATAGCATAGAAGATCAGGATAAGATAGTAAGTACTGGCATCCTTTAACACTATTCAAAGTTCACAGCTCTTAATATTCCATTTTAAGACTGTAAACCTAGCAGCAGGAATCCACTACAGTAAAACTGTGCAATTTTATTTTATATTGCCCACGGGTTGTGTAGTGTGAAATGCATTGGATTTCTTACCCTAGACTGATTCTTTAACTCCTATGACTACTTGTTACAATCCATGAAAGACTTTTTTTTTAAATATACTACTGTACTGTGGCAGCAATAGCTACCTGCCATCAAAACATAACTGGTAATAGAGGTATAGGAACTTGTTCCCCAGCTGAGTGGCATAGAGGAATGAAGCACTGACTATAACCCCACTGACTGAAGTTTGATAACAGCTCAGAAGCTGGATGGACTGGGTTAACCTTCCTAGAAAGAGAGAGGGGGAGATCTGGGTCCACAATAGGGTGACTCCTAATGGGAGGACAGTTTTTCTCATCCATGTAGTATAAACTTACCAAGCACTTACTGACACTGTGAGTGCACTGCTTGGGAAACTCTGTATACAGAGGCATACTTCATGCTGCAGCCAGTATACAATGGAACTCAAATAAGCCACCAGTAGACTTATACGTTCAAGGGGAGGGGTGGGCCAATTATTCAATCCTGGAAGCTGACCTTCTCTCTACCACCTGGCTCTTGCCATAGGCATAAAAGATGGGCTAATTAGGATTGCTGGGTGGGAAGAAATTGATCATTGGACTCTTGCCTAGTCCATAGATGCATTGCTCTTCCCCTTACTGGAAAGAATTTCCCATCTGTGTAAAGCAAGTGGAGGCATCGAGTAGGTCCAGTGGAAGGGGAACATAGAGGTCAGAGGAATAAATAAGTATACATGTAGAAGCTCACTAATAAAGTTATCACTGACTAACTTGTAAACCGTCATCAAATCCACAGCACATAAAGGCTTAAAATGTCTGTTTTCCTCAGTGCTGTAGCAAATACATGGTGAATAGGGCACTTATTCCAGGCACGAACTTGTAAGGTGTACCAGAATTAAAAAAAAAAAAAGCTTGACAACTTCAAAGCTGTCATGGTCACTTGATAAACTGCTTGTAAACTTTCTGGTAAACTGTCAAAGTTAGTTGACTTCCCTTTATGTGCATGGAACTGGACCCCCAGAGTGACATCCGTTATTTGGTGGGTACCATCATGGCTCTGTTTGGGATAGCATGATCCATGCAGTCGTGTAAGTGTTAATGAAGTGCACTGGTGTATGTTTCAGCGTTTTTAAGTGCATTGTCCATCTGCATGGGTGTCATGACATTTACTACCGCTGTCATAAGATGTCTGAAGTAGGCATTGTAGAAATCTTGTACTGTGTATTCCGTGAAGGGTGTGGTGCTGGGATGTGGATAACAAGGGTGATTAGCATATGTTCAGAAACTACCAATGAGGGGATAACCCCAGGTGTGGAACACCAGTCACATGTTGGTAATGTCCATGTCTAGGATATTGTTGGTCTTGGTGGTGGTGTGTATGGGTTGATCCAGCTGAGTGGAGGTTATGAATCCCAGAAAGCGATGGCCTAATGTGTCGCTACATGAGTAGGTATCCCAGTTAAGTGTGGGGTAGTGTCAGTCTCACATCAGTAGTACCTGTCCGAACCCTACTGTCCAGTACACCAAGAAATGAGGGCCGGTAACCGTGGGGTATGTTGTTGAATCCGTAGCAAGTTACAATGTGTATAGCAGTTCTGGCCACAGTTAGTTGCACCTGGATCACCTCTGATGCATTGTGCTAAGGAACCAGCCTGGAGGTGTGTACATGCTTGTGAAATATGGACACACCTTCGCCGTGGGTGTTCTGGTTACATGACTGAAAGGTGTGGTCTGCGTGTAACCTGTCAGTGCAGGTGTGCTCTCCAGAGCCTAGAGGCAGGTCCCAGTCACTGCAGAGATATTGAAGTGGTCCATTATAAGGAGTGCATCACCTGAGTGTGTTAGAGATGAAGATTTCAAGCATTGAGTAACAGTACTCCAGGTTTTGCTTGCCTGTTCCTGTTCTAGTGGTGAATGTTATTGGAAACTGTCCAAGACCGGCAGTATAGGAGCAGCAAGAGCCTTGCATGTTATTTGTACTCCCAGGGCTGACAGGTGCAGATCATCTATGCCAAAGCATCGTGTTTTGTTGACCATGTCATTCAAAACAGACAGATACTGGATGCCTGTGGAATGACAGCAGAAGCATAGGCAACTGTTGAAGTGAGTAATTCAGTCATTGTACAGTGGTATCAGTCTGGATGAATGCAGAATGCTTCTCAGGGCTTGGGAGATACCTTCTGGGTTACAGGACCGGAGAGCTATTGCATGTCCCTGTACATGTATTCCAGGAAGTTACATCTCAGGGCAGTCACACTAACATGGAGAATGACAGTAAAATTGTACCTGGTGAGGTGTGGCATGGGTGCATAGGTTATGTTGTGGATCCTGTTACCCGACAGCGAGATGTAAGCGACTATCACCTTGTGTAGCCTGCTGAGTGGGACATCAGTGTGACCGCCTACAGAGTCACCTATGACTGGTGTGTTGGGTATGTTATGACACCCTACTGGCTGTAGTTGATGGGCTTTCGTTGATGGGCACATATGTGTCTGTGGGCTATAAGTAATTGGTGTTGTGTTTGGTGATGGGGGCTGCCTCTGTTGCCTACACAGAGAGTATGGAGTGGTTCTGCAAATGTTGTAGTCATACTATGTGTGGCCTGTGGTGGTGGAGATCTAGTGAGACTATGTGATGAGTGGGGTGTGTTGCAAATGTTAAATGTCCCAACATGAATGTCATGTTAAGTCTGGGTTGGTGAGAGCATTACCCCCAGCATGGCTACATATGTGCATCTCCCACAGGCTGTAGTGTCGTAAGTTGGCAGGTGAGCATTGACTGTGTACATGAGACAATTGCTCTATTGCCTCATGTTTACCATATTCATCATATAGACAGGCAATAACACTGGCAAGTGACACTTGCACATGCCTGTATATTCAACCATGTCTCACAAGATATGTGAGTTACGTGTGAACAACAGCTGTTCTACTGTAAGCAAGCTGAAAATGTAAGGACAGACAGTGTACTTGTAAGAAATGAGTTGGAATGGGTGCTATAGTAATTAGTAGCTCATGAAGTGCTTACATGTTTTGAACAAGTGCTGGGCATGAATACGCAATACAGATAGGGTGTTGGATAATATACACCCACTGCAACCCACAAGCGGAGACGCCAGTCATAAATGGAGGCACTGCACTATTACCCTGCTGAGTATGATCTGCAAGTCTATGAACCTTTATCAACATAGATGTTAGCAGTACAGATGTAGATGACAGTACGGATGATTTCACACTGCATAGCATACCTGTGACAGGTCAGAGGACATCACCCATACTGTGTTCCAGCTACACTGAGTATACTAGATGTAGTTTTGTATGTCACAGGGGTGGTCTACCAGTGGTCTGTTGACAGAAGCAACACTACAAAATGTGTCTGAGTGACATGTGCATATCACACCAGTGGCAGCTACAGTAAAACAGGATTAATGTTTTGTACTCCCCACACAAACAAATGGGAGGCATCTGCGTATGTAAGGATATGAATAGCCATGACCTAGGAGCAATAGCTGTCTCAGTGCTGTGGACAACATACAGAATGGGCTTTGTGGGTGAGGTGTGTGACATGTGTGCACAATCTGACAGCTGATAATAGCATTGTCACCGCTAGGTGAATAACTATATACCCATTAACTAACACCTAGGCAGCAGTCAACATTATGGACACTGTGTGTAAGGGATGGTGCTGTGCAGTTCACCTCCCTGAGCTGGTGATGTCTCCAGGCCTATTAGGTAGTCATACGAGGCACCCATGTCATGACAGTGTGCCATCCATGAGCATGGTGATCATTGGACAGGCATACTCAGTACTTGGGTGACCAACATCGGATCACATATCACCTTTAAGGGGTATTGGCCGTACGTGGATGGGTGATACCAGCCTTCACAATCCTCACCTCCACTATGCAGCATGCTGGCTACCTTGCATAAAGACATGTGCTACACTGTGATGTTGGACATGCTACATGTACATATCCTGATCTGAAAGACATACGTCATGGACAACCACCGTCCTTCTACAATGATCGCCACATGCTGGACAGATCCCTGTGCCATACATGTTACATAATCCTGCCATACCATGCAACCCTGTCCATCAAAGCTGCACATGTCATCTCTGTCAAACATGGTGCGATGACCGCATGGTAGATGTATCATTAACTGTCTGGATCAGTAATGTGGCACTGATGCACCTGGCAGTGGCAAAATGGCTGTTGGATACAGCTAGAAAACCTTGCCCGTACATGCTATGGTTGATAACCATCCCTGTGAATAATGTCCAGCTAGCCATTGTCCCATGTGTATCACATGTGCAACACAGGTGATACGTGGCAGGATGTTGAACTGCTGTGCAGTGCCGTGTAGATGTATATGGCAAAACACATGCATGTAAAGGTTTCCATGCGCATGTGTGCATTGTCACTGCTCATGTCCATTAAGGCAGTGTATGTGTTGATATGTAACATATACACAGCATCAAGGTCAACAGCATTACTGTGGACACATCCAGGCATGTGCTGATAGGTAAGAACACCAGTATAGGCAAACAGACATGCCCACATCAAGACAGCATTCACATCGAGTATGAGAGATGTAATGAGGTGATACACATATATGGTGATGATATCCAATGCACAACGGGTGTTACATGTGTGTGACACAAACATGTCAGTCGTGTCAGTGTCATGACGATTTGCAAAGATAACTGTTCATATGTACTAGATTTAATACAAATGTATGTGCAGCTGTATCTCTGTACATCTCTGTGATACTGTGACCTGTCTCCATCATTATGTCTTCCAGATAATGCCTCGTTCACACCTGCCAGTGTATAGCCGCCTGGAGGATGATGCCCTCATCCCGTACCTCCATGATAACTATGAGGTGTTGTTCAGCCATGTGCCACAGCATGCCCAGCAGTGTGACGACCTGTGGCAGGAACTACGCAGGAGGGTTAATGATGTGGGTAGCCATAACCGCACCTACCAGCAGGTGCGCAGACACTGCATGGACCTGATACGACATACAAAACAGAGTGCCAATGCAATCACCAGGGAACAAGGTGGAACAGGTGGTGGGCCACCAACCCAGTCCCCACTCACACACACCGAGGAGCTACTGGCCAACCTGGGGACACCCTCAGAACAGCATCCACAAACACTAGCCGCCATCATGGAGGTGGGTGTCTCCCAGCAAATGAGCCTGGAGTTGCCTGGTAAGTCACGACTGCACATATGACTATTATATCCCATTTAGTTGCATGTGTCACTGTACAATATGTAATGTAACATCATTTGCAAGGTATGTTTACACACATGCCGCATACTATAGTTTGCTACCCTGTGTATGCACACATGTGCATACTATATGCTATTGTACAGGCGAATGTGTTAACATGCAGAGTGCACCCTGTAGCTGTCATACAGTCATGGATAATGTTCAAACTGCTGTGTCACCCCTATACAGATAACTCTGGCATGTGGCACAGACATCAGTCCATTGCAAGTGAGACAGTTATCAGTATCAGGCATGTTAATGCATATATCTATTCGCCATGTGGCCAGTTAACACATGTACACATAATGTATGGTCCAGTCACGATATACAGGTCGCATCTGTCATCAAGCACACTGGCTACCCATGTGCAATATATACAAACTAAATGAAACACCAACATGAAACCACAGTATCTGTCATTGCTAGATGTGTGGACAGCTATGCATACAATGGTGGAGGTGTTGTTCAATGTAAGCATATGTACTATACATTGGAACAGCGCATGTGTGGTACGCAAACAGTACCACACAGTGAGCTGGGATATGGGCAGCCCACAGGATTCACCATTGTGTAATATGCCCTTGCAATGGGTGCACACATTGTGATGTGCCATCTGACAAGTCCCAGACATGTAGTGTTCTGGCTGCAATATTGTCTCACTATCCCATAATACATACCCCACATACCAAACATACAACCCTTTGTCTGCATAACCCTGTGGACAGTGACGTATCTGACATCTATGGGTGTATGTCATATGGGACAACACAGACATGTGAGATAGACGGCCATCACAAACATTTGGCCAACACATGTTCACACATGGCCATGGAGGATGGCTAGAGACATGTAGCCACACAGTAGATGTGATGTGTATACATCCTGTTGCACATTGTCCACACATGGTCCAACTATAGCATTTGTTGAATAGTTATATAGTTGATGTAGAACACTGGACATCCTAAAAGCCTGTGCACAGCTTGTGGAGGTGTCACTTAATTCGACCATATAAGATGTGTTGAACATCATGACTGTGTCATAGCATGACAGTAGTCACCTGTACAGCTTCCACAGACATAGACACCACATCAGGCCACAGATACCATACATTTCCCTTGCTGCTGTTGGACATCACTGTCAGCCGTGCATCTCATGTGTGTGGTACATAAATGTCATGTGGGACATGGTGTATTGACAAGTCTGCCATTTGTGGACACGGTTGCCAGGCAGCTAAGACATGTTAGTAATTGTGCAGGGCTGTCATCCGTAGGTCTTCCAGTGACCTGTCACATGACGCAGCATGGTTTAGTGTGTATACACCTCAGCGACATGTGTCACAATCCACAGTAGTTACTTCATGTGTTTGCACACAGTCATGGCTGTACACTGTGTGTGTATTACACACTGTATAGCAATATAGGCACCTCATGATGCCATGCAATGGCACAGTGTCTGTACCTCATACTGTATTTCAATGTAGATGCCTCATACTACCCTTCAATGCTCATGCACATCTGCTAAAAGTGCTTTCTATCTGTAGGGCATACAGACAACACTGCAATGTGATACCTATTACACCGCTGTACATGTGTCAGGACACCATTGTGTCAGACATGTATGCATGTCAATGCACACGTCAGCATATTACATGTCATACTACATGTCAATGTCAAGGTCACATCAGCCATGTGTACTGTTAACCCGTGCTGGTCCACATGATGTATCACAGGGATGCATGCTTACTACCATGATTGTGTGAACTGCATGGCTTCTGATATGACACCTGCTTGCTGTTGTGTGCAACTCAGGGAGGTATGCTAACTACCACTATTAATGTCTGAGCTGCATGCCGTCTGCTGTATCACATGCATGCTGCATGCCGTCTGTCAAATCACATGCATGGTGTGTCTGTGTGTTTGTGTGTGTATTGTAATGTAGAGTCTTTCTTTGCATTCACAGGTGATGTAGGCCTGTTACCCTCCTGCGGTCCATCTGATGTTAGTGTCCCCACAGATACTAGCAGTGATGAACATATGCATGAGGTACAGGCAGGGTTGTCAGGGGCTGAATCTGTGCCAATGGTTGCCATCCCAGCTATGTCCCCCTCTTCCCCACACACAGTTCTCATGCCAACACATACCCCATCACCAGTGGCCATAGAGGAAGGACAGTCAGTGTGTGTTAGCTTGGAACAGGAATGTGTGGTGGCTACAGAAGGTGTGTCTCCACACCATGGTGTCAGGGTAATGACTGCAGATGTGCCACACAGGCATGTGGCCAGTGCTGCTCATAGGAGGACCTCTGGCAGACATGCACCTGCAGGACATAGCGGAGCAGCTGGTGTCACCAGACGCATGTTCCAGACTGTAATGGTGGCACAGACACATGCTGAACAGCAGAACACAGAAGGGCAGAGGCTTCAGAGAGCTGCTATCCGTTCTTTAAACAACAACATCCGGGCATTGGCAAATGCTCAACAGCAGATCGCTGATTTTCTGGACAGGCGATTGAGTGACATGATTGGAATCCTTGACCGTGGCATGGCAATCCATGAGCTTGAGCTGTCTGTGCTGGAACATCTGGTAGGAGTGAGGTGTAGGCCAGCTACACCACCTGGTATCACCACTGTCACAAGATGGGTTGCAAACTGGCTTAAGGACAGAACCCACAGGGTTAGAGTTGCTGGCGCTATGTCAGACTCCAAGCCGGTCACAAGTGGTTTCCCACAGGGCTCGGTCCTTGGCCCCCTATTGTTTGGCATCTACTTCTCAGAAGTACAGGCCAACATGGGAGGACTTTGGCTGACAAAGTTTGCAGATGACTGCAAACTGGGTGCCATAGTGGAAAGTGCATCGGACACGGATATCCTTCAGAAGGGACTCACGAAAACAGATAGCTGGTGCCAGAGCCATGGCCTGAAGTTAAACACCAAAAAATGTATAGTCATACCCTTCAGGAAAACAAGGTAACCCCAAGCTACCATATAGGCGGCAATCCACTAAGCACAAAAGAGGTTATCAGGGACCTGGGGACCCAGGTTGACAGTTGCCTTTCTTTTGACACTCACGTTGCTAAAGTGGTTAGAAAGACCTTCTACATTGCCCACCTGATCATGAAGGGATTCACATCCAGATCTAGTGAGGTCATTGTTCTCCTGTACTCTTCACTTATCAGACCAATGATCGAGTACAATGCCCCATTCGGGATGTATCTCACCCGACATCTGCAGCAATTGGAGAGACCCCAAAAGTTTCTCACCAAAAGGATAAAGGGACTCCAAAATCTGTCATATGCTGCCAGATTGAAGAAACTCCAGCTCTATTCAGTCGCATACCGTCTGCTCAGAGGTGACATGTGCCTGACATAGAAGGCCATGTCCAACCCGGAATTAATGGACATGCTCCACCTCAAAAAATCAAAATCCACCAAAACCACTAGAGCAAGCAACTTAAACCTTAGCACGGATATAAATAGGATGTGCTGGAGGGATAGATTTATCACTCAGAGACCCCCTATGTTGTGGAATAAAATCCCGGTCCATGTGAGGCAGAGCACCTCGTTGGCTCTGTTCAAGAGAAATCTTGACCTGTGGATGGGAGATCGTAGGTTTACCCCGGGAATCATCTCTGTGTCACTGCTGGACAGAGGCACAACAAACTAATGGGAAAAGTATTTTTTTATATAAGGGGTGGTGTAAGCCACAAAAATTTGGGCTAGGCTTATAAATGCCTTAGGGCAGATAGCCTAGTATAAACCTATGAACCTATGAACCTATGGTGCAGGTCAGCGTGAACGAGCCACCTCACATGCCCACTCCCACAGTGCCGGTAGCAGTAGCAGTGCAGCTGATGCTGCGCTGTCCACACCAGGACACAGATGGCCACATGGACATGGCCCTGGATGTTCCCAACAGGGACACGGTTCCAGTGGACATGTGTCATCAGACAGTAGCCAATCTGTATCTCTGCCTGGTAGTGCCCGTGCAACCCCTGGCAGGCGCAGGTCACATAGTCATGGCCGGACACAGTGAGCTGTACATCCTGGTCTGTACAATCTGGAGCTGTCAATAATACCCCTGTGTAGGCTGGACACATGGCAGAACTGTGTGCACACATACACGCACACAGCAGAAACATCTGTAGGGCACCACAGCACCCACATGCATAACCACCACACATGTCCAATCAGATCACCGGCCCTAACCCACATACATGATGTCATCCACTGGTGCAGCCTATGCCCCTGGCAAACATTATCACCTTGTGCATATGAGGATGCCTGTGCCACATCCCTGTCATCCACACCATTCGTGCAGGGACATGCTCATATGGTCTGTTGCACAGGGTGAACAGAATAGTGAGAAGTGTATATTACATTTGTTGTGTACTGTTGACACGCACCAGACATACCATGTAGTACAGGTTTAGAATGCATTGTTATATGTTCACAGTATGTGTCTTGGTAACAACAGTAACAGCATGTTGGTAATGATGCCCTGCTTCCCTCCTTAAGGTCTAATTGCATGTGCCATTACGTTACAGTGTTTGCAGCAAGAGTGCATTGTTGTATGTTCACAGTATGTGTCTTGGTAACAACAGTAACAGCATGTTGGTAATGATACCCTGCTTCCCTCCTTAAGGTCTACTTGCATGTGTCAATAAGTAGCAGTGTTTGCAGTTTCCCATGTGTAAATGTGGAGTACTCACAGGCATGTATGGCAATACCAGCATGTTATATGTAGCCTCAACTTCACTGTTAGAAAGGCTACCATTCCACAGATGTCCACACATCTACTGTTCCAGAAGCATGTGAGCTGTTTAATAGGTGAAAGTGGCTAGAGACGTGACATCCATAACGGGTCACATCACAGGTATGGTGACATGGTGTGGGGGGGTTTACACAGTGGTCTGGCTGATGTCAATGTCAGAGGCCAGTTGATAGCATGAGGTCTCACTGTGTAGCAATAATACACTGTCAAATTACAGGATGAGAACACGCACAGACATACACAGAAACACACAGTAACATGACCACACTCAGGGTGTCAACAACACTATAACACACACTTGATAGTGTTGAGGTGAGGACCCCTGCCTATGTGGTAATCACCTTCACAGTACTGTGCACCCACATGACATGACACAGAGAATGAACATGTACAGGTAGCCAGTAAGGCTGAGACCGATGGCATCAACAGGGTAGTAGACTGCATCACCATGAGGGGTTAGGGATCCTGTTTGTTCTGTATGGTAGCATACACCCTCAATCCATGCCCCAGACAGCCATACATACATACAAACACACACACACACACACACACACACACACACACACACACACACACACACACTGTGGAGTCCACAAATGTCATTCACATACAGATAGCTGACATGTGTGTGATACACACACCACCCCCTGCCTATGTCTTGCTTTCTACACTGCAGTTTGTACATATCTCTACAACAGTCTACAGGGGTGTGTAACAAATGGGATGTATTCCACACCATACGTGGCATATATGGTCACACAAGCAAACACACATGGCAGTACTGTGAATCATACACCTGCTATATGACGATACATCTAATAGACATGCAGCTGTATTGGCCGCATTATGCGTACCAACGCTACCTTCAGCAATTGTGCTGCTATATGCACACGGGAGGACATAAGTGTTACAGGTGCCAAGTGATGTACAGTCAGTAACACCCTGACCGCAGTGTAGGTTGTATGTCTTCACCTTCAAGTAACAGTAACATAGCGTACTGTTATCACATGTAATGGTAGGATGGTTTGTGACACACCTGTGAGCTGTCTTCAGCAAACATCCATCTGCAAAGGTGGACCACCACTTTATATACACACATCCATCCATACCTGATGTACATCCTACCGTACTGTTAGTATTTCACCATATACAGGCGTCAATGATTGGGCTGCATTGCAACTGAATGTTGTAGTTAGACACAGATGAATGACATACATCAGCTACTGCACATGCATGGTAACTGCATGCACACCACTACATGTACATGTGTGTTGGTCCTACATTCCTGTCATGTAGCCATGTTTGTATGCATTGCAATTGGTGGACATGTGTGATGACATACATGACACATGGACTGTTGTATGATATGTTGGTTGTCATGGGTAACTAGTACAGAGGGAATGTCACCTCAGTCAACATTGCTACCTTATGTACTGTTAGCATTCAACAGCCATGGACCTACCTTCCATGTGCATGTGTGTGATTGCTGTAGCCACTTGTCTGCACATAGGACAGCAAAAGCTATGCTATGTACATATGCATTGTGTGTGTGGGGGCCATGTACATATCCACTGCGATTACATGTATGTCATATCCAAACATGAGTGTTTTCTGGTGTACAGCGACAGTCATCTGTTACAGCTGTGTAAGAACCAGAGCCCCTGTTATGTGTAGAGCCGACCTGGTTATGAACTGTGGTATCATTGCATTGCATACCACATGATGGAACCCTGTCAGTACATGTGTAGTCTGCACAGTTGCTGTAGACCTATGTACAGTCCACTGGTCATGAGTAACATGGTGGTGTAGTAATGTATGGATGTGTGTGTTGCTGGTCCAAGGACATGGTGATGTCTGAGGGCTACATAGTAGAATGCGGCATTTATCACTGTGATCTGCACCTGAGACATCTGTGATGGCTCTTGAGTGTGTACTTGTCAGTACATGTGAGTGGCATTCATGTACGTGGTGACAGTAACACCTGGAGCGGTCCGTAACGGTCTTATGGCCCACATGTCTGTATCTGAGGTATATGGTGGTAGTGCTATTGTGCACAACTGTGCCATATGCCAGGTGTTCTTCACTGCAGAGATGTCTGTATTACTCATTATTGGATCTGGATTGTCAGCTGTGATCACGAACACTACACAGCTAGCACTGACGACAGGTGTCAGATGTGTGTAGTGCAGCATTCGTGCTAACAATGTTCACTATCGACACACTGTGCCCTTCCGTGTTTAGAATCTGTGTGCATAAAGACAGCCCTTCGCTACTACTAAGTGTGTGAGCATGCCCAGTACGCCGTTGTGTAGATGGACACACAGTACATTCCAAACTGTGCCCTTCCATGTTTAGAATCCATGTGCATACAAGACAACCCTTCGCTACTACTAAGTGTGTGAGCATGCCCAGTGACACCTTGTGTCGGTTATGTGCCTCTGTGTATGGGCATGACCATTGAAATCCTGTATAGCGATAGTGGTCATCCAGGCAATAGATGTCCATACCCCACGTCAGGATGGATTCCTACATTGAACACACTGGGACTGTCTTGAAGGGTGTACTGTCTGTGGCGTGTCTCATATCCATGTAGTGTTGTAATAGTGCTCCGTAGATAGGCAGTTGTCCCGCTCACACCACTGCTGTGTGTTTGTCTACGTCTACCTTGGGACAGTAATATGCTTTTAGACTGCTCACTCTCCATACATTCCCTATTGGTGTATTTGCCTTTGCTGATGATTTCATCCACCTAAAAGTATCCCTCTGGGAGTGCTGTGCTCCAGTAATCCTGGTAGCGCGTTCTGTTACTGTGTAATGCTGTAGTGTGATAAGGTAGTTAGGTGTATGTTCGACTCCCGGCCCTGCCAAGTGTGTGTGTGTTTCCAGCTGCCTGGGGACAGAGCTAATGCTTTTAGATGGCACCCTCTCCATACATTCCCTATCGGCGTCTTTGCCTTTGCTGATGATGTCATCCACCTAGAAGTATGGCTCTGGGAGTACTGTGTTCCAGTAATCTCAGTAGCACGTTCTGTAACTGTGTAATGCTGTAGTGTGATAAGGTAGTTAGGTGTATGTTTGACGCCCTACCAAGTGTTTGTGTGTGTGTTTCCAGCTGTCTGGGGACAGAGTAATGCTTTTAGATGGCTCCCTCTCCATACATTCCCTATCAGCGTTTTTGCCTTTGCTGATGATGTCATCCACCTAGAAGTATGCCTCTGGGAGTGCTGTGTTTTAGAAATCTCGGTAGCGCAAAATGCTGTAGTGTCATAAGGTAGTTAGGTGTATGTTCGACTCCCAGCCCTGCCAAGTGTGTGTGTGTGTTTCCAGCTGCCTGGGGACAGAGTAATGATTTTAGATGGCTCCCTCTCCATACATTCCCTATCGGCGTCTTTGCCTTTGCTGAAGATGTCATCCACCTAGAAGTATGCCTCTGGGAGTGCGGTGATGCTGAAACTTGGTAGCGCGTTCTGTTACTGCATAATGCTTTAGTGTGGTAGACTAGATAGGTAGGTGCTTGATTCCAAGACATGGCAGGTGTGTGTGTTTGGCAGGTATACCCTATGTGTTGGTATCTGTGGGTGGCTAGCTGCGGGATGTGTTCAGTGTGTTTTGTTGCTGACCTATATAGTGTCCACAGCCCACATATTCTGCCAAGACACTGGGTTGTCAACACATACATTCGCCAATAGGTCTGGTGAGTAAATGTCAGCAGCCCTACTCTTACCCTTAATACAGTCTGACCCATGTGATGCAACAGAACACACATGTCTTGATAGTAACAAGACTACATGATGCAGGTGGC
The DNA here is from genome assembly GCF_019279795.1 of Protopterus annectens. Classification (NCBI taxonomy): domain Eukaryota; kingdom Metazoa; phylum Chordata; order Ceratodontiformes; family Protopteridae; genus Protopterus; species Protopterus annectens. The sequence continues at coordinate 636,753,047 of NC_056734.1, read as the reverse complement.
ACATGTAGTTTCCTTATCATGCCTGTCTAATGCTTTGCTGTCATGTGGTCCACTGTTGTGATATAAATGCAATATCTACATATGTGTGTACATGTATATGTGTGTATGTATATCTATGTATATATGTATACAAATAATATATATGATATATGTAGATATAGAGAGATAGACATAGATATAAACATATATGTCTGGGGACATCAGCACTATTGAATGTTTGTGCTGGATGATCTGTACATGATAACCTAGGATGTATGTATATCTGCCATGGTGTAGTGGTAATGCACATCATCTGTTGTGTGCAGGGTCCCAGATTGTAGTCGTGTAGACACCGGTTATTTTATTGCTGGGAAGACCATGGGACATTGAATATGGTGATAGTAAGGCACCTGTTACCAGTTGTGTATGGATCTGAGCGACACTAAGCAATGGTCATTAATTTGGAGGTTCGGTATGGGTCATATAACTATTCATTAGAAGACTATACTATGCAGATGAGGTTGACAATAGTGTATCCCATTTATCCCCAGGGTGGGATGCAGATACCTGGAGTGTGTGTGTGTAGTTAGCTGGGTGCAGGGCTCGAATATAGTTGACAGCATGGAATAGGGGTCAGGCATACTGTACGTACATTGCAGAACTGTGCCTCGGGAGTGCTCCTGCCTTAGCATGCCTAAGCTAGGAGTGTGTCTATACCTGCCTGGTGACATTGGGAGGGACAACAGCAGTGGTGGGGTAGTCAGGGTGTACAGGCTGCACAAACAGGTGATGATCAGCACAATCAGCAGATGACATGGCCAACCCACACCTGAACAGTACGGTAATGTGAGCAAGCATCATACACACAGGTTTCTTCCGCACTCTACACCACGGGTGTATAGCTGCGGGGACATTTCACAACACAGTCTAACCAAATGAGAAGGGCTGCAGCAGGCAGCATAGACCAACATGTGCAGGATGCTGAGGGCAGTGAGGATGTGTATGCTGCCGAACATCCCTTACTGGGGTGACATAAGACTTTATAAACCCAGGGTGACATACCATGGGCTACATGAGCTGGGGATGGTGGAGCACTATGGGGTGGACAGAGACCTCCTACAGCGGCTTGTTGACCTGTGCCTGCCACACCTGACACATCAAACAGGTCGAGGGAAACCCATCACAGTAGATACCACAGTATGTGTTGGCCTGGGTATACTAGCCACAGGTACCTCACACAGTACAACTGGGGATATCATGGGGATCTCACAGGCATCTGCACCCAAAGTATTGCAGCAGTTCACAGTCGCCATGTCAACACATGCTAGTGAGCACATACATGTCCCCAACACACGTGATTAGTAGACCAGCAATATGCATCTCTTCAACCACATGGATGACTACCCTGGGGTACTGGGTGCTATAGCCTGCACACACTTACACATCAAAGTACCACCCCGTGAGTGGGGTAGGGCCTACAGTCACTACAGGGGCATACCCTCCAACAGCTAGGCCATATGCGATGGCCAGGGCATTAGATTGAATGTCTGTGCTGTCTGCCCTGGAAGCTATGATGATTCCGATATATGGCTTCTGACACAGCTGTACCACACCTTTGTCAATATGGACATCCCCTACAGTGTCCTAGTGGGGGATGCTGGGTAACCACTGGTGTCGTGGTTGATGACACCCAGCAGCAATGCACACACACCTGAACACTCACACCATAATGAGGCGAATGCACAGGCAAGACATGTAACTGAGCATGTGTTTGGGATGCTCAGTTCACGGTTCTGGTATCCAGACACATCCGGTGGAGCACTGCAGTATTCACTAGCTACATGCACACAATTTGTTATGGTATTTGCTTTGCTACACATTCTGATCCTGCAGTAACAGTTGCTGCAGGAACAGCATGGGGCAGGGCCACACGGCCCAACACCACTGCCAAGGCCTGTACAGGCACAGTGTGACTTGGCGAAGGAACTACCTGAGCAGGGCCCAGTCGGCGAAAGGCCATGCACAGTATGACCTGCCCTTGGCAAAGGGGCAACACAAGGCATATGCACTGACACATTAGGTACCCACGGATGTCCCCTCTCTGACCCCGCACAAAGTACAATGGATGCCAAACATGACACTACCTGTGCTCGGCCATGTATAGGAGGTGCACTGTGTGCATCCGACATAGGCAGCCCTCCAGCACCGTCCTCAGGTCTAGAATACCCCTAGGGTACGTCTATCAACCTAAAAATTGGCAGTTGTATTAGAATGTGTATTTACCCATTGCTATGGTATGTATGTGAGCATACAAGAGACTTTGGTGGCCGACTGTTAGGTCAGCAGACAGTACACGTCCATAGTGGCACCATGACATCTGTAGCACATACGGGGGTCAGAATGGTAGCCAGTAGTACACAGGGTGTCCTAACCCACTGCAGATTATGGGCTGAACATCATGTGTGTCCATACAGCCCACACACGTTCCATGCAGCTGGACAGGTGTGGACCAATACAGACAAATGATATACAATGGCCTATAGATATGTCCAATGAATGACCCCAACCCCCAAAGACACACACAGACTACAGCAGGCCAGGTGGTTTGATGTAGGTTGTGAAAGCTAGGATGTCCAACACCACTCTGCTGGTATTTAACGCTGGGATCTGACGTACACTGGTATCCCTCCTACCGGCAATTTAGGTAGGTCCACACACTGACATGGAGTACCTGGCATACCAGTACAGTAGTGGCAGATGTGGACAACTGTCAGCTGTGCCCCCCGTCCAACTTACACATGTAAGAGTCATGTGCACCATCCACGGTGCTGTGTAGGACTGTGGATGCGGTTGGATGTTCCCCCCACACTATGCAGAAATGTAGCAACTGTCAATGCCACATGACCATTAGCTACCCTGCAGACACAGCATGACACCTGTCTGTGTAGAAAGGAGGGGTCGGCAACACAGTACTGACTATCTGGACATGTGACACATGCAATACAGTTGTCCATACTTGTCATGCTCACACACATGACGGTATGACGGTAATGTCAGTCGACAACATGTGTAACAGTCATACTGGGCATGCTCACACACTGACACACAGGATGGCCAGGCATGCAAACACCAGTGGTCTGGGCATATCTGCCAGTACATTGCTATACTGTTGGATGACTGCGCTGCATGGTGTGTGTGTGTGGTCTATTGTCTGTACATATGCCATGGTCTATTGTTACTTCATATGAGCTATGTGCACAGGGTACTGCTACCAACACGTGAATAGGGCGGTTCTTTGTTTGCGGACAGACTGACGCCTTTGGTTACGGACTGGGTAAGGCACATTCCAGCAGGTGGGAGCAGTTGTGCATGGGTTTGCACAGTGTTAAGCACTGCTGATCTCTGGTTACAGCACCTTTTACCCGTTTAGACTTCACATTTCTTTGACAGTGCACTACTGGCATACTGATAGACAAACACGCTTACAGCTGCTCGCTCACCAAAATTTCTACTTACATTTGTCACTCATGCTGGGTGTGTGCGATCCCTTGTGATGCGTATTACATCAGACTACATGACTACAGTATCGGGTATGTCTAACTATTTGACGACAGCAGGCGTTCGACTGTACGGACGTGGCGGCCTGTCCAATGACGTAATCATATTATATGCGTGTTCCTCATATGATCTGCTCCCATCTGCCTGATACATGGGAACTGATACTCTGCAATGTTGACATGTGAATATGATTTTGTTAACGCGGCTGTCCGGTGAGTCATGCTACTGCATACCTACTGTACGTTTTCCACCTTTCAGATTGCACGACGGGAAACTGTAGGAATAACACCTTTCCCACTTTGCATGGAACAGTCCCTCATTAGGCATATGTCATGTGACGATACTCTAGCCATTGCAACTGTCCTGATTAGGGGACATTCTCATATTCTACGTGTCTGTAATGGTTGCTTGTTACAGGTCTTGTATACCTGACACGTCGATATGTTATATGTAGTAGCATAAGCAACTTTACAGCTGCTAGACCACACTTTGATTTGTGCTGATATGTATATTGCTGTACTATGGATGGCTGTAGGTATGTTCTGTCCTGGTACGTCTGACATTTCTAATGAGCAGGTCCCACTTTGGCCATTCAGAATGGTGGCGGCCCTATAGATCCTATATGTAGAGCTATCACATGTGTCAGGGCAACACATACCCACAGCCAGTTGTAAACTGACTACTTCCACGGTTTGCATACGTTAAGGTTATTATTGTAGCATTATAATTGCTAATACTGGTTCCTATTACATGTAGCTGTTTCTGATACAACAAATTAATTTCTGACACCACTACCTCCTTTCCCGAACTCACAGGCCATGTGTCATAACATTCATTTTGCAGGACACAACTGCCCAGACGGGTGCATCACTCAAAGGCATACGGGTGTGGAACCCCATCTATTATGCTATCATCTACCTGAGGTGGTCATCAAATTATGCACTTTCTGTCACTAGCAGACCTCACATACTAATGGGGGAGAATGAACACTGTATCAGGAACACTGCATAACACCCTGTGGGACACATTTAGATGATTGGTTCTATTAACCAGACACATTGACAGTCACAGAGCATATGTATTCATTCATGTTTGTCGAGGTACATGCCGTTTATGACTCATACATGTTGTCATCTGTCATTACCTGTATTCCGCCACCTGTCCACCTAATATCACTAGTTCAGGAAGTGTTTATTTGGACTTTGTTACATTCTAATTCATAATTATGGACGTCCATTCTAATCGGGTACATGGCACTGATTTGGTCTCTATGTATCCCCCCGATGGTTTACAGACTATCCAGTAGATGTGCTCTTCAGATTTGAGATGTATAGGCGTCTGCTATGCCCACATAGGAATATTAATGACTTCCACTGGGCAGGCCTACCACATCTCTGCCAACCAGCACCTGCACACTTAAGCCCATTATTGCATACCCATGGTCCATCTACCTGGCACCCCTCTACAGCACTCATGACATATACTTACTGTGAGCGCAGCTGGGGTATGAGCACACCCCTACACATTGCCCACTCTCCCTGTCTCGGGACACATGTCATACATTTTGTCGACCCATGTATTATCACACTTGCGCAACCTACTGTTCCATGTACACCTACATCCTGCTCGCATCGATGACAACAGGTTGACACATACACTGACTTTTTGGGGTCTCGCAAGGGACACCGTTATCCATGTTTAAAGTGTAGACCTTGCAGATCTCTCCCATTGCTACTTTCCTGCCGGTGTTTTGGACAGCAGCAGTGTAGTAATCTTTATTGCCTGTATGTATGTCTGACTGGCCTAGATGGGCGGTGTGGGGGGTACAACGTTTATTTATTGGACCTCCCAGTCACATATGCCCGGGCTGTATATATGTAACCCTAATTGCTGTAAAGTAACCTAGTTATGTACATGTGTATATCTACAATGACATATATATTTGTTTTGTGTGTATGTGTATATATCAATACCTGTTGTTCGTGTATATATATATATATATATATATATATATATATATATATATATATATATATCTATATCTATATATATATATATATATATATATATATATATATATATATATATATATCTGTATAAATGTATATGTGTATATAAATCTATATATCTATATATATGTATATATATATATATATATATATATATATATATATATATATGTATAGATATATATACTTTTTTATCTATATATACATCTCTGTGTCCGTTAACCTATACATTTCCCGGACATAGACACTTACACATGCATATTGGGTTTTATCTCTGCTTCAACAGCATACTATTGCCTTAGTCATTATGACACCAACACTTCACTCCGGTGAACTTATGATCAGTATACTGCACGTTATACAGCGGACAGATGTCGCACGTTTTTCATGTCTTGGGTGCCGCTGATAAGTGTGATGTGATACAGTGTCATTTGACCTATTACTCGTATGCGCAGCCTGTTTTTCCTGCTACTGTGTTTGTTTCTGTGCACATTCATATTATTAATGTTAATAGAATCAGTGCTTGTGTTACTGAGATTGTACTTCAACATATTGTTGTCTGCATGTAATTGTGTGTCTCTGCTTTTCCCGGTTTGGGTTGTCACAGTAGAACTCCATTCCGCTCATGGGTGGCGTTTAGGTTTTATGTGCTGGGCTGCCAGCCCTGACGCACAACGTCCGACAACGATACGCCCATTCATGCATGTCTCCACACAGATGACGCTCTATCTGGGAATCATACCTACGTACTAGCTGACCTCTATGGGCTGCTCCATTGCAACTGGCGCAACATACCCTAGCACTCCTGTGTCCATAATCGCATATCCATAGTTTCTCCAGCACACCCGTGTTGAGTTTCCAAGCATAACAGCCATTACACACCTGATATCACAGCCATGACACACCTTTACACATTGCCCCCTCCAGAGCGTTGGGGCCCTACACACATTTTTACCACCTTGTGTATTCACAGGCTCACCATCCATTCATATTTGCACATACGTGCCTTTCCTGGTGTTATGGATTACAAACGATTTGTGGGTTACAAGTGTAGGTGGTTGCAACATGTACTACATTCCATCTGTGTATAATGTTGACGTAGCACTTCAACGATGTTATGGCCACTGGTATAACCCTGCCTCTGGTGTGAAGAGCGGTGCTCTACTCACACTTGTGCAGCTTTATCTGACATACGCTTCGAGCACTTTATAATACCTTACTTGCTCTAGATTCCCTTCACAACCCTTATGTTTGCTTTCATCTTTCAGCGTTCATTATATATATATATATATATATATATATATATATATATATATATATAGATATATATATATATATCTATATATATATATATATATATATATATATATATATATATATATATATATATATATATATATATATATATATATGTATATATTTGCATATTTCTGTTATGTCTCTGGATATTTATCTATACACACATCTATCTATCTATTATATATATATATATATATATATATATATATATATATATATATATATATATATATATAAAAGTTACAGCTGTACAAGACAACATACATTTGCTATGCTACAAGCTGCATACACCTGCGCAGGCGCACTTGCATCTAATTATTCTGAGTTACATATGTTTACTGCCACTTCTTTGGGATTACATGTGCCTTATTCCTTATGAAAGTACCACTTTGATTGATGGAATCCGGTTAATGGCCCCATACGATACACGCGGTCACCTTTACATGTATAAATGTTAGCTTTACAGCACATAGGCATTCATTACACAATTAATATGTGCTATAGTCATACTTAAACCGGGAATGCCTTTACATTAGGCGGATGCTCTAACCACTACACTATTGTTGTTCTGCCTCATTTATATGTATACCCATGGTTCATAGCTACTCTGACATATGCCCCACCACTTCCCTTACACAGCAGGCATCCATTCTCCTGCTGGGAAAACCACAGTACTACACTTTCAACATTCCCTGTTTCCTACTGCTCTGGACCCATGCTGCATGTCTACTCACTCCAAGGATATTCAGAACTCCTACGCATATAGTCCTCGCACATACGCGTGTTTGATTGTCAGGGTGTTCATGTGCTGGTCTGGTTTAGGTTTGTCTGACTGGTGATTAGAACTGCCCTGGTGCTGTTCAAATAGTCCAGATTTTAACATTCTACCTGTGTTTACAGACACAGGTCTTTGGGCACCTCTGACCAGATTATTAGGTCGGAGCTACATAATATAGGGCGGGGAGTGGTTCCATGTGTTTCCCTTCACATTTGACTATTTCATTCATTTATAGATACAATGAATATTAATCTGGACATCAGTTTTAAATTCACTACAGGTATGCAATAGTCCTGCCAACAGATGTGACAGTTGGTTGGTGTACATATGTGTACAGACCTCTGTGATACTCTGGGACTAGTTTCTGCAGTGACAGGGACAAGGCTATGACAAATCAGGGACAATCACAGACACTTCTACCATATTAGTACTATTAACCTGGAATGTGTTGACAGATTTGTATTACTACTAATTTTCTGCAGTTAAATGCGTCTAGTACTCTTCATTGTTGTAAGTAGTCATTCTCATTCAACACCTTTCCTCCAAATGTCACTGGCTTTGTGAGTGATTAAGAGGCTGGGCAGTTATTGTGCGAATGCTCTGACCATTGGTAGGGTTGACACTTTGTCATATGTACAGTTTGGGATATATTCTGGGGACACCAGATTGTTTAGGCCAACACATATCCATGGTCAGTGCAGGTTTAGAACATTCATTAGTTTCCTAGCTGTGAGCCTATACTTTTAGCACTTTAGTTGTTAGTCTATTTCTTGTATGAATTACGTATTTTCTATCCTGACGTGACCGCTTTAGGCAACTGTTACATGTAGTATGGTACATAGTTATTTCCTACAATCACAGGACATTTGGCATTGTATCATTGTTGGTCAGGACACACCTACCCACTCAGTAACTACAGTGGATCAAGGGGTATCCTGTTTACGTCAGTGCCTTCATCACCCAATTTCCATGTGCCACTATGCGAATGTGTGCAATATATTCTCTCGATTATCCATGTCGGGACATGTGCATCACGGGCAGGTGTTTGATCCTGGGTAGTAGGTTCTGCATGACCATCTAGGGCTGGACAGTCTCGTGCACCACTACTGCACATTCCAACTTGTGTCCAGATGTCTACAGGACTGGACATTGTGCCTTGATACCCATTCTAATGTTTACACAGGTTGCTTATCCCATGAGGGATATCCAAATATTTAACAAGACCGATACTGACCATTCTTCTGGCGTTACGAAAATGTGCTGGGGGTTTTACATGCAAGGGATACATAGTTTGCAATCCTGAAACTGCCTAGGGTGACACTGCCTTCTACATATGAGTAGTGGTCACTATGTGTAGATGTGGCTGCGCCAAACTAGTAAGCCAAGTATGGCTGGATTTGGTAGACGTTCAGGTATGGGGCCGGGTTGTGTGCTGTGGAGGGGATGCTGGGTATTCCATTATGCATCCAGGTGTGTTGCATTTGATTTGGCCTGTTCCATCAGGACCAATCTGTGGGTATGTGCCGCTGACATTTCTGTACCTTTGTCTCATACATTTTAATATTCATATGTTTGTGGGATTGTGTTCTACAGTATGGCCTGTCTGGTTGTATTGCAGATGTGTATACATGTTCTTTGTGTTTTTTTCTGCTTCACTAGGTGCTCCTTCATACACCTCCAGTTCACCTATTCTGCATATGACA